>NC_138773.1:139431428-139926428 GCF_965119305.1 Pelophylax lessonae | reverse complement strand
ACTCCATCAGGTTTTCTTCCAGAATGGTCCTGTATTTGGCTCCATCCATCTTCCCATCAATTTTAACCATCTTCCCTGTCCCTGCTGAAGAAAAGCAGGCCCAAACCATGATGCTGCCACCACCATGTTTGACAGTGGGGATGTTGTGTTCAGGGTGATGAGCTGTGTTGCTTTTACGCCAAACATAACGTTTTGCATTGTTGCCAAAAAGTTTGATTTTGATTTCATCTGCCTAGAGCACCTTCTTCCACATGTTTGGTGTGTCTCCCAGGTGGCTTGTGGCAAAAGTTAAAGGACACTTTTTATGGATATCTTTAAGAAATGGCTTTCTTCTTGCCACTCTTCCATAAAGGCTAGATTTGTGCAGTATACGACTGATTGTTGTCCTATGGACAGAGTCTCCCACCTCAGCTGTAGATCTCTGCAGTTCATCCAGAGTGATCATGGGCATCTTGGCTGCATCTCTGATCAGTCTTCTCCTTGTATGAGCTGAAAGTTTAGAGGGACGGCCAGGTCTTCATAGATTTGCAGTAGTCTGATACTCCTTCCATTTCAATATTATCGCTTGCACAGTGCTCCTTGGGATGTTTAAAGCTTGGGAAATCTTTTTGTATGCAAATCCGGCTTTAAACTTGTCCACAACAGTATCTCGGACCTGCCTGATGTGTTTCTTGTTCTTCATGATGCTCTCTGCGCTTTAAACGGACCTCTGAGACTATCAAAGTGCAGGTGCATTTATACGGAGACTTGATTACACACAGGTGGATTCTATTTATCATCATTAGTCATTTAGGTCAACATTGGATCATTCAGAGATCCTCACTGAACTTCTGGAGAGAGTTTGCTGCACTGAAAGTAAAGGGGCTGAATAATTTTGCACGCCAAATGATTCATTTTTTTTTTTGTTAATAAAGTTTGAAATATCCAATAAATTTAATTCCACTTCATGATTGTGTCCCACTTGTTGTTGATTCTTCACAAAAAATTACAGTTTTATATCTTTATGTTTGAAGCCTGAAATGTGGCAAAAGGTTGAAAAGATCAAGGGGGCCGAATACTTTCGCAAGGCACTGTATATATATATATGTGCATAGTCCTTACTTTTATCCAAAGATAATATCCAAGGCGCCTGATCACATATTTTCTCAAATATATAAATATATATATATATATACACACAGATATATATATATACATATACACACAGATATATATACACACACACACACACATATATATATATATATATTCTTTTTTTATTTAAAGAAATCACAAATCACACATGCTTTGAAAAAATTTCATTAACTCCAGGTAGCTAAGTGGTTAGCACATTTGCAGTGCAACAGTGTATTTGGGTGTTCAAATCCCTGAACTACCTACAACTGTTTGTTGTTATATATGACAAGCAACATTAATATGGCTTCTTCCCAAAAATAAAACATTGTATATGTGTGAAATTAATATATTTGTTGGTTGGTTGAGTGGGGAGCCATATTAGTGTTGCTTCCTATATAGAGCCACATTCCACTCTGAAAAATAGCAAAGCATTTGAGCTTGAACATCTCAGAATTTGCAAATTGATTGAGCATATGCAGTGGAACCCCAGAACTCAGAATTCAACAACCCCAAATATATATATATATATATATATATATATATATATATATATATATATATATATATATTTATAGATATAGATATATATTTATAGATAGATATATATATATATATATACTGTATATATCCCCAAAATATAATTTATATAGCTTTTTGTTTTTTTTTCTCTGAAAGATTTCTGGGTTCAGCTGCTTATGCTCCAAACATTTGCTATATTGCCCTTTTATTTTTTTAACAAAAATACTACATCAAGTCAACACACATAAGAAATGCTTTCAATAAACTCAGCATGAGCACAAAGTGGCTTTTTCATTTAGACTAAAGCCCCGTACACACGTACCGATCGTCGGCCGACGGAACGTCCTACAAATGTTCGCGGCTGGTGTGTTTGTTGTTTGTCTGTTGAAAAGTGCTCTAAACTTGCCCAGGACATTTGTCTTCCGACAGAAAATGACGTCACTACGTTCCACGCACGTTCGCCGCTACAAAAGAGGAAGTGAGTGTTTGGCCGTGACCCTTCTGGGCATCTCGCGCTGATTTCGGTAGCATTTGTTTGGTTGACGACATTTCGCTATTTTCCGAGACATCGTTCGAGAATTTATTATGGCGACCGTGAATTCGTCCGTTGCTGTCGTTAGTGTTGGAGTTTTGGCTCTGAGACGACGTACGAGCAATAGGAAGAAGAAGCGGACCTCCTGGACGAAAAATTGGTTGCTTAACCGTGATCAATTTTCTCATATGTCCTTGCTGAGGGAGCTCCAGGAAAATAATCCTGATGACTTCAGGAATTATTTGAGGATGACGGATCCCATCTTTTACCGTCTTCTTGCCCTGGTGTCCCCCTATATTCTGAAGCAGGATACTTGTATGCGGCTTGCAATTACTCCTGAGCAAAGGTTAATTGCGACGTTGAGGTATCTTGCAACAGGGAGAAGCCTGCAGGATCTGAAGTTCACCACAGGCATCTCCCCCCAAGCTCTTGGAGTCATCATCCCTGAGACCTGCTCTGCCATCATCAAGGTCTTGCAGAAGGACTATATCAAGGTATGTTTGATTTTTTACATTACATTACATGTATTAGTCGTTTCACCCGAATTATGATGTTTTTGGATGTACAGCAATTGACACAGGCCATTATTTGTAAACTACCCTCTGTCCGCATGCACATAGTAGTAAAGATGTAGATTATCTTTAACCATTTGTAAAATTACCCACTAACCACCCCACCATTCTCTCCTATGTGTCCCTAAACGCATTGCCTGTTAACAGTATGTCGAATTTATCTAATTTTATTGCTTTCCCTCAAACAATTATTCCTTGGCCAATGTTTTAGTACCTAGTTAATGATTTATCTAAAATACATCAGTCCATCCATTCCCACCTATGATTCTGTATGTTTATGTAATGATGTTAAAACCTTCACTGACCACAAGCCCTTATTGATGTATAAATGCCCAGTTTTACTTACCCATCCCCCACCCACATGCTAAATCTCAAAGTCAGCATATACCAAAGCTCAAGTTCAGAGGTCTTCAAACTATGGCCCACCAGTTGTTCACGAACTTCAATTTCCATCATGCCTAGTCATGTCTGTGAATGTCAGAGAATTACAAGGCCTCATGGGATGTGTAGTTCTGCAACAGCTGGATGGCCGTAGTTTGTAAATCTCAGCTCTAGCTGGTGAGTATAATGGACCATACACACTAGAAGATTGTCAGAACAATTTATCCTTCCGATTTACCAAAACCAAATAATATGAGGTCCAACAAACACTTTCAAATCCTATGCAATCTGGTAGGCCCTTGCACTACATAGAAAAGGTATATCTGCACGAAAAAGTCTTCACAGAATCTTCTAGTGTGTATGGCCCTTTACAATATAAGAACAATAGGAGGTTGAAAATAAATGTATGTAGATGTTACATCCCCATATCCAAACCTTTGCCTTCCTGTTGTATATTTTTTTAGCAAGTTGCATAAGCATTTAACAGACAACTGTGTGTGTAATTAATAATGTGATGTGCTCAAGCACTAATTTTATTTTTTGTATTTTTTCCCCACAGTTTCCTTCAAACGCAGAGCAATGGCTGGAGATTTCTGATCAATTTCTGGAGAAGTGGAATTTTCCCAATTGTGGGGGTGCTATTGATGGGAAGCACGTCCGCATTGTCCCCCCTCCGAATTCCGGCACATTTTATTATAATTATAAAGGTTTTTTTAGTATAGTCATGCTAGCCATAGTTAATGCAAACTATGAGTTTATTTTTTTGGATATTGGCAAAAATGGCCGCAATTCGGATGGGGGAGTTATTGATCAGACGGAGTTCGCTCGTCGTCTAAAGAACGGCACTCTGAACCTGCCATCCAGGGAGCAAACTGTTGAGGGTATGAGCTTTGTGTTTATCGCAGATGAGGCTTTTGCGCTTGGGGAGCATCTCATGAAGCCCTACCCTCAGAGGAACCTCACCCCAGACCAAAGGATTTACAACTACCGGTTGTCCAGAGCTCGCAGAGTTGTGGAGAATGCTTTCGGGATAATGGCCAACCGGTTCCGGATATTCCTGACGTCCATAAACCTGGCACTGTACAAAGTGGATAATGTGGTCTTGTGTTGCTGCATTTTGCACAACTTCCTACGCAGGAATGCACAAAATTATGTATTGCAGCAACTGGATACTGACCCTGCTATGCCAGGTACAAGTGGAGAGGCCCAACCTTCTAACCAAGTGGAGTCCATGCCGTCAATGGAAGTTGGACGGTCAGCATTGGCATCACACAGGGCCCGTCAGATCCGCCAGGAATATCTGGACTATTTCGTGGGGAGAGGAGCTGTGTCCTGGCAGCAATCACTGTCACAAACACATTAATCTTGTTAAAGATTGGACACACAAGATAAATGTCAGAGATATATTATTTTTCAACACATTAAACAAAAATTGCAATGATTCTGTATTGTGGATTATAATCATTTGGACACATATGCCAAACACAATTATTTGGGTTAATCATGTGTTATATATGTGTGACTTTGGAAGGGTTAATACATTCATCAGTGTGTTTCTTGACTGTAGTCTCTCACCAGCTGATCCAAAGTGATGATGGCCATGTGTTATTTTTTAGCCAGTGGTGTAAATACAAGGGCCTTCTGCACCCCACAAAATGTACACAAACCCTGTCACATTGAGAACTAGGTCACACCCAAGGTTCATCTAATGTCACCTTACATTGGTGTTCATTGTCCAGAAGTTGCCCATACTATATATTTCAGATAATACATTAGGGTATTAACAAAGTACCTACATCTGTTATGTTGTGTTCATTTATGACATCCTTCTCACTGCCCACCAATGTTAGGATATGTCAGTGTTATGTGAAACTTGATCATTGTTCATCTCAAAGTGTTGTATATATATAGGTAATGGAAAGTGAACTAGAGCAACGAACAAGCAATACACTATAGATTACACTGATCTCCCTACACTGATTGCTACTGGCAATATCAATGCCATATTGAATCCTAGGACTGCTAGTACCTTGAGTGTTGAGTCACACTTATGCGATGCGGGAAGTCTGCGACTTTGCAGCCTTCCAGCATTGCATAAGGGTGACCCGCCACTTACTTTTTCCACAGGATTGTATTCCACAAGTGTTAAGCACTGTGCGATCCAATCCAGATACATCAGAAATAAAGGGTCATGTGCGACTTGTATGCGTGTTCAGTGCGAATGTAGCCATACAAAGTGTATGTCTCAATTCACACTGCACATCTGATGGCATGTAATATCGTAGCGCACTGCTCCTTTATTACATGCGATCAGATGTTCATGCGAAAATCAGCTATACAGTTTGTATGGCTCAATTTGCACTGCACTCGCACAAAAGTCGCACATGATGCATTTATTCAGCCGCATCAGGATAGGATCGCACAGTCGTTCAAACTTGTGTGATCCGATCCTGTGTGAAATGTCAGATCGCACTGTGATATGCGTTAAAACTGGGGGTATCTTTAACATTTCATTGACACCTCCAGCAACTTGCATATGGCAGTGTCCAAAATGCTTTCATTAACATGTAAATATGTGAATAGGACAGCCATCATACATTTAGTGCTTCTTTACACAGCTTTAGACCTCGACCCCCCAACGAAAGTCTAATAAAGAATTGAACACACATTGTTGAATGTAAAAATGTTTTAGTATCAAACATTCACAGGGTTAGGGTTAGGGTTAGGGTTAGGGTTAGGGTGTTGGAAAGTGCTTTTCCCAAACTTGGGTACACTCTTTAACATCTGAGTGTCATAAAACTGGCATAAAATATTATATAAAAATGGGAACATCCCAATACAAACAGTAAAAAAATTTTAAAAATTTTTTTTTAAAATTTGGCAAGCATGTCCACAAAATCACGCATCTTTCCTTGCAATGCCGTTGCAGTCTCTTTTATTTGCTCGAGGTCTGAGCAGCATTGAAGAGCCTCACGGGTCAATTTGGCCAATGTGCAAGTATGTAATACATGATCTGGAAAATAAAATACAACGGAGTCAATGTGAATCACCTACATGAGGTCATAATATAGAAACATTTGGTGTGCAGGTAATCTTTAAATTCCTCTCGAGTTAATACCTACCCTGTTCTTATGCTCTTTTGCCCTAGGCTCTTCATCTTCCTCCTCCAATGCTGTTGCTGATGATTCTGCCGGTCTCCTGAGCTAACTATATATTCATTAGGGGTGTGAACGCATGATGACGTCATTGTGAGGGCATGGTTGTAATGTATATATATTAAGATGCAGAGACCAGAGACGGGCAGAATGCATGGCAACAGCATTGGAGGAGGACAGGAGGAAGAAGAAGAGCCTAGGGCAAAAGAGCAGACAACATAAGAGCAGAAGATTGGACAGCAGAAGACTGGAGAGGAGAAGATCCAAAGAGCAGAGTGGAGAAGACCGGATGAAGATCTTTAAGAACATTTCATAAACGTCTCCTGTCGTTATTCACATACACTTCCATTTATGTGGTTAATGTGTAGGGGTACTATGTACCCCATACCCATTCACATAGTGATTGGGGTCTGGGATCTGGGGGCCACCCTTTGTTAAAGGTTGCTTCCAAAGTCCTAGGAACCCCCTGGCCGCATGACCCCCCAAAACCACCAGACAGGGTTGTGGGGATGAGGCTCTTGTCCTCCTCTACATGGGAGTAAGGTGCTTTTGGGTGTGCGGTGCAGAGGCCCCCTGGCCCAAAGCAACAAAACCCCCCCATGTTGAGGGCATGTGTCCTGCTGTGGTCCAGGGGGTGTTTGGTCCGCTTGCTCGTTCTCTTTCCTGGCCTGACAAGCTGCATGCTTGTATAAGGGTCTGGTAGGGGTTTTGGGGGTAACCCACGCTGTCTTTTTGTTGTGGGCATACCCTCAAACTCAATACCACACACAAATGGCCTGGTTGTGAACTTGGGGGGACACCCACGGTGGGTTGTTCAATTTTTTGGTGTAGTTCCCCCTCAAAAATCTTCACAACGCAAGTGGCCCCGCAAGTCAGAGCATCCTGATCCGACTTACGGTGCGACTTCCATTCAAATAAAGAGGCTCCCATAGGGAACTAGTGTTGTAAATTGGAGGCTAAAAATAACACTGATAAAAATCATTCTGCAAAAACCTACGTGGGCACACAATTGGCTCTTGGACACTTGGTCCTGGTTCCTCCACAGTTTCGGAACTGGCTTCCATGCTGCTTGGCAAGTTGCCAGGAGATCGGGGTTCTGACCTGGCTGGGGATGCCACATCCTGGCATGATGCAACATCTGCAATGTAAATTTGTAAGGGAATACAAGAATATAAGGTTAAACAATCATTGCAAATACACATATTTCTATGATCCCACTACACAAAAATCTGTGCCTACCAACCTTCTTGTTGCTCTGGTGTCTCATCACTTATTGGCTCCACCAGGATTATTTCCGGAATAATGTCTTCATCTAGATGATACAAAACATTGGCCATATCATAAAAGTCACAAGAGGTACATTTGTTAGGACATGGTGCCCTGCTTGATAGCTCTTTTAGTAACAAATATGAAGACATGTACATGGTTATCTACGAAAAATATGGTACATTAATGTTTGACAGTGCATAGGAACCAATTACCTTTAGTGGAATCTGTGCCACCTTCTGTGCCCATGTCCTCATCTTGTTCGGCAACTGCCGATGGAGCTGCCAGACCTCTCCTCCTCCTTTCCCATAGTTTGGCACGGAGTTTAAGTTTTTCTCCTATTTAAAGGTTTGAATAATAATCTGTGATTAATAGGAATGTTTGCTGAGAAGATTCGTGCAGGAAAGAACGTTCGTTGCAACACAATACATATATTTTTAACTATGGCTTCCTGACTTTTAATGTCATATACTAAAACATCAACAATAGATCGATCAAATCACGACATGACAACTAAAATGAGTAATCTAACTTTTTACATAGACATTATAATCTAGACATGTTAATACAACATACACAAAATTATAAAAAACATATTGCATGTTTAAAAAAATAAAGAAAAAATAAAACTTACTTTTTTTCAAAATCCGATGGATTTGGGAAAGCTGATCCTGCTCACGGTGTTTCAGGTCAGACCACCGTTTCCGAATCTGATCTTTCGATCGCTCCACACCGAATTTTTTGACCAAACAGGCCACCACCTTGTCCATGATGCCATCTTTCCTGGCATTGGGCCGATCGTAATTTGCCAACTTGCCATCGTAATCCATTTTTTCTAAAATGGAGACCATCTCCACCATTTCTGGCTTTGACATGGGTGTAGCCCTTGATTTTCGGGTGGCCCAATCACTTCGGCCCCCACTAATTGAGCTCCCAGATTGTTGAGACATTCTTCTTGATTAAAAGATTGTTCCTCTGCTTCAGGTGTGAGTGCCGCATGTAGGCCTGATCTTCGGCACGTACACACCCCTGCACAAGCCCGCCACTGGAGGAGGAGTTGACGCCTGCGCTGTATTTAAAGGACGCCAGATCGTTCGGCCGACGATTCGCTAGCGGACATATCGAGAGTTGGAGCACGATCGAGCGGCGAATCACGACTTTTCCCCACAAACAAAGGTACGACTCTTTTAATAGAAAGTGTGTGTTTTGGGCCCTATACAGCTTTTATTAGGAATATCTTTATTATGTGCCAAAATACATGCTATTTTAATATGTTTTGTGTTGTTTTGTGTCTTGCAGGCATATACTGTCCTGCAATATGGTGGACAATTTCACCACCCACAACTTTCTCATCAGTTTCATTGATGAATTCAGGCAACTGCCCTGTTTGTGGCAAGTCAAGTCCGCAGATTATAAAAATAGAAAACTCAGAAAACAGGCCATGGAACATTTGGTGGCCTTCTACAAGCCCGTCTGTCCTGGGGCAAATTTTGATTATATCCGCAAAAAAATAAACAGTATTCGCACTGCCTACAGGCGGGAGTTAAAAAAAATAGAAGATTCCACCCAGTCTGGAGCAGGGGCACGGAATGTATATGTACCACGGCTGTGGTACTATGATAACATGCGATTCCTGGCAGACACCATGGAATCCAGGCCGTCAATTTCTACGCTGCCTTCGACTTCGGCAGAGGGCTCAGTGTCTGTAGATCCAAGCCAGGATGAGGATTTCCTGGAGGAGAGTTTTACTCAGGTATGGCATTTCACAATATATTGTCTGCTAAAATGTAATCATGTAACAAAATTATAAGCTAAACCATAATTGACCCTTTATGTAAACGGGCATAGCAAGGGGTTGGCATGACAGGCAACCGCCAGGGGCGCAGGCCAAGGGGGGTGGGTCACAAAAACATTGGCATTGTTTTATTGTTTATTTTAACAATCCACTCAGCCTGCACACCCCAGAACCCCCAGTTTGCAGGCGGATTCATGCAGGTGTAAAACATTGAGAGCTGCTTCATGCAGGTGTAAAACATTGAGAGCTGCTTCATGCAGGTGTAAAACATTGAGAGCAGCTGAGCCAAAAGACCAGGAGACTGAGACTGCCTCTCACTGCATCCCCAGCACACCTCTGGTCTTACAAACACTGCTGCATCCCCAGCACACCTCTGGTTCTAACAAACACTGCTGTAGCCTCAGCATTCCTCTGGCTCAACCTTTTTTAATACAAAACTAACAGCTCCTGCAAATGATCCATCCATCCTTGCTTCCATGTCTCTGGTCTCTCACTGTGGGTCAGCAAGGCAGGTGGCTCCCTTATTCATGTTTCCCTGCACTGCTTCACCCTCAATGCCCTACATCAAGCCCTCTGCAAGTTCAGGCCCCTCTCTCTCTGCAACCCCCTCCTCTCTCTCTCACACCCCCTCTTTCTCTCCCTCTCTCTATCTCTCAACCCTCTCTTTCTTTTTCACACCTGAGACAATGATTGCCCACTAGAGAGCTCTACACTGGGCAAACAAGGGGCAAATTAGAAACTTTTAATGCCCTTTAATTTTTTTTTGGGGGGGTGGGTTACAGTTTTACATTGATCTTGGGGGGGGGGGGGGTTGTTGCCAAATACAGCTCCTCAACAAGGGCACTGGAGACCCTAGATACGTCACTGTATGTAAAGTCTGCTATTTGTTCACAATAATATAACAAACATGACTTTTTATATACACTATAACATTCTAATCAATTGTTCATTTCATCAACAGGGAAGTGTCACTGAGGAGGAGCCAGGTTGCAGCCAGGAGCCTGGGGAGCCTGTGGAGCCTGAGGAGCCTGTGGAACTATTTCCACCACCACCTCCTCCTGCCAAACGGAGGCAAAAGAGGAAGCACGTGGATGACATCACCGACGAGTTTATCCAGGAGGCCACCATAGCCCTACGTCGGAAACCGGAGGCCAATGAGTCCTTCGGCAACATGACGGCAAAAATTTTAGATAAGGTGGACCTCAGGCAGTGTCAGTATGCCAGAAAAATCATCCTCGATGTGCTGCAAAAGACTGAAAACGGCATACTTACTGAGCACAGCCATGCATGCCAGGAGCACCCGTGCCCTCCACCTCCACCTCCACCTCCACAACACCCACCACCTCGCCAAATGCCACATGGCCAGTGGCAATATGGCCAGCAGGATCCAAACCTGCCCTCATGGCAACCTGATTTCAGTTACCAGCAACTTTAATTTTTGTAACCCCCTATTATTTATTTTACCCCTGTTTGCCAGTTTCTAGTTTAATTTTGTCCAAATGGACCTTTTTTATGTTTAGTTATACGGAAAGTATTGATGTTTGCTTTGTTTTTTTTTTGCTGAGATCCAAAAAATAAAGAAAATGAAAATAAAAAATGGCCTATCTGAATTTGTTAATATGTTTAATATTGTGCATAACCTGAAAAATATGTTTTAGACATTAATTCATACAAGAATAAAGGGTCATATCAATAGTTAGATCTTTGGTGTGAAAATACAAAAATAATGGTGAAGAGTTCAAATTATTTAATTATAAAATTTGATAGAACAGATAGAATAGACAAACATTATCTTCATCATAACAGAACACATGCCTTTTTATTAGAAAAGTATGGTATTATGAGCAGCATCTTCCTTCTTCTCACATTTATCAAGATGAGCATGTGCTCCGCATTTCACCTATTTCTTGGACTTCCGCGAGCCGAAAGTTCTTTCTGAATAAAATGTTGAGTTTACTAGAGAAAATTCTTCCGGGAACTCATTTGGTTTGATCATGCGTGTTGGGATTTGTAGCTGTGTGTCGGCCGAATTGTGTACTGACAGGCGAACAATCGTCCGTTCTGGTGTCGGCATACAAAAATTTTCATGTTTGCAAGAAAGACTTTTGTCCGCGGATTGTGCGCAGACATCTGTCGGAGGCACCATACTAACACGCGTACAATCGGCAGATCCTTCGTCCACCGACGTTTGTATGCCGACGATCGGTACGTGTGTACGGGCCTTTAGGCTGGCCATACATGTTCAACTTTTGTTATACAATTTTCTGGTAGATCTACCACAAACCACATAATGTGAGGTCAAAGCTAAACAACACATCCCTTGTATCTAATTAGGCAGGCCTTTGTACTACATACTTGAAGGTAGGTTTCAAGAAAATTGGACAGAAAATTGTAAGAAAATTGGATCATGTATGGCCAGCCAAACACTCATTCATTAGTGAACTGGTAAATTTGGTTTAGGAACCAACAGACCCAATTAATTACTTTGCTGGGCGTTTCCTATACTGGATGGGTGTAATTTAACCAAGGTTATATAAAGGGATGTTTAAGAGCAGCTCATTTGGCCTCTGGCAGCAGGGCCACATGTCTTCATGTCCGAATTTGCTTGGGGGGGGGGGGTTGCTGGCATGCCTAAGGACCCATATTGCAGTAAGTGTATTTTGTTGGATGAATACTTTTCATGCTCTAAATGTTTGGTATAGTTTTTGCAAAGTGTGTCTTTATGTACTCTATACATGTGTTTTTTTATTTTCATGCCTCTGTGTAGCTATATGTTCTACTGATTTGATGGTATTTACATGGAAAGGCAGGCTCTTGCAAACAATAACCATAAAAGTATGTTGGGTATGTTTTATGCTTAATACTAAGGTGTCTACTACTTATTTTGCTTGACTGTTGGATATTGTAAGCTCTATCTATTCATCATATGTTGTATCTTTGCACTGTAATTTGAAAAGATTACTTGATTTGGGGGTTTTGGGGGGGGGGGGACATTTCACAATTCACATTTCACATTTCACATGCCTGCTTGAGTGATTACTGATGTTTTATACATGTCCAATAAAGCTAATTCATTTGTACACAGCTCCTGTTATTTTGTTTTCTTTTCTTCATATTTGTCTGGATGTAATTCAGATATCTTTTGTGTCTATTGAATGTAATCCATTTCTTGTATTTTTTGTGTGTGTGCAATGGCAGTACAGTATGAACATTGGTAGGGTTTCTCCCTTTACTCCAGCGAAGTGTGTATGGGTGTGTATGGCAGGGGGAATGGGGTGTGTGGGGGGGAGAGGAGTGTGTGTGTGTGTGGGGGGATAAGTGTGTGTGTGGGGGGGGGATAAGTGTGTGTGTGTGTGGGGGGGGAGGAGTGTGTGTGTGTGGGGGGGGGGAGGAGTGTGTGTGTGTGTGGGGGGGAGGAGTGTGTGTGTGTATGTGTGGGGGGGAGGAGTGTGTGTGTGTGGGGGGAGAGGAGTGTGTGTGTGTGGGGGAGAGGAGTGTGTGTGTGGGGGGGAGAGGAGTGTGTGTGTGGGGGGAGAGGAGTGGGTGTGTGCGGGGGGAGGAGTGTGTGTGCTTGGGGGGGGAGGAGTGTGTGTGTGCGTGGGGGGAGTGTGTGTGAGGGGGGGTTTGGGGGGAGGAGTGTGTGTGTGGGGGGAGGAGTGTGTGTGGGGGGGAGTGGAGTGTGTGCAGGGGGAGGAGTGTGTGTGTGTGTGCGGGGGGAGGAGTGTGTGTGTGTGCGGGGGGGGAGGAGTGTGTGTGTGTGGGGGGGGGGAGTGTGTGTGTGTGGGGGGAGGAGTGTTTGTGTGTGTGTGCGGGGGGAGTGTGTGTGCGGGGGGAGGAGTGTGTGTGTGTGTGTGTGTGTGTGTGTGGGGGGTGGAGTGTGTGTGTGCTGGGGGGGAGGAGTGTGTGTGTGTGGGGGGGGAGGACTGTGTGTGTGTGTGGGGGGGGGGAGTGTGTGTGTGGGGGGGAGGAGTGTGTGTGGGGGGGAGTTTGGTGGGGAGGAGTGGGGGGGAGGAGTGTGTGTGTGTGTGTGTGGGGGGGAGAAGTGTGTGTGTGTGTGGGGGGTGGGAGGAGTTTGTGTGTGTGTGGGGGGAGGAGTGCGTTGGGGGAGGAGTGTGGTGGGGAGGAGTGTGTGTGTGTGTGGGGGGGGGGAGGAGTGTGTGGGGAGGAGTGTGTGTGTGGGGGGGGGAGGAGGAGGAGTGTGGTGGAAGGTGAGGAGGGGGAGTGTGCGGGGGGCTAAATTGTAGGAATTAATTAAAGTGTGTATGTATATATTTGTGTGTGTGTGTGGGGGGGAGAGGAGTGTGTGTGTGGGGGGAGAGGAGTTTGTGTGTGGGGGGAAGGAGTGTGTGTGGGGGGGAAGGAGTGTGTGTGTGGGGGGGAGTGTGTGTGTGGGGGGGAGAGGAGTGTGTGTGGGGGGGGGGAGGAGTGTGTGTGTCTGGGGGGGGAGGAGTGTGTGTGGGGGGGGGGGAGGAGCGTGTGTGTGGGGGGAGGAGTGTGTGCATGGGGGGGGAGTGTGTGCCGGGGGGAGGAGTGTGTGTGTGTGTGCAGGGGGAGGAGAGTTTGTGTGTGTGTGTGTGCGGGGGGAGGAGTGCATGTGTGCGGGGGGAGGAGTGCGTTTGTGCGGGGGGGAGGAGTGTGTGTGGTTGGGGGGGGGGTGTGGGGGGAGGAGTGTGTGTGTGCGTGGGGGGGAGTGTGTGTGTGGGGGGGGGGGTTTGGGGGGAGGAGTGTGTGTGTGTGGTGAGGAGTGTGTGTGGGGGGGAGCGGAGTGTGTGCGGGGGGAGGAGTGTGTGTGTGTGCGGGGGGAGGAGTTTGTGTGTGTGCGGGGGGAGGAGTGTGTGTGTGTGTGTGGGGGGGGAGGAGTGTGTGCATGGGGGAGGAGTGTTTGTGTGTGTGTGTGGGGGGGAGTGTGTGTGCGGGGGGAGGAGTGTGTGTGTGTGTGTGTGCGGGGGGTGGAGTGTGTGTGTGCTGGGGGGGGAGGAGTGTGTGTGGGGGGGGTGGGGGGGAGGAGTGTGTGTGTGTGTGTGTGGGGGGAGGAGTGTGTGTGTGTGTGTGTGGGGGGGGAGGAGTGTGTGCGTGTGTGTGAGGTGGGAGGAGTTTTTGTGTGGGGGGGGGGAGGAGTGCGTTGGGGGAGGAGTGTGGTGGGGAGGAGTGTGTGTGTGCATGGGGGGGAGGGGGAGTGTGGTGGGGGCGAGGAGGGGGAGTGTGCGGGGGGCTAAATTGTAGGAATTAATTAAAGTGTGTATGTATATATTTGTGTGTGTGTGTGGGGGGGAAGGAGTGTGTGTGTGGGGGGGAGGAGTGTGTGTGTGTGTGTGGGGGGGGAGAGGAGTGTGTGTGGGGGGGGGTGTGGGGGAGGAGTGTGTGTGTGGGGGGGAGGAGTGTGTGTGTGGGGGAGGAGTGTGTGTGTGTCTGGGGGGGAGGAGTGTGTGTGTGTGGGGGGGGAGTTTGTGTGTGGGGGGGGAGTTTGTGTGTGGGGGGGAGGAGTGTGTGTGTGGGGGGGAGGAGTGTGTGTGTGTCTGGGGGGAGAGGAGTGGGGGGGAAGGAGTGTGTGTGGGGGGGGAGGAGTGTGTGTGTGTGTGGGGGGGAGAGGAGTGTGTGTGGGGGGGAGTGTGTCGGGGGGGGAAGGGTTGTGTGTGGGGGGGGGAGGAGTGTGTGTGTGGGGGTGTGTGTGTGTGTGGGGGAAGGAGTGTGTGTGTGGGGGAGGAGTGTGTGTGTGTGTGTGTGGGGGAGTGTGTGTGTCGGGGGAGAGGAGTTTGTGTGTGGGGGGGGAAGGAGTGTGTGTGTGGGGGAGGAGTGTGTGTGTGTGGGGGGAGAGAAGTGTGTGTGTGGGGGGGAGTGTGTGTGTGGGGGGAAGAGTGTGTGTGTGTGGGGGGAGGAGTGTGTGTGTGTGGGGGGAGGAGTGTGTGTGTGTGGGGGGGAGGAGGGGGAGTGTGGTGGAAGGTGAGGAGGGGGAGTGTGCGGGGGGCTAAATTGTAGGAATTAATTAAAGTGTGTATGTATATATTTGTGTGTGTGTGTGGGGGGGAGAGGAGTGTGTGTGTGGGGGGAGAGGAGTTTGTGTGTGGGGGGAAGGAGTGTGTGTGGGGGGAGAGGAGTGTGTGTGTGGGGGGGAGTGTGTGTGTGGGGGGAAGAGTGTGTGTGTGTGGGGGGAGGAGTGTGTGTGGGGGGAGGAGTGTGTGTGTGTCTGGGGGGGAGGAGCGTGTGTGTGTGTGGGGGAGGAGCGTGTGTGTGGGGGGGAGGAGTATGTGAATGGGGGGGAGTGTGTGCCGGGGGGAGGAGTGTGTGTGTGTGTGTGTGTGTGCGCAGGGGGAGGAGAGTTTGTGTGTGTGTGCGGGAGGAGTGTGTGTGTGGGGGGGAGGAGTGTGTGTGTGTCTGGGGGGAGAGGAGTGGGGGAGAAAGGAGTGTGTGTGTGGGGGGGAGGAGTGTGTGTGTGTGTGGGGGGGGGAGAGGAGTGTGTGTGGGGGGAGAGGAGTGTGTGTGGGGGGGGAGTGTGTCGGGGGGAAGGAGTGTGTGTGGGGGGGAGGAGTGTGTGTGTGTCTGGGGGGGAGGAGTGTGTGTGTGGGGGTGTGTGTGTGTGTGTGGCGGGGGAGGAGTTTGTGTGGGGGGGGGAAGGAGTGTGTGTGTGGGGGAGGAGTGTGTGTGTGTGTGTGTGGGGGGGAGTGTGTGTGTCGGGGGAGAGGAGTTTGTGTGTGGGGGGGAAGGAGTGTGTGTGTGGGGGAGGAGGAGTGTGTGTGTGTGGGGGGGGAGAGGAGTGTGTGTGTGGGGGGGAGTGTGTGTGTGGGGGGAGGAGTGTGTGTGTGTGGGGGGAGGAGTGTGTGTGTCTGGGGGGGAGGAGCGTGTGTGTGTGTGGGGGAGGAGCGTGTGTGTGTGGGGGAGGAGTGTGTGAATGGGGGGGAGTGTGTGCCGGGGGGAGGAGTGTGTGTGTGTGTGTGCGCAGGGGGAGGAGAGTTTGTGAGTGTGTGCGGGGGAAGGAGTGCATGTGTGCAGGGGGAGGAGTGCGTGTGTGCGGGGGTAGGAGTGTGTGTGCTTGGGGGGGTGTGGGGGGAGGAGTGTGTGTGTGCGTGGGGGGGAGTGTGTGTGTGTGGGGGGGGGGGTTTGGGGGGGGAGGAGTGTGTGTGTGGGGGGAGGAGTGTGTGCGGGGGGGAGCGGAGTGTGTGAGGGGGGAGGAGCGTGTGTGTGTGCGGGGGGAGGAGCGTGTGTGTGTGTGGGGGGGAGGAGTGTGTGTGTGGGGGGAGGAGTGTGTGCATGGGGGGAGGAGTGTTTGTGTGTGTGTGCGGGGGGGAGTGTGTGTGCGGGGGGAGGAGTGTGTGTGTGTGTGCGCGGGGGGGTGGAGTGTGTGTGATGGGGGGGAGGAGTGTGTGTGTGTGTGTGTGGGGGGGGGTGGGGGGGAGTGTGTGTGGGGGGGAGGAGTGTGTGTGGGGGGAGGAGTGTGTGTGTGTGGGGGGGAGGAGTGTGTGCGTGTGTGTGGGGTGGGAGGAGTTTTTGTGTGTGGGGGGGGGGGAGGAGTGCGTTGGGGGAGGAGTGTGGTGGGGAGGAGTGTGTGTGTGCGTGGGGGGGAGGAGTGTGTGCGTGGGGAGGAGGAGTGTGTGTGTGGGGGGGAGGAGGAAGAGTGTGGTGGGGGGCGAGGAGGGGGAGTGTGCGGGGGGCTAAATTGTAGGAATTAATTAAAGTGTGTATGTATATATTTGTGTGTGTGTGTGGGGGGGAGAGGAGTGTGTGTGTGTGTGTGGGTGTGTGTGTGTGTGTGGCGGGGGGAGGAGTTTGTGTGTGGGGGGGAAGGAGTGTGTGTGTGGGGGAGGAGTTTGTGTGTGGGGGGGGGAAGGAGTGTGTGTGTGGGGGAGGAGTGTGTGTGTGTGGGGGAGTGTGTGTGGGGGGAGAGGAGTTTGTGTGTGGGGGGGAAGGAGTGTGTGTGTGGGGGAGGAGTGTGTGTGTGGGGGGGGGAGAGGAGTGTGTGTGTGGGGGGAGAGGAGTTTGTGTGTGGGGGGGAAGGAGTGTGTTTGGGGGGGAGGAGTGTGTGTGTGGGGGGAGGAGTGTGTGTGTGTGGGGGGAGTGTGTGTGTGTCTGGGGGGGAGGAGTGTGTGTGTGGGGGGGAGTGTGTGCATGGGGGGGGGGAGTGTGTGTGTGTGTGTGCAGGGGGAGGAGAGTTTGTGTGTGTGTGCGGGGGGAGGAGTGCGTGTGTGCGGGGGAGGAGTGTGTGTGGGGGGGGAGTGTGTGTGTGGGGGGGAGGAGTGTGTGTGTGTGTGTGGGGGAGGAGTGTGTGGGGGTGAGGAGTTTGTGCGGGGGAGGAGTGTGTGTGTGTGCGGGGGGAGGAGTGTTTGTGTGTGTGCGGGGGGGGGGAGTGTGTGTGCGGGGGAGGAGTGTGTGTGTGTGTGTGCGGGGGGGGGGTGGAGTGTGTGTGTGCTGGGGGGGAGGAGTGTGATTGTGTGTGTGCGGGGGGGAGGACTGTGTGTGTGGGGGGAGGAGTGTGTGTGTGGGGGGGAGTTTGGTGGGGAGGAGTGGGGGGGAGGAGTGTGTGTGTGGGGGGAGAGGAGTTTGTGTGTGGGGGGGAAGGAGTGTGTGTGTGTGGGGGGGAGGAGTGTGTGTGTGGGGGGGGAGAGGAGTGTGTGTGGGGGGAGTGTGTGTGTGGGGGTAGGATTGTGTGTCTGGGGGGGAGGAGTGTGTGTGTGGGGGGGAGTGTGTGTGTGGGGGGAGGGGAGTGTGTGTGTGGGGGGAGACGAGTGTGTGTGGGGGGGAGTGTGTGTGTGGGGGGGGAGTGTGTGTGTGGGGGAGGAGTGTGTGTCTGGGGGGGGGAGGAGTGTGTGTGTGGGGGGGGGAGTGTGTGTGTGGGGGGAGGGGAGTGTGTGTGTGGGGGAGAGGAGTGTGTGTGTGGGGGGGAGTGTGTTTGTGTGTGTGTGTGTGTGTGTGTGTGTGTGTGTGGCGGGGGGAGGAGTTTGTGTGTGGGGGGGAAGGAGTGTGTTTGTGGGGAGGAGTGTGTGTGTGTGGGGGGGAGAGGAGTGTGTGTGTGGGGGGGAGTGTGTGTGTGGGGGGAGAGAAGTTTGTGTGGGGGGGGAAGGAGTGTGTGTGGGGGGAGGAGTGTGTGTGTGTGTGGGGGGGTGTGTGTGGGGGGGAGTGTGTGTGGGGGGGAGGAGTGTGTGTGTGTGGGGGGGGGGGGAGTGTGTGTGTCTGGGGGGGGAGGAGTGTGTGCATGGGGGGGAGTGTGTGTGTGTGTGTGTGTGTGCAGGGGGAGGAGAGTTTGTGTGTGTGTGCGGGAGGAGGAGTGCGTGTGTGCGGGGGGAGGAGTGCGTGTGTGCGGGGGAGGAGTGTGTGTGTGGGGGGGAGTGTGTGTGTGGGGGGAGTGTGTGTGTGGGGTGGAGGAGTGTGTGTGTGTGGGGGGGGAGTGTGTGTGTGGGGGGAGGAGTGTGTGTGTGAGTGGAGGAGTGTGTGTGTGGGGGGAGGAGTTTGTGCGGGGGAGGAGTGTGTGTGTGTGCGGGGGGAGGAGTGTTTGTGTGTGTGTGCGGGGGAGGAGTGTGTGTGTGTGTGTGTGCGGGGGGGGGGGGGGGGGTGGAGTGTGTGTGTGCTGGGGGGGAGGAGTGTGATTATGTGTGTGCGGGGGGGAGGACTGTGTGTGTGGGGGGGGAGGAGTGTGTGTGTGGGGGGGAGTTTGGTGGGGAGGAGTGGGGGGGAGGAGTGTGTGTGTGGGGGGAGAGGAGTTTGTGTGTGGGGGGAAGGAGTGTGTGTGTGGGGGGGAGGAGTGTGTGTGTGTGGGGGGAGAGGAGTGTGTGTGGGGGGGAGTGTGTGTGTGGGGGGGAGTGTGTGTGTGGGGGGAGGAGTGTGTGTCTGGGGGGGGAGGAGTGTGTGTGTGGGGGGAGCGTGTGTGTGTGGGGGGGGAGGAGTGTGTGCATGGGGGGGGAGTGTGTGCCGGTGGGAGGAGTGTGTGTGTGTGTGGGGGGGAGCGTGTGTGTGTGGGGGGAGGAGTGTGTGCATGGGGGGGGAGTGTGTGCCGGGGGGAGGAGTGTGTGTGTGTGTGCAGGGGGAGGAGAGTTTGTGTGTGTGTGCGGGGGGAGGAGTGCATGTGTGCGGGAAGAGGAGTGCGTGTGTGCGGGGGGAGGAGTGTGTGTGCTTGGGGGGGGGGTGTGGGGGGAGGAGTGTGTGTGGTGGGGGAGGTATGTGTGTGTGGGGGAGGAGTGTGTGTGTGGGGGGGGGAGGAGTGTGTGTGTGGGGGGAGAGGAGTGTGTGTGAGGGGGAGGAGTGTGTATGTGTGCGGGGGGAGGAGTGTGTGTGTGTGTGTGCGGGAGGAGGAGTGTGAGTGTGTGGGGGGGGAGGAGTGTGTGTGTGTGCAGGGGGAGGAGTGTGTGTGTGTGGGGGGGGGGAGGAGTTTGTGTGTGTGGGGGGAGGAGTGTGTGCGTAGGGGGAGTGTGTGTGCGGGGGGAGGAGTGTGTGTGTGTGTGAGGGGGGAGGAGTGTGTGTGTGTGCGGGGGAGGAGTGTGTGTGTGCGGGGTGGAGGAGTGTGTGTGTGTGTGTGCGGGGGGAGGAATGTGTGTGTGCTGGGGGGAGGTGTGTGTGTGTGTGTGGGGGGGAGGAGTGCGTGTGGGGGTGTGTGTGTGTGGGATGGGAGGAGTGTGTGTGGGGGGGAGGAGTGTGTGCGTGCGTGGGGGGGAGGAGTGTGTGTGGGGGGGAGTGGAGTGTGTGTGTGGGGGGGAGTGTGTGTGTGGGGGGAGGAGTGTGTGTGTGGGGGGGGAGAGGGGTGTGTGCGGGGGGAGGAGTGTGTGTGTGTGCGGGGGGAGGAGTGTGTGTGTGTGCGGGGGGAGGAATGTGTGTGTGTGCGGGGGGAGGAATGTTTGTGTGTGTGTGCGGGTGGGAGGAGTGTGTGTGTGTGTGCGGGGGGAGGAGTGTGTGTGTGGGGAGGGGGGAGGAGTGTGTGTGTGTGTGGGGGGGGGGAGGAGTGTGTGTGTGTGTGGGGGGGAGGAGTGTGTGTGTGTGGGGGGGGAGTGGGGGGAGGAGTGTGTGTGGGGGGAGGAGTGTGTGTGGGGGGGGTTGTGGGGGGGGAGGAGTGTGTGTGAGGGGGAGGAGTGTGTGTGGGGGGAGAGGAGTGTGTGCGGGGGGAGGAGTGTGTGTGTGTGCGGGGGGGAGGAGTGTGTGTGTGTGCAGGGGGAGGAGTGTGTGTGTGTGTGTGCGGGGGGAGGAGTGTGTGCATGGGGGGGAGGAGTGTGTGGGTGGGGGGAGGAGTGTGTGCATGGGGGGGAGTGTGTGCCGGGGGAGTGTGTGCCAGGGGAGGAGTGTGTGTTTGTGCAGGGGAAGGAGTGTTTGTGTGTGTGTGTGCGGGGAGGAGTGTGTGTGTGGGGGGGGGGAGGAGTGTGTGTGTGTGGGGGGAGGAGTGTGTGTGTGTGGGGGAGGAGTGTGTGTGTGAGGGGGAGGAGTGTGTGTGTGTGTGGGGGAGGAGTGTGTGTGTGGGGGGGAGGAATTTGTGCGGGGGAGGAGTGTGTGTTTGTGTGCGGGGGGAGGAGTGTGTGTGTGTGCGGGGGGTGGAGTGTGTGTGTGCTGGGGGGAGGAGTGTGTGCATGTGTGTGGGGTGGGAGGAGTTTGTGTGTGTGTGTGGGGGGAGGAGTGCTTTGGGGGAGGAGTGTGGTGGGGAGGAGTGTGTGTGTGTGTGTGTGTGGGGGGGGAGGAGTGTGTGGGGAGGAGTGTGTGTGGGGGGGGAGGAGGGGGAGTGTGGTGGGGGTGAGGAGGGGGAGTGTGCGGGGGGCTAAATTGTAGGAATTAATTTAATTGTGTATGTATATATTTGTGTGTGTGTGGGGGGGAGAGGAGTCTGTGTGTGGGGGAGAGGAGTTTGTGTGTGGGGGGGAGAGGAGTGGGGGGGGGAGGAGTGTGTGTGGGGGGGAGGAGTGTGTGTGTGTGGGCAGGGGAGAGGAGTGTGTGTGGGGGGGAGTGTGTGTGTGGGGGGAGGAGTGTGTGTGTGGGGGGGAGGAGTGTGTGTGGGGGGGGGAGTGTGTGTGTGGGGGGGAGGAGTGTGTGTGTGTCTGGGGGGGAGGAGTGTGTGTGTGGGGGGGAGGAGCCTGTGTGTATGTGGGTGTGTGTGTGGCGGGGGGAGGAGTGTGTGTGTGGGGGGGAGGTGTGTGTGTGTGGTGGGGGAGGTGTGTGTGGGGGGGGAGGAGTGTGTGTGTGGGGGGAGAGGAGTGTGTGTGGGGGGGAGGAGTGTGTATGTGTGCGGGGGGAGAAGTGTGTGTGTGCGGGGGGAGGAGTGTGTGTGTGGGGGGGAGGAGTGTGTGTGTGTGTGGGGGAGGAGTGTGTGTGTGTGTGGGGGGAGGAGTGTGTGTGTGTGGGGAGGAGTGTGTGTGGTGGGGGAGGTGTGTGTGTGGGGGGAGGAGTGTGTGTGTGCGGGGAGAGGAGTGTGTGTGGGGGGAGGAGTGTGTATGTGTGCGGGGGGAGGAGTGTGTGTGTGTGGGGGGGGGGGGGGTAGGAGTGTGTGTGTGTGCGGGGGGGGGGGAGGAGTGTGTGTGTGTGGGGGGGGAGGAGTTTGTGTGTAGGGGGGAGAGGAGTTTGTGTGTGTGGGGGGGAGGAGTGTGTGTGTGTGGGGGGGGAGAGGAGTGTGTGTGTGTGTGGGGGGGGAGAGGAGTGTGTGTGGGGGTGTGTGTGGGGGGGGGGAGTGTGTGCGGGGGGAGGAGTGTGTGTGAGCGGGGGGAGGAGTGTGTGTGTGTGCGGGGGGAGGAGTGTGTGTGTGTGTGGGGGGAGGAGTGTGTGTGTGTGGGGGGAGGAGTGTGTGCATGGGGGGAGGAGTGTTTGTGTGTGTGTGTGCGGGGGGGTGGAGTGTGTGTGTGCTGGGGGGGAGGAGTGTGTGTGTGTGTGTGGAGGGGGGAGGACTGTGTGTGTGGGGGGGGTGGGGGGGAGGAGTGTGTGTGGGGGGGAGTTTGGTGGGGAGGAGTGTGTGTGTGTGTGGGGGGGGGAGGAGTGTGTGCGTGTGTGTGGGGGGAGGAGTGCGTTGGGGGAGGAGTGTGGTGGGGAGGAGTGTGTTTGTGTGTGGGGGGGAGGAGTGTGTGGGGAGGAGTGTGGGGGGGGGGGAGGAGGGGGAGTGTGGTGGGGGCGAGGAGGGGGAGTGTGCGGGGGGCTAAATTGTAGGAATTACTTAAAGTGTGTATGTATATATTTGTGTGTGTGGGGGGGAGAGGAGTGTGTGTGTGGGGGAGAGGAGTTTGTGTGTCGGGGGAGAGGAGTGGGGTGGGGAGGAGTGTGTGTGTGGGGGGAGGAGTGTGTGTGTGTGTGTGTGGGGGGGGGAGGAGTGTGTGTGTGTCTGGGGGGGAGGAGTGTGTGTGTGGGGGGGAGGAGCGTGTGTGTATGTGGGTGTGTGTGGGTGTGGCGGGGGGAGGAGTGTGTGTGTGGGGGGGAGGTGTGTGTGTGGGGGGGAGGTGTGTGTGTGGGGGGGAGGAGTGTGTGTGTGGGGGGAGAGGAGTGTGTGTGGGGGGGAGGAGTGTGTATGTGTGCGGGGGGGAGGAGTGTGTGTGTGTGTGTGCGGGGGGAGGAGTGTGTGTGTGTGTGGGGGGGAGGAGTGTGTGTGTGTGTGGGG
The DNA here is from genome assembly GCF_965119305.1 of Pelophylax lessonae. Classification (NCBI taxonomy): domain Eukaryota; kingdom Metazoa; phylum Chordata; class Amphibia; order Anura; family Ranidae; genus Pelophylax; species Pelophylax lessonae. Next base: position 139,903,552 of record NC_138773.1, on the reverse strand, counting down.
GAAGGAGTGTGTGTTTGGGGAGGAGTGTGTGTGGTGGGGGAGGTGTGTGGGGGGGGGAGTGTGTGTGTGCGGGGAGAGGAGTGTGTGTGGGGGGGAGGAGTGTGTATGTGTGCGGGGGGGAGGAGTGTGTGTGTGTGTGTGTGGGGTAGGAGTGTGTGTGTGTGTGTGTGCGGGGGGGAGGAGTGTGTGTGTGTGTGGGGGGAGGAGTGTGTGCGTGGGGGGAGTGTGTGTGCGGGGGGAGGAGTGTGTGTGTGTGAGGGGGGAGGAGTGCGTGTGTGTGCGGGGGGGAGGTGTGTGTGTGTGTGTGTGCGGGGGGGAGGAGTGTGTGTGTGTGTGTGGGGGGGGGGGAGGAGTGTGTGTGTGTGCTGGGGGGAGGTGTGTGTGTGTGGGGGGGGAAGGAGTGTGTGTGTGTGGGGGGGAGGAGTGTGTGTGTGGGGGTGTGTGTGTGTGTGTGGGGTGGGAGGAGTGTGTGTGGGGGGGAGGAGTGTGTGTGTGGGGGGGAGTGTGTGTGTGGGGGGGAGGAGTGTGTGTGTGCGTGGGGGGGAGGAGTGTGTGTGTGCGTGGGGGGAGGAGTGTGTGTGTGGGTGTGTGTGTGGGGGTGTGTGTGTGTGTGTGGGGGGGGAGGAGTATGTGTGTGTGGGGGAGGAGTGTGTGTGTGGGGGGGTGTGGGGGGGGAGGAGTGTGTGTGAGGGGGAGGAGTGCATGTGGGGGGGAGAGGAGTGTGTGCGGGGGGAGGAGTGTGTGTGTGTGCAGGGGGAGGAGTGTGTGCATGGGGGGGAGGAGTGTGTGGGTGGGGGGAGGAGTGTGTGCATGGGGGGGAGTGTGTGTTTGTGCAGGGGAAGGAGTGTTTGTGTGTGTGTGTGAGGGGAGGAGTGTGTGTGTGTGGGGGGGGAGGAGTGTGTGTGTGTGGGGGGGAGGAGTGTGTGTGTGGGGGGGAGGAGTGTGTGTGTGTGGGGGAGGAGTGTGTGTGTGTGTGTGTGTGGGGGAGGAGTGTGTGTGTGGGGGAGGGGGGAGGAGTGTGTGCGGGGGAGGAGTGTGTGTGCGGGGGGGAGGAGTGTGTGTGTGTGTGTGCGGGGGGAGGAGTGTGTGTGTGCGGGGGGGAGGAGTGTTTGTGTGTGTGCGGGGGTAGGAGTGTGTGTGTGTTGGGGGAGGAGTGTGTGTGGGGGGGAGGAGTGTGTGCCGGGGGGAGGAGTGTGTGTGTGTGCAGGGGGAGGAGAGTTTGTGTGTGTGTGGGGGGGGGGAGGAGTGCATGTGTGGGGGGAGGAGTGTGTGTGTGTCTGGGGGGGAGGAGTGTGTGTGTGGGGGGGAGGAGCGTGTGTGTATGTGGGTGTGTGTGGGTGTGGCGGGGGGAGGAGTGTGTGTGTGGGGGGGAGGTGTGTGTGTGTGGGGGGGAGGAGTGTGTGCCGGGGGGAGGAGTGTGTGTGTGTGTGCAGGGGGAGGAGAGTTTGTGTGTGTGTGCGGGGGGAGGAGTGCATGTGTGCGGGGGGAGGAGTGCGTGTGTGCGGGGGACAGGAGTGTGTTTGTTTGGGGGGTGTGTGTGTGCGGGGGGAGGAGTGTGTGTGTGCTGGGGGGGAGGAGTGTGTGTGTGGGGGGGGAGTGTGTGTGTGTGTGTGGGGGTGTGTGTGTGTAGGGTGGGAGGAGTGTGTGTGTGGGGGGGGGAGGAGTGTGTGTGTGGGTGGAGAGGAGTGTGTGTGGGGGGGAGGAGTGTGTATGTGTGCGGGGGGAGGAGTGTGTGTGTGTGTGTGTGTGTGCGGGGGGAGGAGTGTGTGTGTGTGGGGGGGAGGAGTGTGTGTGTGTGTGGGGGAGGAGTGTGTGTGTGTGTGGGGGGAGGAGTGTGTGTGGGGAGGAGTGTGTGTGGTGGGGGAGGTGTGTGTGGGGGGGGAGGAGTGTGTGTGTGCGGGGAGAGGAGTGTGTGTGGGGGGGAGGAGTGTGTATGTGTGTGGGGGGAGGAGTGTGTGTGTGTGTGCGGGGGGGAGGAGTGTGTGTGTGTGTGTGTGTGGGGTAGGAGTGTCTGCGTGCGGGGGGGAGGAGTGTGTGTGTGTGTGTGGGGGGAGGAGTGTGTGTGTGTGTGTGGGGGGAGGAGTGTGTGCGTGGGGGGAGTGTGTGTGCGGGGGGAGGAGTGTGTGTGTGTGTGTGAGGGGGGAGGAGTGCGTGTGTGTGCGGGGGGGAGGAGTGTGTGTGTGTGTGCGGGGGGGAGGAGTGTGTGTGTGTGGGGGGGAGGAGTGTGTGTGTGTGCTGGGGGGAGGTGTGTGTGTGTGGGGGGGGAAGGAGTGTGTGTGTGTGGGGGGGAGGAGTGTGTGTGTGGGGGGTGTGTGTGTGTGTGTGGGGTGGGAGGAGTGTGTGTGGGGGGGAGGAGTGTGTGTGTGGGGGGGGAGTGTGTGTGTGGGGGGGAGGAGTGTGTGTGTGCGTGGGGGGGAGGAGTGTGTGTGGGGGGGAGGAGTGTGTGTGTGGGGGTGTGTGTGTGTGTGGGGGTGTGTGTGTGTGTGGGGGGGGGGAGTATGTGTGTGTGGGGGAGGAGTGTGTGTGTGGGGGCGTGTGGGGGGGAGGAGTGTGTGTGAGGGGGAGGAGTGCATGTGGGGGGGAGAGGAGTGTGTGCGGGGGGAGGAGTGTGTGTGTGTGCGGGGGGAGGAGTGTGTGTGTGTGTATGCAGGGGGAGGAGTGTGTGCATGGGGGGGAGGAGTGTGTGGGTGGGGGGAGGAGTGTGTGCATGGGGGGAGTGTGTGTTTGTGCAGGAAATGGAGTGTTTGTGTGTGTGTGTGCGGGGAGGAGTGTGTGTGTGTGTGTGTGGGGGGAGGAGTGTGTGTGTGTGTGGGGTGAGGAGTGTGTGTGTGTGGGGGGGAGGAGTGTGTGTGTGTGGGGGGGAGGAGTGTGTGTGTGTGTGGGGGAGGAGTGTGTGTGTGGGGGGGAAGAGTGTGTGTGTGTGTGGGGGGGAGGAGTGTGTGTGTGGGGGAGGGGGGAGGAGTGTGTGCGGGGGAGGAGTGTGTGTGTGCGGGGGGGAGGAGTGTGTGTGTGCGGGGGGAGGAGTGTGTGTGTGCGGGGGGGAGGAGTGTTTGTGTGTGTGCGGGGGGAGGAGTGTGTGTGTGTGGGGGGGAGGAGTGTGTGGCGGGGGGAGGAGTGTGTGTGTGTGCAGGGGGAGGAGAGTTTGTGTGTGTGTGCGGGGGGAGGAGTGCATGTGTGCGGGTGGAGGAGTGCGTGTGTGCGGGGGACAGGAGTGTGTTTGTGTGGGGGGTGTGTGTGTGCGGGGGGAGGAGTGTGTGTGTGCTGGGGGGAGGAGTGTGTGTGTGGGGGGGGGAGTGTGTGTGTGTGGGTGTGTGTGTGTAGGGTGGGAGGAGTGTGTGTGTGTGGGGGGGGGGAGTGTGTGTGTGTGGGGGGGGGAGTGTGTGTGTGTGTGTGGGAGTGTGTGTGTAGGGTGGGAGGAGTGTGTGTGTGTGGGGGGGGGAGTGTGTGTGTGGGGGGAGGAGTGTTTGTGTGTGGGGGGGAGTGTGTGTGGGGGGGGAGTGTGGGGGGGAAGGAATGGGGTGGAGGGTGTGTATGTTGGGAGAGGAGGGGGAGTGTGGTGGGGGGAGGGGGAGTGTGTGGGGGGGCTAAATTGTAAGAATTAATTAAAGTGTGTATGTATATATTTAGCTAAATATATATAAATTAAGGAATATTTCCATTCAGCCTCTGTGGATGAATGTAACCAAAACATTTAATAAAAAATCACTAAAACTGATTACTAAATAGAAGATTGCTACAGTGCTCACTCACCTTTTTAGTTGGCCTAGGTCAGTGATGATGAACCTTGGCAACACAGGTGTTTTGTAATACAGTGGAGAAATTGAACTACCCAATAGGTGCCATCATCCAAAAAATTGAGAACAGAACGATTTTGTGAAAATTCGTGCGTCTGGAGAACCAAATCGCATCGAATGGTCACAGAAAAAATTGACTGGACTTTCTAAGGTACATCATAGAATGAATCAAGTTGACTCGTGTATAGTAAAATATAACCTTTTTATTACAAAAAAAAATAAAAGTTTTGGAGACATACAATAGACATAGAGTTTTTCCTCTTCAAGCGGTAACCTTTAACATGAATATTAAAATCGCATAGCCCAAGACAATTTTTATCCAAATCGGCCAAAGGAGGGGGTAATTGGAAAAATTGTGTGGGTTATGATGCATTCATAATGCGTTCACAACAATAGTTAAACAACTATAAATTCGTATCTGATCTTTGGGTCTATGCGTTTCGCAGCGTGCTTCTTCAGGAACACATTTTAGCATCAGATAAATCTTAAGACAAATAGAATTTTCCATTAGTACATTTATGGTACATATAATGAGTAATGCATTGTGTGTGCGTACAATTCAAAATAGACTCACACCTTATGGATGTAGCTAGTGTCTCCCGGGCGGACATAGAAGATGCGATACAGGACCATCAAGGCAGAGTAGTGATCTAAATAATTTCTATGGTAAGATCTAAAAGTATATATAAAGTGTGGTTTAAGACATTTATATTTAGTAAGTTAGACCAAGGCCTTATTACTAACTGTGCCTACCTGTATTATTTTTCTTGCTGTATAGGCATATAAAAGTAAGGTTTTTGGCAGAGATAGAATGCAGCAGAGGGTTTTACCAGGATCGATAAATCCTGGTCTTGGATAGACCTGGTAAAGCATAAAAAGAAGGGAGAAATATAATTTCTCATATATATTTTACACATATCGTGGGCCCAAAATTGTTATTGACTTATTACCTTTATAACATATCTGTGGTAACAGATATGGTGGTATTGGAACCTCCTGAATATTGCTCCTACATTCACAGGATCCAAAGGGAAGGACAGCAAATTGATGCTGAAAAGGGTAAGATGATTTTAGCTAGTATTGGGGTACACCTTATATATTATGCCAAATAATGTCTATGCTGTATTACCTTGTTGGTCCGGTGGTCACAGATATGACCTTTGGAAGATTTAATTGGTCGGGAGGGCCATCTCAAAGCTATAGTGGACCAGATCGAAGATAGTGTTAAGGTATCCAATCCTATTGGGCTATATGCTTAAATTGCTTTTTCCCACATTCAACCTACATATAGGCAATATACATATATCTTATATTAGGATGCTTGTTAGTAAAAGATTCAAATCATCTAATAAATATGATTATATGATCTAATAAATATGATTATATGGTATAAGTAACCTACCAGATGTATATATGGATATTAATATGCCCATAAGGTACGGTTAACTGGCTGGTAAATTAGGTTCCCTGAGTGTGGAGCCGGAGATTCTGGCCTGTAATGTATCAAAAGTCCATTAGGAAGTTCGTCCCCGAAGGATTGATTAGTGTGGTAAAAAAATCCTCTGTCTGTTACCTGTGCTGCCGCTCTGCCACGAGTCCGCCGCCATATTGAATGGTTGGCTGGCTAAGTCCTTTTGTATCGCGCCCTCCACACCGCCATTGGCGGACCTTCCCCCAATGACGCTACTTCCGGCGTAACAACGCCTACATCCGCCAGCGGCGGTGCGTGCGCCTCAATACACTCGCTTCCGAAACCGGAAGTTATGAGTGCAGGGAGGTGATCGGGCGCCGGCACACCAGGAGTATGCCGATCACATCCGGTCCTTCCCGAAAACGGGGGGACATCGTGGTGTCTCCCCGCTGAAGCGCATATGCCCGCCCGGAAAGAAAAAAGCACACATCCTATGGGGGTCCATTGAAGTATTGCACACAAGTACCGATTAGCTATAATGTACAGAAGCATAAACAATAATTTTAAACCACATTTGGAGTTACCATTTACAACATGTAAAGTACAAATCCATTGCCAATCATATATTGTAATCGAGATTTTTATATATATTTTAGTAATGTAATAACAGGTAGTATGGCACCCTAATTTTCATAGGACCCCATTTTAGATATTAAGATATTCTTGTGACAGACTGCACCTAAGATGTTTTGGTGCTATTTCTTTGTGGTGCATATCTGGGTGAAAGCCCAGAGGAGGGGGAAGGGAGGGTTTTAAAGAAAAAAGAAAGAAAGATATATATAGGAGTAGATGGGATTATTGTATATATGGATGTTATAAGAACGGCTTGTAACTTAGGGCATCGTTCAAGCCTGGATGTTTAGTAGCTTGTAGGCTAAATATCCATCTACTCTCTCTTTGTAAGATTATTTTATCAAATTCCCCTCCCCGAGGGTTTTCCAAAATCCTTTCTAGCGCTGCAAATTTGATAACCGAGGTGTCATTTTTGTGGTAGACCCCCAGATGTCTCCCTATCGGGGTTAATAGTTGGTTGTTTTTGCCATAACCTATATGATCTTTGATTCTCTTCCAAAAGGGTCTTTTTGTTTTCCCTATATAGTATGACCCACATGCACAATACATGATACAGACTATACCTATAGTCTGGCAGTCAACATGGTGTAGAATGGAGTGTAAATGGCCATCTGGTAAATACATGGATTGATTTTCGAAAATCCAATCACAGTAGTTACATTTGCCACATTTCCATGTACCGTTTACTTCCTCATTTTCCTGGTTCTCACTCCCACAAAAGTGGCTCTTAAGCCCCGTACACACGTACCGATCGTCGGCCGACAGAACGTCCTACAAATGTTCGCGGCTGGTGTGTTTGTTGTTTGTCTGTTGAAAAGTGCTCAAAACTTGCCCAGGACATTTGTCTTCCGACAGAAAATGACGTCACTACGTTCCACGCACGTTCGCCGCTACAAAAGAGGAAGTGAGTGTTTGGCCGTGACCCTTCTGGGCATCTCGCGCTGATTTCGGTAGCATTTGTTTGGTTGACGACATTTCGCTATTTTCCGAGACATCGTTCGAGAATTTATTATGGCGACCGTGAATTCGTCCGTTGCTGTCGTTAGTGTTGGAGTTTTGGCTCTGAGACGACGTACGAGCAATAGGAAGAAGAAGCGGACCTCCTGGACGAAAAATTGGTTGCTTAACCGTGATCAATTTTCTCATATGTCCTTGCTGAGGGAGCTCCAGGAAAATAATCCTGATGACTTCAGGAATTATTTGAGGATGACGGATCCCATCTTTTACCGTCTTCTTGCCCTGGTGTCCCCCTATATTCTGAAGCAGGATACTTGTATGCGGCTTGCAATTACTCCTGAGCAAAGGTTAATTGCGACGTTGAGGTATCTTGCAACAGGGAGAAGCCTGCAGGATCTGAAGTTCACCACAGGCATCTCCCCCCAAGCACTTGGTATCATCATCCCTGAGACCTGCTCTGCCATCATCAAGGTCTTGCAGAAGGACTATATCAAGGTATGTTTGATTTTTTACATTACATGTATTAGTCGTTTCACCCGAATTATGATGTTTTTGGATGTACAGCAATTGACACAGGCCATTATTTGTAAACTACCCTCTGTCCGCATGCACATAGTAGTAAAGATGTAGATTATCTTTAACCATTTGTAAAATTACCCACTAACCACCCCACCATTCTCTCCTATGTGTCCCTAAACGCATTGCCTGTTAACAGTATGTCGAATTTTTCAAATTTTATTGCTTTCCCTCAAACAATTATTCCTTGGCCAATGTTTTAGTACCTAGTTAATGATTTATCTAAAATACATCAGTCCATCCATTCCCACCTATGATTCTGTATGTTTATGTAATGATGTTAAAACCTTCACTGACCACAAGCCCTTATTGATGTATAAATGCCCAGTTTTACTTACCCATCCCCCACCCACATGCTAAATCTCAAAGTCAGCATATACCAAAGCTCAAGTTCAGAGGTCTTCAAACTATGGCCCTCCAGTTGTTCACGAACTTCAATTTCCATCATGCCTAGTCATGTCTGTGAATGTCAGAGAATTACAAGGCCTCATGGGATGTTTAGTTCTGCAACAGCTGGAGGGCCGTAGTTTGTAAATCTCAGCTCTAGCTGGTGAGTATAATGGGCCATACACACTAGAAGATTGTCAGAACAATTTATCCTTCCGATTTACCAAAACCAAATAATATGAGGTCCAACAAACACTTTCAAATCCTATGCAATCTGGTAGGCCCTTGCACTACATAGAAAAGGTAAATCTGCACGAAAAAGTCTTCAGAGAATCTTCTAGTGTGTATGGCCCTTTACAATATAAGAACAATAGGAGGTTGAAAATAAATGTATGTAGATGTTACATCCCCATATCCAAACCTTTGCCTTCCTGTTGTTTATTTTTTTAGCAAGTTGCATAAGCATTTAACAGACAACTGTGTGTGTAATTAATAATGTGATGTGCTCAAGCACTAATTTTTTTTTTTTTTTTTCCCCACAGTTTCCTTCAAACACAGAGCAATGGCTGGAGATTTCTGATCAATTTCTGGAGAAGTGGAATTTTCCCAATTGTGGGGGTGCTATTGATGGGAAGCACGTCCGCATTGTCCCCCCTCCGAATTCCGGCACATTTTATTATAATTATAAAGGTTTTTTTAGTATAGTCATGCTAGCCATAGTTAATGCAAACTATGAGTTTATTTTTTTGGATATTGGCAAAAATGGCCGCAATTCGGATGGGGGAGTTATTGATCAGACGGAGTTCGCTCGTCGTCTAAAGAACGGCACTCTGAACCTGCCATCCAGGGAGCAAACTGTTGAGGGTATGAGCTTTGTGTTTATCGCAGATGAGGCTTTTGCGCTTGGGGAGCATCTCATGAAGCCCTACCCTCAGAGGAACCTCACCCCAGACCAAAGGATTTACAACTACCGGTTGTCCAGAGCTCGCAGAGTTGTGGAGAATGCCTTTGGGATAATGGCCAACCGGTTCCGGATATTCCTGACGTCCATAAACCTGGCACTGTACAAAGTGGATAATGTGGTCTTGTGTTGCTGCATTTTGCACAAATTCCTACGCAGGAATGCACAAAATTATGTATTGCAGCAACTGGATACTGACCCTGCTATGCCAGGTACAAGTGGAGAGGCCCAACCTTCTAACCAAGTGGAGTCCATGACGTCAATGGAAGTTGGACGGTCAGCATTGGCATCACACAGGGCCCGTCAGATCCGCCAGGAATATCTGGACTATTTCGTGGGGAGAGGAGCTGTGTCCTGGCAGCAATCACTGTCACACACCCATTAATCTTGTTAAAGATTGGACACACAAGATAAATGTCAGAGATATATTATTTTTCAACACATTAAAAAAAAATTGCAATGATTCAGTATTGTGGATTCTAATCATTTGGGCACATATGCCAAACACAATTATTTGGGTTAATCATGTGTTATATATGTGTGACTTTGGAAGGGTTAATACATTCATCAGTGTGTTTCTTTACTGTAGTCTCTCACCAGCTGATCCAAAGTGATGATGGCCATGTGTTATTTTTGAGCCAGTGGTGTAAATACAAGGGCCTTCTGCACCCCACAAAATTTACACAAACCCTGTCACATTGAGAACTAGGTCACACCCATGGTTCATCTAATGTCACCTTACATTGGTGGTTCTTGTCCAGAAGTTGCCCATAGTATATATTTAATATAATACATTAGGGTATTAACAACGTACCTACACCTGTTATGTTGTGTTCATTTATGACATCCTTCTCACTGCCCACCAATGTTAGGATATGTCAGTGTTATGTGAAACTTGATCATTGTTCATCTCAAAGTGTTATATATATAAGTAATGGAAAGTGAACTAGAGCAACGAACAAGCAATACACTATAGATTACACTGATCTCCCTACACTGCCAATATCAATGCCATATTGAATCCTAGGACTGCTAGTACCTTGAGTGTTGAGTCACACTTATGCAATGTGGGAAGTCTGCGACTTTGCATCCTTCCTGCATCGCATAAGGGTGACCCACCACTTACTTTTTCCACAGGATTGTATTACACAAGTCTGAAGAACTGTGCCATCCAATCCTGATACATCAGAAATAAAGGGTCATGTGCGACTTGTGTGCGTGTTCAGTGTGAATGTAGCCATACAAAGTGTATGTCTCAATTCGCACTACACTCGCACAAAAGTCGCACATGATGCATTTATTCAGCTGCATCAGGATAGGATTGCACAGTCGTTCACACTTGTATGATCCAATCATGTATGAAATGTCAGATCGCACTGTGATATGCGTATAAACGGTTGGGATCTTTAACATTTCATTGACACCTCCAGCAACTCGCATATGGCAGTGTCCAAAATGCTTTCATTAACATGTAAATGTGGGAATAGGACAGCCATCATACATGTAATGCTTCTTTACACAGCTTTAGATCTCGACCCCCCCAACGAAAGTCAAATAAAGAATGGAACACACATTGTTGAATGTACAAAATTTTTTTTTCAAAACATTCACAGGGTTAGGGTTAGGGTTAGGGTTAGGGTTAGGGTGTTTTCAAGTTTTTTTCCCAAACGTGGGTACACTCTTAACAACTGAGTGCCATCAAGATATCATAAAATATTAAAAAACTTTTGTAAGAAAAGGAACCAATAAAAACATAAAAAATGTCTTTAAAACTTTTTAAAATTTGGCAATCATGTCGACAAAATCTCGCATTTTTGATTGCAATGCCGTTGCTGTTTCCTTGATTTGCTCGAGGTCTGAGCAACATTGGAGTGCCTCACGGGTTAGTTTTGCTAAAGTGCAAGTAGGTAAATCATGATCTGTAAAAAAATATACAACTGAGTCAATGTGAATCACCTACATGAGGTCATAATCGAGAAACATTTGGTGTCCAGGTTATTTTTAATTACTCTCGAGTTAATACCTACCCTGTTCTTATGCTCTTTTGCCCTAGGCTCTTCTTCTTCCTCCTGTCCTCCTCTGATCCTGTTGCTGATGATTCTGCCGGTCTCCTGAGCTTACTATATATTCATTAGGGGTGTGAACGCATGATGACGTCATTGTGAGGGCATGGTCGTAATGTATATATATTAAGCTGCAGAGACCAGAGACGGGCAGAATGCACGGCAACAGCATCAGATGAGGACAGGAGGAAGAAGCAGAACCTAGGGCAAAAGAGCAGACAACATAAGAGCAGAAGATTGCACAGCAGAAGAGTGGAGAGGAGAAGATCCAAAGAGCAGAGTGGAGAAGACCGGATGAAGATATTTAAGAACATTTCATAAACGTCTCCTGTCGTTATTCACATACACTTCCATTTATGTGGTTAATGTGTAGGGGTACTATGTACCCCATACCCATTCACACAGTGATTGGTGTCCGGGATCTGGGGGCCACCCTTTGTTGAAGGTTGCTTCCAAAGTCCTAGGAACCCCCTGGCCGCATGACCCCCCAAAACCACCAGACAGGGTTGTGGGGATGAGGCTCTTGTCCTCCTCTACATGGGAGTAAGGTGCTTTTGGGTGTGCGGTGCAGAGGCCCCCTGGCCCAAAGCAACAAAACCCCCCCATGTTGAGGGCATGTGTCCTGCTGTGGTCCAGGGGGTGTTTGTTCCGCTTGCTCGTTCTCTTTCCTGGCCTGACAAGCTGCATGCTTGTATAAGGGTCTGGTAGGGGTTTTGGGGGTAACCCACGCTGTTTTTTTGTTGTGGGCATACCCTCAAACTCAATACCACACACAAAAGGCCTGGTTGTGAACTTGGGGGGGACACCCACGGTGGGTTCTTCAATTTTTTGGTGTAGTTCCCCCTCAAAAATCTTCACAACGCAAGTGGCCCCGCAAGTCAGAGCATCCTGATCCGACTTACGGTGCGACTTCCATTCAAATAAAGAGGCTCCCATAGGGAACTAGTGTTGTAAATTGGAGGCTAAAAATAACACTGATAAAAATCATTCTGAAAAAACCTACGTGGGCACACAATTGGCTCTTGGACACTTGGTCCGGGATCCTCAAGATTTTGGGAAGTGGCTTCCACGCTGCTTGGCAAGTTGCCAGGAGATCTGGGTTCTGAGCTGGCTGGGGATGCCACATCCTGGCATGATGCAACATCTGCAATGTAAATTTGTAAGGGAATACAAGAATATAAGGTTAAACAATCATTGCAAATACACATATTTCTATGATCCCACTACACAAAAATCTGTGACTACCAACCTTCTTGTTGTTCTGGTGTCTGGTCACTTGTAGGCTCCACCAGAATCACCTCAGGCATAATGTCTTCATCTACATAATACAAAACATTGGCCATATCATAAAAGTCACAAGAGGTACCTTTGTTAGGACATGGTGCCCTGCTTGATAGCTCTTTCAGTAACAAATATGAAGACATGTACATGGTTATCTACGAAAAATATGGTACATTAATGTTTGACAGTGCATAGGAACCAATTACCTTTAGTCGAATCTGTGCCACCATCTGGGCCCATGTCCTCCTCTTCTTCCACAACTGCCGATGGAGCTGCCAAACCTCTCCTCCTCCTTTCCCATTGTTTGGCACGGAGTTTACGTTTTTCTCCTATTTAAAGGTTTGAATAATAATCTGTGATTAATAGGAATGTTTGCTGAGAAGATTCGTGCAGGAAAGAACGTTCGTTGCAACACAATACATATATTTTTAACTATGGCTTCATGACTTTTAATGTCATATACTAAAACATCAACAATAGATCGATCTAATCATGACATGACAACTAAAATGAGTAATCTAACTTTTTACATAGACATTATAATCTAGACATGTTACACCAAATTATAAAAAACATATTGCATGATTAAAAAAAAAAAAAATAAAACTTACTTTTTTTCAAAATCCGATGGATTTGGGAAAGCTGATCCTGCTCACGGTGTTTCAGGTCAGACCACCGTTTACGAATCTGATCTTTCGATCGCTCCACACCGAATTTTTTTACCAAACAGGCCACCACCTTATCCATGATGCCATCTTTCCTGGCATTGGGCCGATCGTAATTTGCCAACTTGCCATCATAGTCCATTTTTTCTAAAATGGAGACCATCTCCACCATTTCTGGCTTTGACATGGGTGTAGCCCTTGATTTTCGGGTGGCCCAATCACTTCGGCCCACACTAATTGAGCTCCCAGATTGTTGAGACATTATTCTTGATTACAAGATTTTTCCACTGCTTCAGGTGTGAGTGTCGCATGTAGGCCTGATCTTCGGCACGTACACACCCCTGCACAAGCCCGCCACTGGAGGAGGAGTTGACGCCTGCGCTGTATTTAAAGGACGCAAGTTCGTTCGGCCGACGATTCGCTAGCGGACATATCGAGGGTTGGAGCACGATCGAGCGGCGAATCACGACTTTTCCCCACAAACAAAGTTACGACTCTTTTAATAGAAAGTGTGTGTTTTGGGCCCTATACAGCTTTTATTAGGAATATCTTTATTATGTGCCAAAATACATGCTATTTTAATATGTTTTGTGTTGTGTTGTGTCTTGCAGGCATATACTGTCCTGCAATATGGTGGACAATTACACCACCCACAACTTTCTCATCAGTTTCATTGATGAGTACAGGCAACTGCCGTGTTTGTGGCAAGTGAAGTCGGCAGAATATAAAAATAAGAAACTAAAAAAACAGGCCATGGAACATTTGGTGGCCTTCTACAAGCCCGTCTATCCTGGGGCAAATTTTAATTATATACGCAAAAAAATAAACAGCATTCGCACTGCCTACAGGCGGGAGGTAAAGAAAATAGAAGAATCCACCCAGTCTGGAGCAGGTGCACGGAATGTACATGTACCACGGCTGTGGTACTTTGATAACCTGCGGTTCCTGGCAGACACCTTGGAATCCAGGCCGTCAATTTCTACGCTGCCTTCGACTTCGGCAGAGGGCTCAGTGTCTGTAGATCCAAGCCAGGATGAGGATTGCCTGGAGGAGAGTTTTACTCAGGTATGGCATTTCACTATATATTGTCTGCTAAAAATGTAATCATGTAACAAAATTATAAGCTAAACCATAATTGACCCTTTATGTAAACGGGCATAGCAAGGGGTTGGCATGACAGGCAACCGCCAGGGGCGCAGGCCAAGGGGGGTGGGTCACAAAAACATTGGCATTGTTTTAGTGTTTATTTTAACAATCCACTCAGCCTGCACACCCCAGAACCCCCAGTTTGCAGGCGGATTCATGCAGGTGTAAAACATTGAGAGCTGCTTCATGCAGGTGTAAAACATTGAGAGCAGCTGAGCCAAAAGACCAGGAGACTGAGACTGCCTCTCACTGCATCCCCAGCACACCTCTGGTCTTACAAACACTGCTGCATCCCCAGCACACCTCTGGTCTTACAAACACTGCTGCATCCCCAGCACACCTCTGGTCCTAACAAACACTGCTGTAGCCTCAGCATTCCTCCGGCTCAACCTTTTTTAATACAAAACTAACAGCTCCTGCAAATGATCCATCCATCCTTGCTTCCATGTCTCTGGTCTCTCACTCTGGGTCAGCAAGGCAGGTGGCTTCCTTATTCCTGTTTCCCTGCACTGCTTCACCCTCAATGCCCTACATCAAGCCCTCTGCAAGTTCAGGCCCCTCTCTCTCTGCAACCCCCTCCTCTCTCTCTCACACCCCCTCTTTCTCTCCCTCTCTCTAGCTCTCAACCCTCTCTTTCTTTTTCACACCTGAGACAATGATTGCCCACTAGAGAGCTCTACACTGGGCAAACAAGGGGCAAATTAGAAACTTTTAATGCCCTTTAATTTTTTTTTTGGGGGGTGGGTTACAGTTTTACATTGATCTTGGGGGGGGGGGGGGTTGTTGCCAAATACAGCTTCTCAACAAGGGCACTGGAGACCCTAGATACGCCACTGTATGTAAAGTCTGCTATTTGTTCACAATAATATAACAAACATGACTTTTTATATACACTATAACATTCTAATCAATTGTTCATTTCATCAACAGGGAAGTGTCACTGAGGAGGAGCCAGGTTGCAGCCAGGAGCCTGGGGAGCCTGCGGATCCTGAGGAGCCTGTGGAACTATTTCCACCACCACCTCCTCCTGCCAAACGGAGGCAAAAGAGGAAGCACGTGGATGATATCACAGACGAATTTATCCAGGAGGCCACCATAGCCCTACGTCGGAAACCGGAGGCCAATGAGTCCTTCGGCAACATGACGGCAAAAATTTTGGATAAGGTGGACCTCAGGCAGTGTCAGTATGCCAGAAAAATTATCCTCGATGTGCTGCAAAAGGCTGAAAACGGGATCCTTAATGAGCACAGCCATGCATGCCAGGAGCACCCGTGCCCTCCACCTCCACCTCCACCTCCACAACACCCACCACCTCGCCAAATGCCACATGGCCAGTGGCAATATGGCCAGCAGGATCCAAACCTGCCCTCATGGCAACCTGATTTCAGTTACCAGCAACTTTAATTTTTGTAACCCCCTATTATTTATTTTACCCCTGTTTGCCAGTTTCTAGTTTAATTTTGTCCAAATGGACCTTTTTTATGTTTAGTTTATTATACGGAAAGTATTGATGTTTTCTTTGGTTTTTTTTGCTGAGATACAAAAAATAAAGAAAATTAAAATAAAAAATGGCCTATCTGAATTTGTTAACATGTTTAATATTGTGCATAACCTGAAAAATATGTTTTAGACATTAATTCAGACAAGAATAAAGGGTCATATCAATAGTTAGATCTTTGCTGTTTACAAAATAATAATGGTGAAGAGTTCAAATTATTTAATTATAAAATTTGATAGAACAGATAGAATAGACAAACATTATCTTCATCATAACAGAACACATGCCTTTTGATTAGAAAAGTATGGCATTATGAGCAGCATCTTCCTTCTTCTCACATTTATCAAGATGAGCATGTGCTCCGCATTTCACCTATTTCTTGGACTGCCGCGAGCCGAAAGTTCTTTCTGAATAAAATGATGAGTTTACTAGAGAAAATTCTTCCGGGAACTCATTTGGTTTGATCATGCGTGTTGGGATTTGTAGCTGTGTGTCGGCCGAATTCTGTACTGACAGGCGAACAATCGTCCGTTCTGGTGTCCGCAGACAAAAATTTTCATGTTTGCAAGAAAGACTTTTGTCCGCGGATTGTGCGCAGACAGCTGTCGGAGGCACCATACTAACAAGCGTACAATCGGCAGATCTTTCGTCCGCCGACGTTTGTATGACGACGATCGGTACGTGTGTACGGGCCTTTAGTCACTCTGTCCCTAATTGATTTAGCTCGTTTAAAGGTGATTTCGGGATGATCTGTAACATATTTGCTTAGTATAGGGTCGTTAGTGAGTAAGTTTTTGACGCACAATATTATGTTGTCGATTGAAAGGGGTAATAAGCCGAACAGCTTCTGTATTATCTTTCTTTTTGGGTTTGTAAATGAGGTCCTCTCTTGTTCTTTTAGAGGCCTTGTTAAAGGCTTTTCGGAGGCATGTTTTTGTATAACCTCGTGCTAACAATCTGTCACGCAGAGCATTTGCTTCCTGTTGATAGTGTTGGTGATTTGAACATATGCGTTTTAACCGTAGAAACTGGGAATAGGGAATACTTTGAATTAGGGGCTTGGGATGAGAACTAGTGGCATGCAAAATCGTATTGCCTGCTGTAGGCTTACGGTACAATGTAGTGCCTATTTTTCCTTCTTCATCAATATACAGTAGATCTGGATCTTTGGAAGAGAATCAAAGATCATATAGGTTATGGCAAAAACAACCAACTATTAACCCCCCGATAGGGAGACATCTGGGGGTCTACCACAAAAATGACACCTCTGTTATCAAATTTGCAGCGCTAGAAAGGATTTTGGAAAACCCTCGGGGAGGGGAATTTGATAAAATAATCTTACAAAGAGAGAGTAGATGGATATTTAGCCTACAAGCTACTAAACATCCAGGCTTAAACGATGCCCTAAGTTACAAGCCGTTCTTATAACATCCATATATACAATAATCCCATCTACTCCTATATATATCTTTCTTTCTTTTTTCTTTAAAACCCTCCCTTCCCCCTCCTCTGGGCTTTCACCCAGATATGCACCACAAAGAAATAGCACCAAAACATCTTAGGTGCAGTCTGTCACAAGAATATCTTAATATCTAAAATGGGGTCCTATGAAAATTAGGGTGCCATACTACCTGTTATTACATTACTAAAATATATATAAAAATCTCGATTACAATATATGATTGGCAATGGATTTGTACTTTACATGTTGTAAATGGTAACTCCAAATGTGGTTTAAAATTATTGTTTATGCTTCTGTACATTATAGCTAATCGGTACTTGTGTGCAATACTTCAATGGACCCCCATAGGATGTGTGCTTTTTTCTTTCCGGGCGGGCATATGCGCCTCAGCGGGAAAACACCACGATGTCCCCCCGTTTTCGGGAGGGACCGGATGTGATCGGCATACTCCTGGTGTGCCGGCGCCCGATCACCTCCCTGCACTCATAACTTCCGGTTTCGGAAGCGAGTGTATTGAGGCGCACGCACCGCCGCTGGCGGATGTAGGCGTTGTTACGCCGGAAGAAGCGTCATTGGGGGAAGTTCCGCCCCCGGGCGCTCGGTCCGCCAATGGCGGCGTGGAGGGCGCGATACAAAAGGACTTTCAATATGGCGGCGGACTCGTGGCAGAGCGGCAGCACAGGTAACAGACAGAGGATTTTTTTACCACACTAATTAATCCTTCGGGGACGAACTTCCTAATGGACTTTTGATACATTACAGGCCAGAATCTCCGGCTCCACACTCAGGGACCCTAATTTACCAGCCAGTTAACCGTACCTTATGGGCATATTAATATCCATATATACATCTGGTAGGTTACTTATACCATATAATCATATTTATTAGATCATATAATCATATTTATTAGATGATTTGAATCTTTTACTAACAAGCATCCTAATATAAGATATATGTATATTGCCTATATGTAGGTTGAATGTGGGAAAAAGCAATTTAAGCATATAGCCCAATAGGATTGGATACCTTAACACTATCTTCGATCTGGTCCACTATAGCTTTGAGATGGCCCTCCCGACCAATTAAATCTTCCAAAGGTCATATCTGTGACCACCGGACCAACAAGGTAATACAGCATAGACATTATTTGGCATAATATATAAGGTGTACCCCAATACTAGCTAAAATCATCTTACCCTTTTCAGCATCAATTTGCTGTCCTTCCCTTTGGATCCTGTGAATGTAGGAGCAATATTCAGGAGGTTCCAATAACACCATATCTGTTACCAGAGATATGTTATAAAGGTAATAAGTCAATAACAATTTTGGGCCCACGATATGTGTAAAATATATATGAGAAATTATATTTCTCCCTTCTTTTTATGCTTTACCAGGTCTGTCCAAGACCAGGATTTATCGATCCTGGTAAAACCCTCTGCTGCATTCTATCTCTGCCAAAAACCTTACTTTCATATGCCTATACAGCAAGAAAAATAATACAGGTAGGCACAGTTAGTAATAAGGCCTTGGTCTAACTTACTAAATATAAATGTCTTAAACCACACTTTATATATACTTTTAGATCTTACCATAGAAATTATTTAGATCACTACTCTGCCTTGATTGTCCTGTATCGCATCTTCTATGTCCGCCCGGGAGACACTAGCTACATCCATAAGGTGTGAGTCTATTTTGAATTGTACGCACACACAATGCATTACTCATTATATGTACCATAAATGTACTAATGGAAAATTCTCTTTGTCTTAAGATTTATCTGATGCTAAAATGTGGTCCTGAAGAAGCACGCTGCGAAACGTGTAGACCCAAAGATCAGATACGAATTTATAGTTGTTTAACTATTGTTGTGAACGCATTATGAATGCATCATAACCCACACAATTTTTCCAATCACCCCCTCCTTTGGCCGATTTGGATAAAAATTGTCTTGGGCTATGCGATTTTAATATTCATGTTAAAGGTTACCTCTTGAAGAGGAAAACTCTGTCTATTGTATGTCTCCAAAACGTTTAATTTTTTGTAATAAAAAGGTTATATTTTACTATACACGAGTCAACTTGATTCATTCTATGATGTGCCTTAGAAAGTCCAGTCAATTTTTTCTGTGACCATTCGATGCGATTTGGTTCTCCAGACGCACGAATTTTCACAAAATCGTTCTGTTCTCAGGTGTTTGTAATATTTCCCATGATGCTCACCTACACTGCAGAGTACATGAGCATTATGGGAGATGTAGGGCAAAAACATCTGGGGGGGGGGTTAAGGGTTACCATCACTGGCCTAGGTAAAACATTTCCAATACATTTTAGTTGTCTGTGTGCACAATTTGTTAAATAAAACAAAATCTCTTTATAATAAATTGCAAATGGCACATTGGCATTCGCCCTGGACCAGAAATTACACCAAATTGGGTTGCACACATTCCAGCAAGTGGTCACAATCAACTGGCTAATCATGGTGAGGGCCACTTTCAGCTGTGAAGAAATGGCATTCATATGCAAAGTAAGTGTGTGTGTGGGGGTGGGGGGGGGTCTGTGCTTGTAATCAGAGCATTGATTACCAGTGCAGACCCTTGGGGGATGCCACTAGAGCCACCAGGGATTGCTTACCCATGGCCACCAGGGATGCCCACCCATACCACCATTGATGCCAATCAGTGCTCAGGGAACCTGTTAGTGCCCTTCTCATCAGTGCTGCCCATCATTACCATCTATCAGTGCTGCCCACCAGTGCCAATCATTGCCCATCAGTGCCACCTATCAATGCCCATCAATGCTGCATATCAGTGCCGTCTATCAGTGTCCATCAGTGCTGCATATTAGTGTCTCATCAGTGCCTGCCAGCGCAGCCTCATCAATGCTCGTCAGTGCAACAAAAAACATATTGATTTACCAAATTTTATTATATAAACAAAAACACATTTTTTTTAGGGGTCAAACATTTAGGTCTTCTTTTTGCCAATAAAAAAAATACCTTGCAGTGATCAAATACAACCAAAAGAAAGGAATATTTGTGTGAAAATAATGTCATACATTTCTGTTAGGTACAGGGTTGCATGACTGCGCAATTGTCATTCAAAATGCAACAGCATAAAAAGCTGGAAATTGCCCTGGGCAGGAAGGGGGTGTAACTGCCCTGTAAGGAAGTGGTTAACTATTACCAAGACCAGTTCCTGTCTATAAACACTGCGAGCATGAGTTCAAATCCCAAGTGTGCCATCACCTCCTTAAATTTTAGACAACTGTAAATAAATACTGAAACTTGGCAAATGCATAATTGCACCCTGCATATATTCATGTCTGTTTCTTGAATATACATGGCCATTGACATGCAATTTAAGGTGATGTGGCCAATGTATTACTATGTGGCAAAAAAATAAATAATGACACACAACTGTGAGTACACAGGGTGTTTTATGGTTGGGCCTTGAACTCATGATCTAGCAAACTTTGTCTATGAGCATAGACCACTACACCAAAGTGCTGAATACAATCAGGCATGCCTGAAAGTTTCAGATGAATAAAGAATGAAGATTGCTAATTAGACAGCTGTGTAGTCTGCTATTATTAAATCTAAAGGTTAAAACACATAAGATACATAACTATACCTTAAAATTAAAATAAACCATAATAGATGACATTGCTGTGTAATAGTGATTCAGAATAGACAAATTTCCTTTTATGAAAAACACAAAGGGAATTTGGTTAACTCCAAACCCGAATTCAGTCTTGGTTAACTCCAACTCCGAATTCACTAAAGCACCTAGTTGAAGGTTTAACTCCAGCCACTTACCTATTTAGGATGCTAATGAGTTTAGGCTGGAGTTATTTCTGCTCCAAACTCTTAGTGAATTAGTGAATTAGGCCCAAAGTGAGGTCTTGAAAGACAGATTTTTGGAAAAAGGCTTCAAGAGTGACATTTTGGAACAAGACATCTCTTATGTTAGTGCTTTACAACAGAAAGATCTCGTGGTTCCTAAACAGAAAAAAGAAGGTGCTTTATCCAAATTTGAATACGCCTTTGTAACCACTTTCTCCAATGGTTACGGGTGGATTAATCACACCTTCCGGAAATATTGGGACATACTTAGAGGAGATAAAGTTCTAGGACCCACACTTCCTGATAAGCCTCCCATTATTTTTAAGAGGGCCAGGAATCTGAAGGACTTCATAGCCCATACTCCAGTGGAGAAACCTACAATCCCAAGAATGTTTGCAAATCTTAAAGGCTTCTTCCCATGTAGAAAATATCGTGTATGTAGGGAATTAAACACACAGAGGACAAAAACATTTAGCTCTACTGTGACTGAGAAAAATTATGACATTAAGAATTTTATCACATGTCACACCAAGGGGATTGCTTACCTCCTGAGCTGTGGTTGCGGCCTACAATACGTAGGGAGGACCATTTGGACTTCAAGCATCAGAATAGGTGAACACCTCACAAAAATACAACAAGGTTTTCCTGGACACAGTCTCTCGGCTCATCATGACAAATGCCATCGGAGGAGTTATTCCAAGTTGAAAGTCACTGTGATTGAGAGTTATTGAGAGTTACTCCCCTCATTGGAGAGGGAGTAACATGAAGCAAAGTATCTCCAGAAGAGAGACATTTTGGATACACAAACTAAAGTGTTATCAACCTTGGGGTATGAATGTGGAATGGGACATAAATGCCCACATTAACAACCAGTAGTTTCACATTTTAGGTGTAACCTGACCATACTTTATCTTCAGTCACCATTTTTATTCCCCTATGTGACCCTATTCACTTCTGTTACATTAGATAAATCAAGTATATAGTTCTGCATATGTTTTTATTGATTATTTTTAATTTAATGTAGATATGGCAGCGGATGGAGACTTTCGGTTTTTATTTCCGACCCGAGTGAGACATCAACATGTTACATTTTGAGTGGCCACTTGATTTTTATCCTAAATTTTTAGAGGTTTTACTTCTTTATTTTCTATATTTTATTTTATTTTTATTTTTATTTCTATTTTATTTTTATTTTTAATTTTATATTTATTTTTATTTTTTTATTTTTATATTTATTTTTATTTTCATAATTTTTATTTTTATTTTTTTTATTTATTTTTATTTTTATGTTTATTTTCATTTTCATTTTATTTTTATTTTCTTTGTTAAGCATATTCATCAAGATTGAGTTTTTTAACTTCATGATGAATTTTTAAAGTATTTACTGGTTTTATATACCCTTTTAACAATAATAGGCAATCTACATTGTCAGTGAGAGTTTTTTTTGTGTCTTTTACTTCTTTTCAAAGAGCCTCTCCTAATTGCCACATATAGATACACTTCCTAGTTTGCTCCCTTTAGGAGTAGGTCCAGGCACCGGAAAGGTAGTTAATCTACTTCCGGTTTTAGCTCCGGCGTCACATGAAGTACATCCTCTTCCTTAAGTGACCGCTGGTACATGTTGGTTAAAATACCGGAAGTGCGTCATCGCACTTCCGGGTCCCCACCGTGGCCGCCCCGGAAGTCTCTATTGCAAAGCCATTTAAGGAGAGAGATCAGCAGTGTGGCCCCAGCTCCAATCCCAGAAGCCGACTCATTAGTAGAAACGCGTTGGGGGGAGCCAGCCATGCTGCTACATGTCTCGGATCGCACTGCAGGCGACCTGACTTTTATCTGAGTATTTGCTGTCTACAACATCGGATGTTTGTAAGTGTTTTTACCTTTACTTATTGAATAAATCATGGGTAATGCACTATTTGTCCCTTCCTCTTTTTATTGCTGTCTTCTTGCTGGTATTCCTACTCCTGGAAGCCTCTAGACCCCTATAACTGGGAAGCTCTGTTGATCCATCCATCCCACTGGATATCCCATCATCTTTGGCTGATCTATTGGATTCCTTGGTACCACAGTATATGCTCCATTCTCTCTCAATTGTGGTAAGAGTCCATTCACATCACTGGGTGTCATCACAAGATTGCAGTTTTGTTTAATGTCACGTTTATGGATTACTTTTTGGTAAGAGGTTAATTCACCTATTTTATATACACCCATCATCCATCAGCTGGTTTTCCTGCATGTATCACCTTGGGAACACCCCTTTCCAGATGAAAAAGACTTTATTTTAAATTGTTGATTTATTTGGATCCTTTTCACATATGGACATTATGTTATTGTTCACTTGTTCACGTATTAGCGCACTTTTGTAACTTAGTTTATATCTTACAATTCTTTTACTCAAGTCTTGATATGAGCTTAATAAATGTGTTATTACTGCTTCACTGAGTGGTGCCTTCTCTTTACTCTGCTTACATGTAGGATCTCGCTTCAGCCCTGTAAGAGCTGCCCTCGATGATAGCACTAACACTGTGCTTTTGGAACATTCACCATCTGTCTGGTTAACATCTCACCTATCAAGACTGTCTGGAACAAGGGACCCATCCGCCAGCAAGAGGGCCCATTCTTTTTCCTTTTGTAAAAGTGTAAAATTGGTGCACATATACGAGGCTAAAAGTATTGAAGCAAATAAATTACCCTGCATCATATGTGTGAGTGGATGGATAAAATGACCCTGCATTGGTGGTGTCACTGGATGGAAATAATGTCCCCATGTCAGTGGTGTAGCTAAGAGGAAAATGGAGCTGTGTCAGTGTTGATAAACTGCAGCCAATCAGTGGAGGGGAGATATTTTGTGTGTGCATGTACAGTGCATAGCTTAGCTTACAGTTCAGGGCCCAGGGCTAAGTTGTGGGACATGATGGGGTAACATGCAGCTTCCAGGGACATTTTTACCCAGGGACAGTTTCCTGAAAGTGGAAACTGCCTCCAGGGAAAGTGAAGATATCACCCTAATGACCCTGATCACCCTAATATATATATATATACACAGATTTTTTTTTTTAAATCCCTACTCTCCAATTTATAGTAGTCAGCATATACAACAATTTTGGGTGCTGAATATATCAATACGTCTTTCATAATATACCTTGGAATTATTTTGGATATATGGATGAAATACAATTTAAGCTGTCACTAACTCATATTTAAAAAAATGGATAATATAATAAGGTGATGCCACCTGGGGTAAAACCCATAACTTTGCCTCTGGAAACCTGCTACTCTAATCACTAAGTTATTACCTTCGTTGTGGTTTTTGTGTAGAATATGGGGAAAAGGAGGGCTGAATTAGCCCCCTTTTCTTTATGGGATGGTGGAAGGGGCAGTTAGAAATCAATATGACCTTTTATTAACCTTTAATTAAGTATAAGGCTATCCCTGAGGTAAGGGTCGTTTGACCTTTTTTCTCTGGGGTCATTTAGCCTTCTTTCCCGCTCATTTCTAGCTTCTATCTGGGTAGTTTTTCAAACAGCTGTGGCCTTCCCGCCCAAATTAAGCCAGTTTCTGGGGAGATTTTGGTGTGAGCCCCGCTTTCCCGCTCAAATTTCCCGCCTAGATAGCTCAGCCAGTCCCATCCAGTTTTTTTTAGGGCTATTTAAGGAGGACCCCCGGCGGCTCTGACTCAGCCGCCTCAAGAAACGGAGCTGTGGTGTTCTTGCAGTTAATTCTCCTTGAGCAAGCAGTGGTTTTTTGGGGCCTGAAGAATGAGCCTGCTAAGAAGATTAATTGAGCGAGCTGGTAAAGAAGGCTGTGAGGATTGGATTCGGCGCTGCCTCAGCTTACCTATGACTTCGGGTCAAGAGGCTCCAGTGGGAGCCTCACCAGTCATGGTACCTGTCCCCGGGTCCATGGCCGAAGAGAGCCGGATGAGGAGAGCGCCTGGTAGGAACGTCAGCCACCGCCGGAGGAAGAAGAAGAAGTGCGCATATTGCCGGACATGCGCAGTAGCCGTAACGGCGTCACGTCCGGTCCGGAGGTGGGACCGGCGAAGAGGAAGAGGATGCCACGGAGACGCTTCTCTCCCTTCTCCAGGCCAGACAGCACAAGGAACGCGGGGCGGTCCTCTCCACCTAGGCATGGGGCACAACATGTGAGCCGCAGTAACACGGGGGGTGCAGGCATCCCGGTCCTCGGTCCACCATTCCCCCGGGCGCAGAAGGGATTCATCCAGGAAAGAGTCCAGTAGGCAGGCAAATGACAGCGCTGCAACTCTGCATAATCCTCCTTTGATTTCTCTTACTCAGGCTGACAGATCGTCTGAACAGCCTGGCATGGGTGAGTGCTCTCATTTTGGTAACAATAATTTATTTATTTTAATGGACAAGCTTGTAAAGAATTTCAATCATTTACAAAGACTAATCAGTCTAGACCCCCTGCAAGTTTTTCAGCCCCTGCAAATTTCTCTGCTGCAAATGTTTGGGTGCCATCTAGTGGTAGTTCAGAAGAAGGCACCCATAGTTCTCTGAATTCTTTAGAAACAGTCAAATCTTTTGAATTGGCTAAAGCCCAAAATTTACCTGAAACTCGTCTCAGAGAAGTTTTATCCTGTGAAATATCTCTGTTAGGCTTTCATCTTTCTGATTCAGTAAAGGAGAAAATCTGGCAGGGTGCCTTCATAGATATATTGTCTCTTTTACCTTCTGCTAAAGAATGTGTGTCTAAATCTGAAAAGAAGGATGAAGATGAGAGAAAAAGACCTATCACAAAATCTTTTAATAATTGGCTCCAGGCTTTCTTTATTTTTTCAGGTGTGATGTGTGAAAGATTTTCTAATAAAAGTGTAGGACTCTTTCAACATCTGGACATTGTTTTAGAAGCATATAAAAATTTTGGGGGCTCCACATAGTTCAATTATGACATGTCTTTTAGACAAAAATTGGCTGTTCAGCCCACTTTAAAATGGGGTACAAAAGATGTGACCTTTTTCTCCCCAAGAGATCCTTCTTTCCTAGACAAACCTTCAATACTCAACAACCACAAAATGTTTTACAGGTTTTCAAGAAAGGAGTCAGCTTCAATTTTAATGAATCTCAATGCAAATGGCCTGGTTCCTTGAGGTTTAGGCATGAGTGTGCCTTCTGCGCAGGGACGCATCCCATCACAAAGTACTTCAAGCGAA
Organism: Pelophylax lessonae; assembly: GCF_965119305.1. Lineage (NCBI taxonomy): Eukaryota > Metazoa > Chordata > Amphibia > Anura > Ranidae > Pelophylax > Pelophylax lessonae. Next base: position 139,877,705 of record NC_138773.1, on the reverse strand, counting down.
TGTCAGCAGCTAATCAGCAAGCAGGGGGTATTTCAAAAGGCCATCACTCCAGTGAGGCTCCAAGAAATGGTGCCATGGCTACACATTTACCCAGACAAGGGGAAGGCCCAGCTCCTAATTGAAGGTTTTACATTTGGTTTCACATTACCAAGTTTTAAAGGAAAAGGTTGTTTGTGTGCGGTTTAATAATTTGCAATCTGTTTTTTGGCCTACAAGACATTGTGGCTTTAAAGATACAAAAGGAAATCCAAGAAGGGAGGTTTGCTGGGCCTTTTCCTCAACCCCCTTTTAAGGATTTTTTTTTTTTTTAAATCAAAGACAAAGTTTATTGAACACAATTGAAAGTTCACAGGCTTCAATTCAACAAGACTCCCTTACAAAGAGAGTATAGGCATAAACCAACAAATACATGGCATCTTCAAGAAAGTGCATTCCCAGTAAAGTAAGGACATCTACATACCCAAGCATGGTAACACAAACACACATCAAGGACCTGCTCCACAACCAACAGACAGAACAGACAGGGAGCTATTGGAGTAAGCGATCCATAATAAGATCAGCTGGTGCCAGGCCTGGCTGCGCCAGCCACCCAGCCCATATTTTTTCATATCTTAGCGGGACACCTCTGTGTTGATAAATTAGGCGTTCATACCGTAGGGTAGCGCCCATTGCCTTCACCCACATCTCCAGCGAGGGAGGGGACGGGGACGTCCAGTGCTGCAAAATAAGCTTCCGGGCCTGAAAAAAGGACCTCGACAACGCCAAACGCACGTTGACATCAGGCGAGTAGTCCTCCACCATGCCAAGGAGGCACGGCTTCGGATCAACCGGCACAGAGAGGGAAAAAGCAGCATTAACAGTCTGGACCACCGCCGTCCAATACCTGTGGAGCTTGGGGCAGCGCCACAGAAGGTGAATGAGGTCTCCACAATCCCTACTACACCTGGTGCACAAGGAGTCAGCTCTAAGACCCATCCTGTAAAGGCGGAGGGGGGTGCGATGGACCCGGAGGAGTATGTAAAGTTGAGAGAGTCGCTGCGCGACTCCCAGGGAGCACGTACGCACCGACTCTAAGGCCTCGTCCCACTGATCATCACTGAGAACCCCTACATCCGCCTCCCAGCGAGATTTAGCAGGGTTAGGAATTTTTTCCAGGTAAGCTGTTAACAACATAGAGTAGCATTCCGAAATAAATCCCTTGGCTGTAGCACAGCGCCTCATCATAGAAAAAACTGGTGTTGGGGACAGTTCCGGGCTCAGCAAGGAGGGCTGGGCCCAGACTGCATGCCGCAGCTGTAAATATGAAAACTGCATAGTCGGAGGTAGGGCGTAGGCTGCACTAAGCTGGGCAAAGTCTAGCAAGCGTCCCTGGAGGAACACCTGCTTAAGGTGAGTAATTCCCCGAGCTCGCCAAGTCGCCGCACACGGCAGCCCGGCCAACTCCGGATACGTCAGATTATCCCATAGTAAACTATATTCGGTAAAACCGGTAACCCCCTGTAACTGTTTCGCCTTCGACCAGATTTTATGCATCAATCTATAAGTAGGAAACAATTTGTTAGACTTCAGGAAGAGCTGCGATTCTAATGCCTCCGGGACCCCGCGTGCCGCCACCTCATGGAGTATAACCTGAACCGTAGAGTCCCCAGTCTCCCGGTCCGCCCCACAAAGGGCCTTCACCAAGTGTTGCAGCTGCGCCGCCAAATAATAGATCCAAGGGTTCGGGAAGGCCAAGCCTCCCCTATCCTTGGGCCTGTACAGTTGTTCAAGGCGTATCCTGGCAACCCCGGACCTCCACAACAGGGAGCGGAAGATGGAGTTCACCAGACGGAACAACCTCAGAGGGATGACCACCGGGGAATTATGTAGGAAACATAAAAGTTGAGGCATAAAGATCATCTTTACCAAATTAGCCCTACCCGCCACTGAAAGCCAAAGTTTGGACCAGACGGCCACCTTGTCCCTGAACCTCGTCAAAAGTGGGAAGAGGTTCAGGCGACAATAGTCGGTAATGACAGCGGAAATCACCACCCCCAAATACTTAAACTGTTGCACTATCTGCACCGGGCAAAAATCAGACAACTGGGGATCCACCCCCCGGTCCAGCGGCAACAAAGCCGACTTGGACCAGTTGATGGTCAGCCCCGAGAAGCCTCCAAATTCCGTAATTATGCGCATCACTGCCCGCAGAGATGGACCTGTGTCACCCAGGAGCAATAACATATCATCGGCATACAAAAGTATCTTTTCCTGCAGTGTCCCATACCGAAAGCCCACCACCGAGGCACTGGCCCGAATCCTCGCTGCCAGGGGCTCAATGGCCAGAGCAAACAGCAAAGGGGACAGAGGACATCCCTGCCTAGTCCCCCTCTCCAGGAGAAACGGTGCCGATTGCCTGCCCCCCTCCCTTATAACCGCACGCGGGGCCTGGTAAAGGAGGCGAACCCATGCCATAAACGTGGGGCCAAAACCAAATTTCTCTAACACCGCCCAGAGGTACCCCCACTCGACACTGTCGAAGGCCTTGTTAGCATCTAGGGACAAGAGGGCCCTGGAGCCCACATTGTCCGCTCTACTCTGCATGTTCACATATAGCCTGCGGAGATTGACAGCTGTAGACTTGTTGGGCATAAATCCCGCCTGATCATCATGAACAATGGTAGCCACCACTAGATTCAAGCGCCGAGCGAGCACCTTGGCCAGAATCTTGACATCAGATTGTAGCAAGGATATCGGTCTATAAGAACCAGGATCTATCGGGGGCTTGTCAGGCTTCAAAATTAAGGTAATACTGGCCCCAGACATGGACGAGGGTAGGCGACCACCGCGCAGAGCCTCATTAAAGACCCGCAACAGTCGTGGTAGCAATGTGTCAGGGAAGGACTGGTATACCTCCATGGGCAATCCGTCATCCCCCGGGGCCTTAAAGGTGGGAAAAGAGCTGGCAGCCTCCCGAAGCTCCTCCAGGGTAAGAGGGGCATCCAATCGGCGCTTATGCGCTGCAGATAAAACGGGGAGATCTACTCCCTGGAGGTAGTCCGTCAATTCCAGAGCAGTATAGGACGCCCTAGAGGCATAGAGCTCAGTATAGAAGCGGACCAACTCCTCCATAACCCGCTCCGGAGAATTAACCAGGGTGCCCGAGGGCAATTTAAGGGCCCCTATAGCAGGAACTGCAGGGTGGACATTAACAAGTTTTGCCAGAAGGCGGCCAGTCTGCTCCCCCTCTTCATAAAATGTAACCTTAGAGAAAAACCGTTTGCGTTCCGCTCTATGCGAGATAAAACTAGTCAGGGCATCCTGGGCAGACAACCAAGCCGCCCGAGACGCTTCAGTGGGTTGGCCAATATACTCCTCCTCTCGCTCCCTCACATGTGCAGTCAAGTGAGCCTCCCATTCCCTAGTAGAAGATTTAACCTGGTTAATCACATCAATGAACACCCCCCTAAGATAGCATTTAAAAGCATCCCATTGAACCAGCCTATCAGGATAAAGGTCATCATCCAAAAAGAATCGGGACATAGCTCTAGGCAAATCACTATCAGGGGGAAAAAGTTTCAACCAGGAGGCATTGAGGCGCCAAGGGACCCGTGATAGGGACGACTGAGGCCTCAACTCCAGCCAACAGATCAGGGGAGAGTGGTCAGAAATACCCCTGGGGGCATATTGAATTTCAGACACCGCTGCTAAGGAAAAAGGGGTACCCAAGCAGAGGTCAATGCGGGACAATGACCCATGCGTTTTAGAGTAGCAGGAAAATTGTGTAGCAGCAGGGTGCCGGACCCGCCACAGATCTATCCAGGACATCTCTCCCAAAAAACGGGCCAACGGGGTACCCCGGGTGCCCGGCCCTACACCGGGAGGTGGGTGTCTATCCCTTGCAGGATCTAGCACCCCATTAAAATCCCCCAGCACAAATAGCAGCGCTCGGGGCTTGTCCAAAGTGAACCTCACCAGCTCCCTCAACACGTGAAGCGAAAAGGGAGGCGGGACATACACCATGGCAATTACACAAGCACGTGAATATATAGTACAGTACAAGAATACAAATCTACCCTCCGAGTCACACAGTTTAGTAATTTCCCGATAGTCCACTGATCGATGAATCAGAATACAGACCCCCCTAGAGAAGGAGGTATGGGTAGAGTGGTAGATCTGTTGGGCCCAAGCATACCGCACACAGCTAACCGTGTCCACAGTGAGATGCGTCTCCTGCAGGCCAACAATCGCTGGGTGATACTTGCGCAGAACAGAGCTCACCATAGCCCGCTTGAGGGGATCTCCCAAACCCCGGACATTCCAGGACACTAAAGGTACACTAGACATATTCCATAGAGTGCATAATTACAGTCAGGGTAAGGAGTACAAGAGAAAAAAATAGAAAAAGAAAGGGTATTAAACATGGGTGCAGCAGGACTCAGCCGCACGGGCCCCACAGCAGACGGGAAGCAGTCCTCCTCCAGTAGATGCCAGCAGCAAAACAAAAAGCGAAGCCTGTGTGTGAAATAAAAATAGAAACGTGTCCCAGAGTTCAGACATCCGGGTCCAGAGAAAAAACAGAGAAGGTAAAAAACAAAACGGTGCCAACATGGCACAGGAGACATCCGAGGAGTAGGCAACGTGCACACACACTCCAGCCGGGAAAACAGTAAACATCGCATAACTTTGGCATACTTCACCATCACAGGAAACATAGAGCCATCCAGCCATAACAGGCTAACGATAAAAGGCCTCCGGTAAGGCAAATAGAGTCCCTTCCAACAGGTAGGTAGTAGGAGAGCACCCCAACAGTCAAGGTAACCTCAAGGATCCGCTCCCTCACGCTGTCGAGCCCGCAGAGACGGCTCATTGACATCCAGCCATTCCGCAGCTTCATCCGCGGTCTGAAAAAAGTGAGCTTGCCCGCCAGCGGTTACTCGCAGCCGGGCGGGGTACAGCATCGCATAGGGCAGGTGGACCTTCTGCAGGCGTTGTTTGACATCATGGAATTTAGCACGTTTCTTCTGCACCTCCGCCGAAAAGTCCGGGTACAGAGACACCCGGACCCCATTAAACTTAATGACAGCTTTCTCCCTGGCCAGCCTAAGGGCCTTCTCACGGTCACGGTAGTGCAGGAGACGCGCCAGCATAGGACGTGGTGCATTGTCCGGGATGGCCCGGGAAGGGGTGCGGTGGGCACGCTCAACAGCAAACAAGGGTGAGAAGGCATCCCTGCCAAAGATCTCCAGCAGCCACCGTTCCACAAACTCTGTGGGGTCCCTGCCCTCCGCTTTCTCTGGGAGCCCCACAATCCTGATGTTGTTACGCCTCAGCCGGTTCTCAATATCATCAGTTTTATCCTGTACCGCCCTGGCCAGGGATGCAGTAGCCCGAGTCTCCGTGATAATGGAGGGTAGCCTGTCCTCAACCTCGCTTATGCGACCCTCCACCGCAGTGGTCCGCTCCCGCATTTTCTGAAGGTCATGCCGGAGCAGGGAGACCTCCTCTGTGAGCCCCCCCAGCTTCTCCTCCACCTTGCCAACAGAGGCCGTGCACAGCTGCACCGCTGAAAGTATTTGGCCCAGGGTGGGCTGAGAATCACCATCCACCACCTCCCCGTCCACCCCCAGGTCCATATTAGCAGGGACGACCGTACCAGGCAGACCAGGTGAGGGATCCGCTTCCAGGCCGGGCTCCGGAACCAAAGCCGCTCCCCCCTTGCCACCATCCTGCGGGCCCGCGGCCTGGGCAAACGTGAGCTTCTGGGCATAATAAAACATGTCCTTGGTGCCGTCCTTGCGGGGTTTGCCAGACTTACCCCCAGGATCCTTGCCCTTGTCCGTGGCGCGCGGCGTCCCCTTCGGCGTGGAGGCCGCGGCGCCATGTTGGATTTCCATGCCGGCAGGGACCTCGCGGTTATTCCGGGTGAGCATCGTGCGGATCGAGGCGTAGAGGATACCGGTGGATTCCCCAGGAGGAGAGGAAGACGTCGGTGCCGGTTAAAGGTAAGGTGGATACCGGAGGAAGGATCAATGAGCAGGGTAACAGCGGGAGCTCCGTGATGCGCGTCCGCTCACATGCCTTGCTTGGCCACGCCCCCCTTTTAAGGATTTCAGGATATCTCCTTTGGGTATAATTAATAGTTTTAGAAATTACCCCTGCGCTATCACTTAGTAACAGAAATATCTCTTGCAGGAATCAAGTGTAAAAGACAGGATCTGCTGCAGCTCTCAACTCAGCCTTTCAATTAAAACCGAATCAATCAAAGTAGGTATATAATAATAAAGCCGCGCTTATCCTAACATAATTGAATATATTAATCATTTATTATTAATCAAGCACATTATTAATTGTTTATTCACTTATATTTATTGATTATAGACATTAAAGTGCTCCTAGTGCCATCCAATGTGTAAAAATAAAATATACAGTATAATAGCATGAATAGTCCGTGAGGTGCATGAATAGTCTGTGAGGTGCAAACTGCTGTGACAAAGGTGCTAAGTGCACGGAGATTATATATACAGTTGTGTTCAAAATTATTCAACGCCCAATGCTGTAAAGGGTTTTAGGGAATTTAGTGTACATTTGTAATTGTATTCAGAATGAAATCCTACAAGGACTTCTTAAAGAACCATATGCAACTAAAATGACATCAATTGGTTTTGTAATACAGTAGTAAATGTTTCTTTTGTGAATTCTTCATTGACACAATTATTCAACCCCTTAAAGACTACCACTCTGAAGAACAGAGGTTCATTAAAGTGTTTTCAATCAGGTATTGAAAACACCTGTGGATGCCTAATAAGCACCAATTAGGCAGCTTTAAAATGACTGTGATACTCAGCTCCTTCTAGACATTTACTGGTGTGGTTACAAACATGGTGAAGTCAAGAGAATGGTCCAGGAAGACAAGAGAAGAGGTGATTACTCTTCACAGGAAGGGCAATGGCTATAAGAAGATTGCAAAGATGTTAAACATACCAAGAGACACCATAGGAAGCATCATTCGCAAATTCAAGGCAAAGGGCACTGTTGAAACGCTACCTGGTCGTGGCAGAAAGAAGATGCTGACTTTGACTGCTGTGCGCTACCTGAAGCGTAGAGTGGAGAAAAGTCCCCGTGTGACTGCTGAGGAACTAAGAAAAGATTTGTCAGATGTGGGTACTGAAGTTTCTGCTCAGACAATACGGCGCACACTGCGTAATGTAGGCCTCCAAGAATAAGAAGAGTCGACTGCAGTATGCCAAAAGTCATGTGGACAAACCACAGAAGTTTTGGGATAGTGTTCTGTGGACTGATGAAACAAAATTAGAACTGTTTGGGCCCATGGATCAACGCTATGTTTGGAGAAGGCCTATGAAGAAAAGAACACCTTGCCTACTGTGAAGCATGGCGGGGGGTCAATCATGCTTTGGGGCTGTTTTTCTTCTCAGGTACAGGGAAGCTTCAGCGTGTGCAAGGTACCATGAATTCTCTTCAGTACCAGGAGATATTGGATGACAATGTGATGCAGTCCGTCACAAACCTGAGGCTTGGGAGACGTTGGACCTTTTAACAGGACAATGATCCCAAGCATACCTCCAAGTCCACTAGAGCATGGTTGCAGATTAAAGGCTGGAACATTTTGGAGTGGCCATCACAGTCACCAGACTTAAATCCGATTGAGAACCTCTGGTGGGACTTAAAGAAAGCAGTTGCAGTGCACAAGCCTAAGAATGTGACTGAACTGGAGGCTTTTGCCCATGACGAATGGGCGAAGATACCCGTAGATCGCTGCAAGACACTTGTGTCAAGCTATGCTTCACGTTTAAAAGCTGTTATAACTGTAAAAGGATGTTGTACTAAGTACTAAGATTGAATGTCACTTGGGGGTTGAATAAAACTGATAAAGATTTGAGCACGGAAAAGACATTTGTGGTTATTTCATTATAAATGTTATGTTATATTTGTCTGACCTACACGTGCCTCTTTGATTTAATTGTAAGCAGGATGACTGAATGATCAAAATCAATGTCAAACTGGCCAAAACAATCAATTTCAGTGAGGGTTAAATCATTTTGAACACAACTGTAAATCCAGGGATGTCAATACATATACACTCTTTGTCCCAGTGTGACGGCTAACTGTACCTCCAAAATAAATATAGTGAACAAAGTGACAAGTGCACAACAGCTGCGTAACAGTAGGATGATAATATGATGTATAAAACTAAGGTTTTTTATACAAAAAGGCCTCCACCATCAGAGACAAAATTGTGAAAAGTGTAATAGACCCCCCCAAAAAAGCCTACACCTTCTTCACTGGCAAAGGTTGGTTTCCCTGTAAGAAATGTTTTGCCTGTACTCATACAAAAAAAACGTTTGAAAAAAAGTCACATTTCATTGCAACTACCACATGAATACAGTACAATATTAAAGAGTTTATATGCTGCAACACTGAGGGTGCAGTTTATGCACTCAAATGTGACTGTGGTTTGCAGTATGTTGGCAGGACCAAGAGACCTCAAAGAGCATGTGAAAAACATATTTAATGGATATGATAAGCACAGTGTTTCTAAACAGTTTGCTCTGGTACATAACAAGGACCCCAAACATTTGAAATTTTGGGGGATTACACCATATCAAAAACACTGGAGAGGTAGTCACAAAGTTAGAACTCTTAGCCAACTAGAATCCAAGTGGATATTTTATATGAATACATTCGTTCCTCATTATTATTATAATAATCATTTATTATTGATCAAGCACATTATTAATTGTTTATTCACTTATATTTATTGATTATAGATATTAATTATGTTAGGATAAGCGCGGCTTTATTATTATATACCTCCTTTGGGTATAGTCCAAAGGAAGGAGCTTAATGCTTATAGACTAATTCACCATCTTCCTTTTCTCAAAGGTGACTCCCTTAATGATGAAATAAGCAAGGACATGGCATCTGTTAAATATGCTACTTTTGAAGACGCTTTAGTAAAATGTAGGAGTTTAGGAAGAGGTGTTTTAATAGCAAAAACGGATATTAAGTCCGCATTCCGGTTACTGCCTATACATCCTAATTGTTTTAACTCTTTAGGCTTTTATTTTGCAGGTAACTATTATTTTGACAGATGCCTCCCGATGGGATGTTCCTTTCTTGTTTTTATTTTGAGTGTTTCTCATCCTTTTTGGAATGGGTGATAGTGTATCAAACCGGTTCTCAGTTTATAGTGCATTATTTGGATGACTTTCTATTCATGGGTCCTTCTGCATCATCTGATTATAATCTATTACTAAACACATTTCTTATTATTTGTAAACAATTCTGTATCCCTCTTGCCCATGAAAAGACAGTGCTTCCCTCCACATGTGTAGATTTCTTAGGCATTACTATCGATTCTGAAAAGATGGAATTCAGGCTGCCGGAGGAGAAGATTGAAAAGCTCCGTAGATCTCATCATTCGCAGAAGGAAGGTTTGTTTAAAAGAACTGCAGTCTCTGTTAGGTTTGTTGGCTTTTGCATCCAGAGTTATTCTATGAGGTAGGTAAGTTGTTTTCTATGAGGTTATATGCCTCCATTTCCGGTCTAAAATCTCCCTCAGCACACGTGTGGCTTTCCAGTGAAATTAGGGAAGATTTATTGGTATCGACCCAGTTTCTTCTTCATTTTAACGGAAAAACTGTCTGGCAAGAGCAGTTTATTTTAGATAAGGAGTTTTTTCTTTTCACAGACTCAGCTGGCTCTAAAGGTTTTGCCGCCATATGGCGCACTCATTGGTGCGCTGCACCATGGTGCTCCAGATGGAAAAGCTTAGGTTTTACACAAAATACAGTGCTGCTTGAGCTATTTCCTATCATTGTGGCCCTGGAATTGTGGGGCCACTATTTTAGGAACAAGCGTATTATGGTAAGAACAGACAACAAGGGAGTACTTTTTGCAATCAATTGCTTATCATCCAAGTCTCCAGCGGTAACTAGTATGTTAAGGCACCTGGTATCAAAATGTCTTCTTTTTAATATTTGGATCAAGGCTACTTTTGTGCCAGGTAAGGATAATGTGCTGGCGGATTCTTTATCTCGCTTCCAGATGGACTGGTTTTTTAACCTATTTACGGAAGCGGATCCATCGAGTTCTCCCTGCCCTCCTCACCTCTGGGAGCTGATTTAGAATTGATAGCAGACAATGTTAAGAAATCGTTAGCACCTGCTACGTTTGCTGGATACCAATCAGCATGGTTAATGTGGTTATCACATTTACAATCACTCCGGCAGCACGACAGTTCATTTTCTGAAAGTCTGGTATTATCATTTTTAAGCTCTTTATTTCAAAAGCGGTACTCTTGGGCCCATACAAATAAAAGCAGGAGTGTCATTTTTTGTTAAACTGCGCAACCTCCCCTCTTGTTTATCTTTTTTCTCTGTGAAGCAAGCCTTGCAGGGTTATAAAAAAGATAATTTTCACACTGATAGTAGGAAGCCTATCACTATTGAAATCCTTCAAAGATTATGTTCAGTTTCAAACCCATTCAAAGTCGCTTTTTCTTTCATGTTTTTTGCTGCTCTTAGAATATCAAAGCTGACTCCCAACAGTAGTTATGGGTTTTCGGGTTTACTATTTTCTGACATTAATTTCTTTGATTCTAGTGTTAGTATTTTAATAAGACATTCTAAAACAGATCAATTAGGTTTAGGTAAACGGTTGTTTCTAAATGAGTTTCATGGTTCTCAAGTTTGTCCGGTAGCACTGTTAAGGAATTGTGTTTATTTAAGACCTCCTATAAGTAAACTTTTCTTCATACATGAATCTGGGAAACCTCTTTCCTCCAGGTATCAGTTTTCCTTTGTGTTAAACAAGTGTTGTAAAGCGTTAAAATTAAGCGATGCTATGCTCACAACTCATTCGTTTAGAATTGGTGCTGCAACAGAGGTAGCTAGACTAGGTCTAGAAGGTGAGCTGGATAAAAAATTAGGTAGATGGAAATCTAATAGCTACCTTTCTTACATTCGTCCTGAGTTTTATTGATCTTTCAGGAGTCAAGCGCAAGGTTTGGATATTGGGTCATTCCTTCATTCACTGGGCACAAAGAGAGCCAGGAAGAGGGTCTACACAGAAAACCTCGGACTAGACATTGCAAGTTTTGCGGTTCATTGGTTTAGCAAAATGGGAATGGTTTGGGCTGAGTTTAAACATGAGATCTATAGGTTATTGCAGTTATTACCACACCCAGACATTCTAATTGTACATCTGGGCGGTAATGACATAGGCCATACTAAAACATTGGACCTCATTTTCCGTATCCGAGATGATTTGAATCAAGTCCAGTTGGATTTCCCTAACATAGCTTTAGTTTTTTCTGAGGTCATTCCAAGGCTGATATGGTTTAAATATCGCTCTTTGAATCCTCTTGAAAAAATCAGAAAAAGATAGAACAGGTCATTGGGTAAATTGCTTATGAATGTAGGCATTTTATCCTTCAGACATGTTGAGTTAGAAGGAGGTTTAAATAGTTTATACAGGTTGGATTGCATTCACTTATCCGACATTGGATTGGATATTTTCAATACTCATTTGGGTACTTGTGTTGAGCAGGCCGCCCGGTGGGCTGTTGGGGACAGGCGGAATTCTTTCGCCTGTCTGGTGGATAAATTTATTTGAATTTCATGTTGTATAATTTCAACCTGAGCCGTAGTGGCTAGGTTGTTTTAAAAGTGTTATGTTGTAATATTTTGAAATAAAGTATTTTATTTAAGTTTATTATACCAATAATAAAACAGCCGCGGCCTATTTATTCCAATCCAATGTCGTGTTTGTGTTTATTAATCTAGATAAGCTAATTCAGGTATAGTTATTTATCACACATCCTGCCTGCAATCCCATATGAGGCTAATTGTCTGCAACAAAGCTGTATTAGTCTAGATAAGTAATTGTTATGATCGATCCATTATGACCATAGACACACACACACTGTCTTGCTGCCTTCTAACCATTCACAATTCCCTCATGTAGAGGCAACAGTGTAATGTTTCCTACAAGTTAGGGTGCAGAACTGTGCTGGCCATTGTGTTCTGATATCTATGGAAGTGGAAAGCACACCAAGCTGTGACCCCCCCCCCCCCACACACATACACACACACACATACGCATGGTTCTTTTTAACTTAGATTTTAAAATATGTTAAATATAATATGAATATATATATATATATATATATAGTGGAGGTCATAGAGGTTGGGTCCTGGATGGGTGTTACATTTCACCAATATTTGGGCTGTGGTCCCTTTAAAAGAAGTATGGGATCACAGGAAGGCAAGGGTTAAGCCCTCTGCCAGAGAGACCAGCTCTTAAAAGACAGGAAGTAGTGTCAGTGGGTGTGGAGAGTAGGAGCTGGAGATACACCTGGGAGACTGAGCTGTGAGAAACAAGTGTGTGTTTGTATGCTGCATGGTGGCTGGAGACAAGCTGCTGCTTGGGACGACATACCTGGGGTAAAATCCCCTGCCGAAAGCCAGTATTGTTTTAGAATTTCCTTTTATGCTGAAGTTAAGCGGACTTTTAAGTCATACCTATTTTCTGGACTGTTTGCTGCTGGAAGCTTTATTTTTGTTTTGAAGAAAATAAACCACTTCTTGATTAAGTTTACCCGGCTTGTGCACGTGATCCCTTGGAGCTATCACCCCAAATATCACAACTGGTGTTTCGGATGCGGGCAGTGCATTTTAACCGAAAAAGCCGATAAAAAGTGACATTAAAGAGACAGTGTACCCATTTGCATGTCTTGGGTGAAGTCTTTGCATACAGCAGGAAAAGACATGGAGGAGGTTATCAAGGCACTAATGCAGGCCACTGTGTCCCAGCAGCAAGCCTCCATAGAAGCGAACCGTCGCCATGAGGAGGCTATAGCAGCTCAGCAGGAGACTACCCGCTTGCTGGTCACCCATCTTACAGCCCAGCAAGAGGCTACACAAACGCAGGTGGCGGCCTTAAAGGAGACAGTACAGCACTTAGCTCAAGGACGAGAGCAAGTAGCTGTTGGCCCTGGCAACCAAATAGCCGTGAGAGCCAGCCATGTTTTCCAGAAACTGACTCCAAATGATTATGTAGAAGCCTTTCTGTTTACTTTTGAAAGGATAGCAGAGCGAGAGGGATGGCCCCGGGACCAATGGGCTGGCATCATCGCCCCCTTCCTTACCGGTGACCCACAAAAGGCTTACTTTGATCTTCCGACGGAACACATCAAAGACTATGAGCGGCTGAAGGCTGAGATCCTGGCCCGCCTAGAGGTGACTACAGCTGTTAGGGCCCAAAGGGTGCACCGCTGGAGTTACCAACCTGACCGCCCACCGAGGTCGCAAATGCATGAACTGGTACAGCTGGTCAAAAAATGGATGCAGCCAGAAACCTCTGGCCCACAAATGCTGGAACGGGTGGTGATGGACAGGTACCTGCGGTCCCTCCTCGATGACCTTCAACGCTGGGTAAGCCATGGAGACCCAGCAACAGTCGACCGGTTGGTGGAGTTGGTTGAAAGGTATACCGTGGTGGAGGATCTGCTCGGACCTGCCAAGCAACGGGAACCCACATCAAGGGCAGGACGGCCAGCTGCAGCATCCAGGAGGGGAGCCCTACCAGACCCGGGAACCTGCATCCCTGCCTCAGTTTCGCCAGATCCACGGAGATCGGTCCCGGGCAACCGAATGGGAGACATACAGTGTTGGCGTTGTCGATCCTGGGGCCATACCCGGGCACAGTGCCCACTTCAGGAGGAGCCCATGGAATGTGGGGTGGGCAGGAGAGTCTCCTATGCCCAACTAGCATGTACCACCCATCTCAATCTAACAGCAGGACAGATTGAATGCGAGATTTGGGTGAACCACCTTCCTGCCAAGGCATTACTGGACTCCGGGAGTATGGTGACACTGGTCCACGCTAGAGTGATCAGGAGACTCGGCCCTGTGAGTAAGACTCTTCGGGTAGTATGTATCCATGGGGACACCAGGGAGTACCTCTTGGTACCTGTGACTGTTTCTTATGGCTGCACCTCAGTGACACAGGAAGTAGGGGTGGTAAACAGCTTAATCCACGATATCATAGTGGGGCGGGATTGTCCACTATTCCTTGAACTATGGAACCAGGTGCAGAGTGGACTACCTGGACGGCCAAGAGAACTAGAGACAGTGGGGCCTGAAGGGCTAAAGTCTCAGGGGTCCGGTCCAGAACTTCCCACAACACACCCCGTTAGCTTTGAAACACCTAGGGGTGGTAGTGGTATACTAGAGAATGTTGATATGATTGATGATGTTCATGTTTCAGGTCTCAAGCCCGAGTTGACCCCTGAGGGGGGGGGGGAGACTCTCTGTTACAGGTCATGTTGGGGGAAGATGAGGAGGAACTCTCCCCATTGCAGATTCCCCTTGGGGAGGCTGAAGGGGAGGTTTCCCCCATACCAGTGCACCCAGACCTGGACATATCCAAGGGGGCATTTAGCTCTGCCCAGTTACAGGACCCCTCTTTAGTCAATGCCCGAGAACAGATTTCAGTGGTGAATGGAGTCCCACAAATACCAGGGGCAGAACAAAAGTTTCCGCACTTTGCGTTCATTGGGGATTTGCTCTATCGAGTGACTGAAAGCCGAGGGGAAATCATTAAACAGTTGCTGGTTCCCCAGTCGTATCGGCGAAGGCTCCTCGATTTAGCTCACAATGACGCATTAGGCGGACACCTGGGGGCAGAGAAAACCGAGGCCAGAATAACTGACCGGTTTTACTGGCCAGGCGTGAAGGCAGAGGTAAAGAGGTACTGTGCTTCCTGCCCCATGTGTCAGTTAACAGCCCCAGTGTCACACTATAGGAACCCCTTAGTTCCCTTGCCTATAATTGAGGTGCCGTTTGAGCGGATTGCTATGGACCTGGTGGGGCCTTTAGTAAAATCTGTGAGGGGACACCAATATATATTAGTAGTATTAGACTACGCAACCAGGTATCCGGAGGCAGTCCCATTACGGAAAACAACCTCTAAGGCTATTGCCTGAGAGTTGTTTCATATGTTTTCACGCACTGGGCTGCCCAAAGAGATCCTGACAGATCAGGGCACCCCGTTTATGTCAAAAGTGATGGCGGACCTCTGCCAACTTTTCCAGATCAAACACTTGCAAACGTCCGTCTATCACCCGCAGACAGATGGCCTTGTTGAGAGGTTTAATAAGACCTTGAAATCCATGCTAAAAAGAGTGGTCCAGAGGGATGGCAAGGATTGGGACATGTTGCTCCCGGCCTTATTTGCCATCCGGGAGGTTCCGCAGACCTCCACGGGTTTTTTGCCTTTTGAACTAATGTATGGGCGAAGACCCCGCGGATTGCTGGATATGGTGAAGGAAACATGGGAAAGTGAGTCCTCACCACACAAAACTGTGGTGGAGCATATTTCTCAAATGATAAAGAGGGTGGCAAAAGTAATGCCGTTGGTAAGGGAACACCTCCAAAAGGCACAGAATGCCCAGAGGAGGGTGTATAACCTGTCCGCCAGGATAAGACAGTTCCAGGTAGGAGACCGGGTAGCGGTGTTAATACCCACAGTAGAAAGCAAATTCTTGGCCAGGTGGCAGGGTCCATTTGAGGTGATGGAAAAAGTGGGTGATGTGAATCACAGGGTACATCAACCTGGGAAGAGGAAACCCTCCTAAATCTACCACGTGAATTTGCTAAAACCCTGGAGAGACCGAGATCAAGTATCCGCTGTGGTAGGGGTCACTGTAAATGACCCTGCAGGGGTTGAGCTTGTGCATATTTCTGCCACTCTGACTAAGTCCCAAAGCCAACAAGTGAGAGAATTCCTGCAGAGAAATAAAGATAAGTTTTCAGGATTGCCATGTTTAACCAACATAATTGAGCATGACATTGTCACAGAGCCCAATGTAAAAATCCGCTTAAAGCCCTATCGCATCCCAGAAGCATATAGGAAAGCGGTGTCTGAAGAGGTAAAAAGAATGTTGGAACTTGACATCATTGAAGAATCACAGAGTGAATGGTCAAGTCCTATCGTTCTGGTACCAAAACCCAACGGCACTCTGCGATTTTGCAATGACTTCAGAAAACTTAATGAAGTCTCAAAATTTGACGCATATCCGATTCCCCGGATAGACGAATTGATTGAGAGGTTGGGTCCCGCCCGGTACATTACCACACTAGACCTTACAAAAGGGTTTTGGCAAATTCCCCTCACCAAGGAAGCCAGGGAAAAAACATCTTTTTCCACTCCAGAAGGCCACTGGCAATATAAAAGAATGCCGTTTGGTTTACACTCCGCCCCGGCGACATTTCAAAGGTCTATGGACAAAACATTACGGCCCCATGGACGATACGCTTCGGTATATCTGGATGACATCGTCATTTTCAGCACTGATTGGGAGTCCTATCTATCTCGGGTCCAGGCCGTCCTAGACTCTTTGAAAAGAGCAGGGTTTACTGTAAATCCAGAGAAGTCAGATGTTGGGATGGAGGAAGCGAAGTACCTGGGGTACATTGTGGGTAGGGGACTAGTAAAGCCTCAGATGAATAAGGTAGAAGCCATCCGGAACTGGCCCCGCCCCCTAACAAAAAAACAGGTCAGGGCCTTTCTGGGCATAGTCGGTTACTATCGAAGGTTCGCCCCAACTTTGCTACTATTGCGGCCCCATTGACGGACTTGACAAAAGAGAGAAAGTCCGTGATGATAACGTGGAATGCAGAGGCCAAGGAAGCTTTTCAGAAGCTTAAAACCGCATTGTGTGAGCATCCAGTGCTAGTAGCGCCGGATTTTTCCAAAGAGTTTGTAGTACAGATGGATGCCTCGAATGCTGGACTGGGTGCTGTCTTGTCGCAAGTGGTCAATGGTCAATGGGGAAGAGCACCCCATAGTTTTTCTCAGTAGGAAACTGACGGCGGCAGAGAGAAACGATGCTGTGGTGGAGCGGGAGTGTCTCGCCATCAAGTGGGCACTAGACTCTCTGCGCTCCTTCCTGCTGGGTAGGAAGTTCCGTCTGGTGTCTGACCATGCCCCGTTGACCTGGATGCGAAAAAACAAGCAGACCAATGCCAGGGTGACGAGGTGGTTCCTGTCCCTCCAGGAATCCAACTTTATGGTAGAGCATCGGCCCGGGAGACAGCATCAGAATGCCGATGCCTTCTCCCGAGTGCATTGTATGGTGTCCAACACCTCCGCGTTGAGGCAGAGGGGGATATGTGGAGGTCATAGAGGTTGGGTCCTGGATGGGTGTTACATTTCACCAATATTTGGGCTGTGATCCCTTTAAGAGAAGTATGGGATCACAGGAAGGCAAGGGTTAAGCCCTCTCCCAGAGAGACCAGCTCTTAAAAGACAGGAAGTAGTGTCAGTGGGTGTGGAGAGTAGGATCTGGAGATACACCTGGGAGACTGAGCTGCGAGAAACCAGTGTGTGTGCTTTATTTCTGTTTTGAAGAAAATAAACCACTTCTTGATTAAGTTTACCCGGCTTGTGCACATGATCCCTTGGAGCTATCACCCCAAATATCACAATATATATATATAATCTAAAAAAGAACAGTTGTCTGGGCTAGTCTGTTACCCTAACCACTACACGATTGCCTCATTATTGCTATAGATGGAACTTTTATGTTAGATATGGAGCTAATTGTCTGTAACAAAGCTGTATTAGTAGAGACAAGTACCTGTTATGATTGATCTGTTATGACCATAGACACACACGTTTTCAGCAAGAAGATGAAGCAGATGGCAGAGCAGGAGGATGACAGCAAAATGAGGAGCTTTTAATACAGTAGAGGAACCACAGAACCCAGCACTGCCCTGCTTCCATATATACTGTGTGCTGTAACTAGAATAGATTTACAAATCTTACAGAGCAGAAGATATGTATGTCTGCAGAAAGATGGTCTGTGGGTGTTACTACATTATTCCTCATAGGTTCTAAAATCATCCTAATAGATACTACTGTATTAATAAACTCAGAATTCTGAGTTAGAAAGTCAGAATTCCGACTTTTAACTACTTTAAGACCAGACCTATTTTTGACACTTGGGGCTAAATTCACTGTACCTCCAACGCTGATTTTGTTCTATTTTACCTCAATTTTGACTATTTTTAGGTGCAAATGCAATTCACTATAACTCCATCAGACACGTTATGAGCAGTGTCAAATTCACTAAGATCAAATAACGTCAGGACTGGACTTAAAAACAGTCCAGCTAAAAGGTGGACTGTTTTGTTCAAAATCACAAAATATGGCAGGAAAAAAAAAAATGCGTGGGAAAGATGTGTTATATGATTTTGAGCTAAACTGCTTCTAACCTTCCTAGCGGTATTCCCGAGCGTGACTCGGGGTTAGATTTTAGAGCCAAAAGCGGTAACCCCGAGCCACACTCGGGGTAGCGCTAGGAAGATCGCTGGATCCTGGTAGAGGTTTTATTTACCTTTTCTCCAGGATCCAGCGAAGAATGAGGGCGGTATGCGGCGGCGGAGCTTCCTCCCGATCGTCTGCGAGCCCCGGCTTCTGTCTCCGGCGACGTGACGTCCGCCGGGGGGTGGAACCGGCGGCAAATTCAAATGTAAAACACACCAAACACACTGATACCATTCAAAATAAAAAAAAATCACATTACATTGCCCCCCAGTGCCCTTTCCTGCACTTTTTATGTAACTATATATATATATATATATATATATATATATATATATATATATATATACACACACACACACACACATATACATATATATATATACATATATACGTACATTTATACGTATATATATATATATATATATATATATATATACACACATATATATATATATATATACGTAATTCTTGTGAATGAGCAGCCCAAACCAACTGTATACATTATATATATATACAGTGCCTTGCGAAGGTATTCGGCCCCCTTGAACTTTGCAACCTTTTGCCACATTTCAGGCTTCAAACATAAAGATATAAAACTGTAATTTTTTATGAAGAATCAACAACAAGTGGGACACAATCATAAAGTGGAATGAAATTTATTGGATATTTCAAACTTTTTAACAAATAAAAAACTGAAAAATTGGGCGTGCAAAATTATTCAGCCCCCTTAAGTTAATACTTTGTAGCGCCACCTTTTGCTGCAATTACAGCTGTAAGTCGCTTGGGGTATGTCTCTATCAGTTTTGCACATCGAGAGACTGAAACTTTTGCCCATTCCTCCTTGCAAAACAGCTCGAGCTCAGTGAAGTTGGATGGAGAGCATTTGTGACCAGGAGTTTTCAGTTCTTTCCACAGATTCTCGATTGGATTCAGGTCTGGACTTTGACTTGGCCATTCTAACACCTGGATATGTTTATTTGTGAACCATTCCATTGTAGATTTTTCTTTATGTTTTGGATCATTGTCTTGTTGGAAGACAAATCTCCGTCCCAGTTTCGGGTCTTTTGCAGACTCCATCAGGTTTTCTTCCAGAATGGTCCTGTATTTGGCTCCATCCATCTTCCCATCAATTTTAACCATCTTCCCTGTCCCTGCTGAAGAAAAGCAGGCCCAAACCATGATGCTGCCACCACCATGTTTGACAGTGGGGATGGTGTGTTCAGGGTGTTGCTTTTACGCCAAACATAACGTTTTGCATTGTTGCCAAAAAGTTAAATTTTGGTTTCATCTGACCAGAGCACCTTCTTCCACATGTTTGGTGTGTCTCCCAGGTGGCTTGTGGCAAACTTTAAACAACACTTTTTATGGATATCTTTAAGAAATGGCTTTCTTCTTGCCACTCTTCCATAAATGCCAGATTTGTGCAGTATACGACTGATTGTTGTCCTATGGACAGAGTCTCCCACCTCAGCTGTAGATCTCTGCAGTTCATCCAGAGTGATCATGGGCCTCTTGGCTGCATCTCTGATTAGTCTTCTCCTTGTATGAGCTGAAAGTTTAGAGGGACGGCCAGGTCTTCGTAGATTTGCAGTGGTCTGATACTCCTTCCATTTCAATATTATCGCTTGCACAGTGCTCCTTGGGATGTTTAAAGCTTGGGAAATCTTTTTGTATCCAAATCTGGCTTTAAACTTCTCCACAGCAGTATCTCGGACCTGCCTGGTGTGTTCCTTGTTCTTCATGATGCTCTCTGCGCTTTAAACGGACCTCTGACACTATCACAGTGTAGGTGCATTGATACGGAGACTTGATTACACACAGGTGGATTCTATTTATCATCATTAGTCATTAAGGTCAACATTGGATCATTCAGAGATCCTCACTGAACTTCTGGAGAGAGTTTGCTGCACTGAAAGTAAAGGGGCTGAATAATTTTGCACGCCCAATTTTTCAGTTTTTTATTTGTTAACAAAGTTTGAAATATCCAATAAATTTCGTTCCACTTCATGATTGTGTCCCACTTGTTGATTCTTCACAAAAAATTACAGTTTTATATCTTTATGTTTGAAGCCTGAAATGTGGGAAAAGGTTGCAAAGTTCAAGGGGGCCGAATAATTTCGCAAGGCACTGTATATATATATATATATATATATATATATATATATAATAAATGTATACAGTTGGTTTGAGCTGCTCATTCACAAGAATTACATGCAAAATAATGGTACCGCTTTCAGCACCTAGAAATCCAAAAGAATCATCCTGCCAGGGAGGTTAAACTGTGTGAAAAAGTTAAGTAGAAAAAAAAGATTTTAATAAAAGTGTAAAATGCAAAAATAGCTCCAGAGTCTATTTCTGGTAGATAGCCCATGTGTGCATGCTCCATACCAAAAAGTAGGCTAAAAATAGCGTTTTTGAAAACGTTAGTGGGAGTTATAGTGAATTTGCAGCAAATACCGCCGCAAATTCGTGGTAAAACGGCGCTATTCCGGCGCTAATGAGAGAAATGCACATATCTATGTATGTCTATATATACTGTATATATATATATATATATATATATATATATATATATATATATATATATATGAATCACAAAAAATATATATCTATATCTATACATATATATATATATATATATATATATATATATATATATATATATGTATATGTGTGTGTGTGTGTATATATATATATATATATACACACACACACACACACACACACACACACATACATATATATATATATATATATATACATATATATATATATATATATATATATATATATATATATATACAGTGGGTACGGAAAGTATTCAGACCACCTTAAATTTTTCACTCTTTGTTATATTGCAGCCATTTGCTAAAATCATTTAGGTTCATTCTTCTTCCTCATGAATGTACACATAGCACCCCATACTGACAGAAAAACACAGAATTGTTGACATTGTTGCAGATTTATTAAAAAAGAAAAACTGAAATATCACATGGTCCTAAGTATTCAGACCCTTTGCTGTGACACTCGTATATTTAACTCAGATGCTTTCCATTTCTTCTGATCATCCTTGAGATGGTTCTACACCTTCATTTGAGTCCTGCTGTGTTTGATTATACCGATTGGACTTGATTAGGAAAGCCACACACCTGTCTATATAAGACCTTCCAGATCACAATGCATGTCAGAGCAAATGAGAATCACGAGGTCAAAGGAACTGCCTGAAGAGCTCAGAGACAGAATTGTGGCAAGGCACAGATCTGGCCAAGGTTACAAAAAGATTTCTGCTGCACCTAAGGTTCCTAAGAGCACAGTGGCCTCCATAATCCTCAAATGGAAGATGTTTGGGACGACCAGAACCCTTCCTAGAGCTGGCCGTCCGGCCAAACTGAGCTATCGGGGGAGAAGAGCCTTGGTAAGAGAGGTAAAGAAGAACCCAAAGATCACTGTGGCTGAGCTCCAGAGATGCAGTCAGGAGATGGGAGAAAGTTGTAGAAAGTCAACCATCACTGCAGCCCTCCACCAGTCGGGGCTTTATGGCAGAGTGGCCCGACGGATGCCTCTCCTCAGTGTAAGACACATGAAAGCCCGCATGGAGTTTGCTAAAAAAGCACCTGAAGGACTCCAAGATGGTGAAAAATAAGATTCTCTGGTCTGATGAGACCAAAATAGAACTATTTAGCCTTAATTCTAAGCGGTATGTGTGGAGAAAACCAGGCACTGCTCATCACCTGTCCAATACAGTCCCAACAGTGAAGCATGGTGGTGGCAGCATCATGCTGTGGGGGTGTTTTTCAGCTGCAGGGACAGGACGACTGGTTGCAATCGAGGCCAAGTACAGGGATATCCTGGACAAAAACCTTCTCCAGAGTGCTCTGGACCTCAGACTGGGCCGAAGGTTTACCTTCCAACGAGACAATGACCCTAAGCACACAGCTAAAATAACGAAGGAATGGCTTCACAACAACTCCGTGACTGTTCTTGAATGGCCCAGCCAGAGCCCTGACTTAAACCCAATTGAGCATCTCTGGAGAGACCTAAAAATGGCTGTCCACCAACGTTTACCATCCAACCTGACAGAACTGGAGAGGATCTGCAAGGAAGAATGGCAGAGGATCCCCAAATCCAGGTGTGAAAGACTTGTTGCATCTTTCCCAAAAAGACTCCTGGCTGTATTAGATCAAAAGGGGGCTTCTACTAAATACTGAACAAAGGGTCTGAATACTTAGGACCATGTGATATTTCAGTTTTTCTTTTTTAATAAATCTGCAACAATGTCAACAATTCTGTGTTTTTCTGTCAGTATGGGGTGCTATGTGTACATTCATGAGGAAGAAGAATGAACTTAAATGATTTTAGCAAATGGCTGCAATATAACAAAGAGTGAAAAATTTAAGGGGGTCTGAATACTTTCCGTACCCACTGTATATGCCAAAAAAATAATTATATGTGTATATTGTGAGGGATTAGCTCGGTGGTAGGCGGGGATGACCCCTTTGGGGGTGTGTTTTCACAGAGAGATAGCCGAGCAGAGGTTATAAACAAGACTGATTTATTCATGCAATTTACTTCACACAATTGCAAGCGTCAAAACAGCCAAAATAAAATAAAAGACAAAATAAATCCTTGCCTCTGTGGGCGACTACCTTCTCACGCTGGAACCTACCTAAGAGTCTGTCCCCAACCTACTGTTGGGCAGACTTTCTTATCCTACAGCGGATACTCAACAGTCCATGTTTTATCTCTTCACACAGCACATGTTCATTTTTAACAGGTCCCTTTACTCTTCAGACTCTTCACATTGAACACAGTTCATTTAACAGGTCCCTTTTCCTCTTCATATGGAACATGTCCCTTTGTTTTCTTTCCACATAGCAAAACAGTCCATGTCCTCACCTTTGAGACGTCTTCACACTTGGTTACCCTCCTTAGCGCATATCACTTCAGGGGGCCTTCTCCCATGCTCACCAGCTTGTCGGGAGGCACACATCCGACTGCCCTCCTCTCCCAGCCCTCACGG
Organism: Pelophylax lessonae; assembly: GCF_965119305.1. Taxonomy (NCBI): domain Eukaryota; kingdom Metazoa; phylum Chordata; class Amphibia; order Anura; family Ranidae; genus Pelophylax; species Pelophylax lessonae. The sequence continues at coordinate 139,854,352 of NC_138773.1, read as the reverse complement.
CGACAGGAGGCAGCAGTCCTTCTCCCATGCCCACATGGCGTCGGGAGGCACACGTATGTCTGTCCTCCTCTTCCCAGCTCACACAGCGACAGGAGGCAGCAATCAATAGGACTTCCTTTGGACAAATTATAGAGGCCTCCATTTCCTCATTCCGAACAGCTGAAGGCCTTTCAACTTCCTTAGACAGTTCTGGCTACCTTTGCAGCCGACACCCTATAGTAATTAGTGAACTTTCCAAAGCAGGTGGAATGTGTCTCCTCTCTGTGACTACACTCCCAGATTTACCTGACTTCCTGTCACAATATATATATATACATGTTTTTTTATTGATTTGCCTATGTGTATATATATATATGTATATGAAAAGCAACACTAATATGGCTTCTCCCCAAAAATAAAACATTGTATATGTGTGAAATTAATATATTTTTGGGTTGGTTAGATATAGAAAGTAACAATAATATATTGTTTTTTGCATATGCATATCTATATATATATAATATGCAAAAAACAATATATTATTGTTACTTCCTATATCTAACCAACCCTTAAATATATTAATTTCACACATATACTATGTTTTATTTTTGAGAAGCCATATTGGTGTTGCTTGTCATATATAACAACAGACAGTTGTAGGTAGTTTAGGAGGGATTTGAACACCCAAATACACTGTTGCACAGCAGATGTGCTAACCACTTAGCTACCTGGTGCTAATGACATTTTTTCAAAGGATGTGTGATTTGTGCTTTAAAAAAAAAAAAAAAAAAAAAAAAAAAAAAAAAATATATATATATATATATATATATATATATATATATATATATATATATATATATATATATATATATATATTCTATTTAGACCCTATTTAAGCTCAAATAATTTTTATTTATTATAATTTTTTGATGGACTAATTGAATCAAACTATATTAATTTTTAAGGTGCCAGTGCATGTATGTTTGGTATAAAGATAACAAAAAAACAAAAAAAACTCAGAGACCACAATTCCCAAATAATTAACCTAGTTTAGTGAAACTGTATAAAATCAACAAATTAATAAAAATAATCCTGCATGCTGGAAATTATATATAGGTGTTTAAAACATTTATTTCTGTGAAAAATGAGTATTTTAAATATAAATTGATAGGCTAAGAAACTATCAGTGGCATATAATCTGAAATAAATGTAACAAAGTGATTATGTTTGTGTAAATTGTGTTTTGCAAAATGTTGCAATTATGTACCCAAAATACAACTATTAGAAATTGAGCTTGATTAAATAAACTGACCACTAGATGGCAGTGGTGTGACAAAATATGTATAGATACATATATATAAATATATACACACACACACATATATATATATATATATATATATATATATATATATATATATATATGTATATATACATTTTTATTATTTTTTTTAGCTCCAGTTAGCTAAGTGGTTAGCACATCTGCCGTGCACCAGTGTATTTGGGTGTTCAAATCCCTGAACTACCTACAACTGTCTGTTGTTATATATGACAAACAACACTAATATGGCTTCTCCCCAAAAATAAAACATTGTATATGTGTGAAATTAATATATTTGTTGGTTGGTTGAGTGGGGAGCCATATTAGTGTTGCTTCCTATATAGAGCCAAATTCCACTCTGAAAAATAGCAAAGTGTTTGAGCTTGAACATCTCAGAATTTGCAAATTGATTGAGCATATGCAGTGGAACCCCAGAACTCAGAAATCAACAACCCCAAATATATATATACGTATATATATCCCCAAAATATAATTTATATATTTTTTTGTTTTTTTGTTTCTGAAAGATTACTGGGTTCAGCTGCTCATGCTCCAAACATTTGCTATATTAACCTTTTTTTTTTTTTTTTTAACAAAAATACTACATCAAGTCAACACACATAAGAAATGCTTTCAATAATCTCAGCATGAGCACAAAGTGGCTTTTTCATTTAGACTAATTCTGGCCATGCATGATCCAATTTTCTTACAATTTTCTGTCCAATTTTCTTGAAATTTACCTTTAAGTATGTAGTACAAAGGCCTGCCTAATTAGATACAAGTGAACTACATACTTGAAGGTAAATTTCAAGAAAATTGTAAGAAAATTGGATCATGTATGGCCAGCCAAACACTCATTCATTAGTGAACGGGTGATTTTGGTTTAGGAACCAACAGACCCAATTAATTACTTTGCTGGGCGTTTCCTATATTGGGTGGGTGTAATTTAACCAAGGTTATATAAAGGGATGTTTAAGAGCAGCTCATGTGGCCTCTGGCAGCAGGGCCACATGTCTTTATGTCCGAATTTGCTTTTGAAGGTGGGTGTGGGTGTGGGTGTGGGTGTGGGTGTGGGGGTTGCTGGCATGCCTAAGGACCCATATTGCTGTATTTTGTTGGATGAATACTTTTCATGCTCTAAATGTTTGGTATAGTTTTTTCAAAGTGTGTCTTTATGTACTCTATAAAGATTACTTGATTTGGGGGTTTTGGGGGGGGGGGGGGGGGCATTTCACATGCCTGCTTGAGTGATTACTGATGTTTTATACATGTTCAATAAAGCTTATTCATTTGTACACAGCTCTTGGTTTTTTGTTTTCTTTTCTTCATATTTGTCTGGACGTAATTCAGATATCTTTTGTGTCTATTGAATGTAATTTATTTCTTATATTTTTTGTGTGTGTGCAATGGCAGTACAGTATGAACATGGGTAGGGTTTCTCCGTGTACAGGGGTAGGGTTTCTCCCTTTACTCCAGCGAAGTGTGTATGGGTGTGTGGGTGTGTGTGGCGGGGAGAATGGGGTGTGTATGAGGGGGAGTGTGTGTGGGGGGGTGGGAGAGGAGTGTGTGTGTGTGGGGGGAGTGTGTGTGTGGGGGGGAGGAGTGTGTGTGTGGGGGGGGAGTGTGTGTGTGTGTGGGGGGGGGGTGTGTGGGGGGAGGAGGGGGAGTGTGGTGGGGGGAGGAGGGGGAGTGTGTGGGGGGGCTAAATTGTAAGAATTAATTAATGTCTGTATGTATATATTTAGCTAAAAATATATATAAATTAAGGTATAATACAAAATTTCCATTCAGCCTCTGTGGATGAATGTAACCAAAACATTTAATAAAAAATCACTAAAAATGATTACTAAATAAAAGATTGCTAAAGCGCTCACTCACCTTTTTAGTTGACCTAGGTCAGTGATGATGAACCTTGGCAACACAGGTGTTTTGTAACATTTCCCATGATGCTCACCTACACTGCAGAGTACATGAGCATTATGGGAAATGTAGGGCAAAAACATCTAGGGGGGGGAGGGGATTAAGGGTTACCATCACTGGCCTTGGTAAAACATGTCCAATATATTTGAGTTGTCTGTGTGCACCATTTTTAAAATAAAACAAAATCTCTTTACAATAAATTGCAAATGGCACATTGGCGTTCGCCCTGGACCAGAAATGACACCAAATTGGGTTGCACACATTCCAGCAAGTGGTCACAATCAACTGGCTAATCATGGTGAAGGCCATTTCAGCTGTGAAGAAATGGCATTCATATGCAAAGTAAGTGTGTGTGTGTGTGGGGGGGTCTTTGTTTGTAATCAGAGCATTGATTACCAGTGCAGACCCTTGGGGGATGCCACTAGAGCCACCAGGGATTGCTGACCCATGGCCACCAGGGATGCCCACCCATGCCACCATTGATGCCAATCAGTGCTCAGGGAACCTGTTAGTGCCCTCCTCATCAGTGCTGCCCATCATTACCATCTATCAGTGCTGCCCACCAGTGCCAATCTTTGCCTATCAGTGCCACCTATCAATGCCCATCAATGCTGCATATCAGTGCCACCTATCAGTGGCCATCTGTGCTGCATATTAGTGTCTCATCAGTGCCTGCTAGCGCAGACTCATCAATGCTCGTCTGTGCAACAAAAAACATATTGATTTACCAAATTTTATTACATAAACAAAAACAAATTTTTTTAGGGGTCAAACATTTAGGTCTTCTTTTTGCCAATAAAAATAAACCTTGCAGTGATCAAATACCACCAAAAGAAAGCAATATTTGTGTGAAAATAATGTCATACATTTGTGTTAGGTACAGGGTTGCATGACCGCACAATTGTCATTCAAATTGCAACAGCATAAAAAGCTGGAAATTGGCCTGGGCAGGAACGGATGCAGCTCAATGGTTTAGTGGTTAGTGTTCCTGTCTTTAAACACTGCGAGCATGAGTTCAAATCCCAAGCGTGCCATCACCTCCCTAAATTTTAGACAACTGTAAATAAATACAGAAGCTTGGCAAATGCATAATTGCACCCTGCACATATGCATGTCTGTTTCTTGAATGTACATGGCCATTGACATGCAATTTTAGGTGATGTAGCCAATGTATTACTATGTGGCAAAAAAAAATTACACACAACTGTGAGCACACAGGGTGTTATCATGGTTGGGCCTTGAACTCATGACCTAGAAAACTTTGTCTATGAGCATAGACCACTACACCAAAGTGCTGCATATAATCAGACATGCCTGAAAGTTTCAGGTGAATAAAGAATGAAGATTGCTAATTAGACAGCTGTGTAGTCTGCTATTATTAAATCTAAAGGTTAAAACACATAAGATACATAACTATACCTTAAAATTAAAATAAACCATAATAGATGACATTGCTGTGTAATAGTGATTCAGAATAGACAAATTTCCTTTTATGAAAAAAACAAAGGGAATTTGGTTAACTCCAAACCCAAATTCAATCTTGGTTAACTCCAACTCCGAATTCACTAAAGCACCTAAATGAAGGTTTAACTCCAGCCACTTACCTAATTAGGATGCTAATGAGTTTAGGCTGGAGTTATTTCTGGAGAAGTGAGCAGCTCTACTCCCAACTTATAGTGAATTTGGCCCTTGGTGTTTACAAGCTAAAATCTGTTTTTTTTTGCTAGAAAACTACTTAGAACCCCCAAACATTATATTTTTTTTTTCAGAGACCCTATAGAATAAAATGGAGATCATTGCAATATTTTTTATCACACCGTATTTGCGCAGCGGTCTTCCAAACACAATTTTTTTGGTAAAAAATCTATTTTTTTTCATTAAAAAATAATAAAACAGTAAAGTTAGCCCAATTTTTTTCCATATTGTGAAAGATAATGTTATGCCGAGTAAATAGATACCCAAGATTTCATGCTTCAAAATTGCGCACGCTCGCGGAGTGGCCACAAACTTTGGTACTTAAAAATCCTCATAGGTGACATTTTAAAAATCTCTATAGGTTACCAGCTTAGAGGTGCAGAGAAGGTCTAGGGCTCAAATTATTGCTCTCACTCAAACGATCGCGGCAATACCTCACATGTGTGTTTTGAACACCATTTACATATGTGGGCGGGACTTGCGTATGCGTTCACTTCTGCATGCGAGCTAATGGGGACAGGGCGCTTTAATTTTTTTCCCCTATTTATTTTATTTATTATGTTTGTTTTTTACACAGTTTTAAAAAAAAAAAGATAATTTTTATTCCTATTACAAGGAATGTAAACATTCCTTGTAATAGAAATAGCCATGACAGGACCTCTTTATTGTGAGATCTGAGGTCAAAAAGTCCTCAGATCTCACAAGTACACTTAAAAAGAAAAAAAAATGGTTTAGAAAAAAATCTTCTCTTTAAGCCGATTGCTAGGCACAGGGCTGGTGCTACCACTAGGCGAACTAGGCAGCCGCCTATGGCGTACTGCCACCTAGGGCGCAGCCATGGCCAGTGCCACATTTTTCTCCTGTCACCTCCTTATCCCCGGTGGATGTCACCTCTAGAGAGGGGGGCAGTGTGTACAGGAAGGGGGGTGTAGGGTTAAAGGGGGGCAGTGTGTATAGGAAGGGGGGTGTAGGGTTAAAGGGGTGTAGCAATAAAGGGGGGAAGTGTGGGCAGGAAGTGGGTGTAGCATTAAAGGAGGGCAGTGTGTGCAGGAAGGGAGATGTAGGGTTAAAGGAGGGCAGTGTGTACAGCAAGAGGGGTGTAGGATTCAAGAGGGCAGTGTATACAGGAAGGGGAGTGTAGAGTTAAAGGGGGCATTAGGTGTAGGAAAGGGGGCAATATGTACAGTTTTTTTTTTGGGGGGGGGTGCAAGTAGCTGGTCTTGCCTAGGGCGCAAAATAGTCTAGCACCGGCCCTGGCTAGGCAACGATGTTTGACGTCGCTCCGGTCCTCCAAGACCATAAAGTCGAGTGAGGGCCATCTTGCCCTCACTTGACTTCCTGTCTAAGAGGATTCAGGACCAGATCGTTTTTCCCACTGCCGGTGGTTTCCGGTAAGCGGGGAAAAGGACCGGAACAAGGCGGGAGGGGGAAGCACCTCTTCCGCCGCACCGCAAGGGTGATCGCTGGGACCACCCTTACCTGAAAGCTGATCGCCCGCCGTTTTTAAAAATACCGGGGTTATGGCAGCTATCTGCTGCCATAATCCCGGTATTTAGCGTCAAAGTGATGACGTACATCTGCGGTGGGCGGTTGGTAAGTGGTTAAACTAAGAATTCTGACTTTTAAGGATAGAGGATAAAGCGGTAGGCCCATGAGAAAGTTGCCCAAGTCCTCCACAGTGCCAGCATTGTAGGGTAAAAAAAAGACAGTAGAGGATAACATATAAGAGAGTACAATAAAACAATGCCGCAATAGTGCGTTAAGAATACAAACCTAGGCGGGCACGCCACATGCAAGCAAGGGTGCACGAGGCATGGTCTAAGAAGGAAGGGGACAGCTCCCCCATAAACGGCAGCAGGGTTACCCTTTGGAGAGGTAGGTCAGACAGCCGGCTGAGGTTGAAGTTCATCGGTGAGGGACAGGCCGGTTAGAACTGACCACTGTTGAATATTTTAAGCGTTTAGGAGATTCCTTGCGAGGGCTTCTTTGGATTAGAGGGCGTGGGACTGGAGAAGTATTGGATGCCGATGACCCCAGTCCATCCGTGTGGAGAGAGCGTAGGAATGACTCCTCTTCCGAAGGGTCCCGAAAAGACATCTGGTCGCCAGTAGGTGAGCGCAGTCGAAGTGTCGCTGGATATGCCAGTGTGAACTTAATTTGTTCCTGATGCAGCTTAGAGCAGACAGTCTCGAAAGCCTTCCTTTTTTTTGCCACTTCGACTGAGTAGTCGGCAAAGATCAGGATTTTTGTTCTGTCGATCTGGAAGGATTTCTCCTGTCTGAATCTTTGAAGAATAGCCGATTTGTCGGCGTAATTTAATTATTTGGCTATGATCGGGCTTGGAGCCAGCCAATCAGATGAGTACAGCCCCATACGATGCGCCCGTTCAACCACGCAGATACCATGCAAACCCAAGGCCTCAGGGATTCTCTTGGCGCAAAGATTAGGTATAGCGGATGGTGGCATGGATTCCGGCACCCCGATGAACCATAGGTTGTTTCTACGTGCCCTGTTTTCAAGATCCTCAAGTTTTTGGAGGATGAAATGATTAGTCTTTTCCTGTGCTTGTTCAGAACTGTGTGACTGGTATACCTCGTCTTCAATGCTAGATATGCATGTTTCAACCTCTTGTAGTCTGAGGGAGTGTTCACCTAGCTGCCGTTTTTTTTCCTGCATGCCCGCGGTGACAGGTTTTTGTACTGAGTACTGAGCAATGGTGGGGGACAGAAGAGCCACAGAGTGGGCTATACGATCCGATTGCGGGTCCCGAAGTGGTGGCACTGCGGTGGTTGGGAGAGTGCTAGTGTCCATAAGAGGGATGTCAGCATCTCCAGAAGAGAGGGCCGAGACCACGGCCTCGATTATTTGTGTGCCCGGCGGAGCACACGGGCCGCTTTTCTCCAAGTATCTGTCCATGGGGTTATTCTGCCACGATACACATTAGGATAAAACCCGGGAAATGGGTGGGATCCTCAGACACAACAAAATCGATGGGTCTGATGGTAAGTTTAAACCTAAACGGTAAATTGAACCGGGAACCACGGGCAACCGAAGATAAGTATCTGATGAACAAAAGTGGGTGGTGAGAGGGTAAAGACCCTCTCTGGATGGTTGCAACAACCAGGCTCACAAGGTATGCGGTGCATCAGAAAAACATTTTATTAAATGGTGGAGAAAAACATATACAGAAATAATATACAGAAAAAAGGGGATGACATTGCTGGAGGGTCCAGCATAGGTCATCCAAGTAAAAACAAGACCCTGGGGACCTGGATGGGTATGTATACTGAAGTCAGCAGTACCCTAGCTGATGCCCCACCCTCCCTGCGGGCCCAATGGGCACTGATTCAAAAAGGTTGGGAGTGTTCTGTCACACAGAACCTGTGATCACTTCATCCAGACTCCGGAATCAAAATGCAGAGATCAACCATATCTAGAACAGATAACAAAATTTATAGCGCCTTAAATGCTGTGGCTGTCTGTTCAAGGTATGCAGGTATCTATTGGCACTGTGGACCTAGGGAATGAGATGTGGACCTGAGCAGCGGGTTCCGTAGTTTGCCAAAGTAGGGTGTTCAGGCCTCTCACATGAAGTGAAGTTGGTGCACATAAATGGCTTGGGCGTTGGAGCTCATGTGACAACATAGGTCAATTTTGTTGTGTCAAGTAGAGTCCCGCATAGGTATGTTCAATGTATTGGCACTGTATAGCAATATGGACACCATGGGAAGCTGCCATGGAATAATTTGGCATATGGAGAAGAACCGATGGGGGAAATTGATCAAGGGAGGAAAGTACTCTTTCACATAGCTTGCTCGACACTGTTCAGCTGTTAGGGGACCTTTCTGCCTGCTAGAAGGGGGATGGCTCGTGACACCGGGGACTGTCAGTAGAGGGTCTAAAATGCTAACGGCAATCTGGGCACCTCTGTTTAGTAGCCCAGCAGCATATCCATTTATAGTGATGGTAAAGAAATCTCTTACCGGTGATCCCTCATAATAGTCCACGAGCAGTCTGCCTCGGTGTCACCAAGCCTATGTCCGTCCGTTAGTTCTGGATATTCCCAGGCTGATGTCCCCGTGCAGGGTGTCTAGCCGTTGACATCTATGGCGTCCTGCAGCTGAGTGTCAAGCTGGATTTTCCATAGGGGGGCTTCTCATTGTTCCCAAAACAGTGTAGGTTCTTCCGAGATCCGGAAGTAGGTTTTCTCCGCCTATAGTTGACGGCATGGACGTGCTAGACCGCGGTGTCCAATAGGCTCCACATTAAGTCGGAAGGTCGTTGGTAGGGAGGGCGGGGTATCGGTGTCTGACGTTGATGCGTTTCGCGTGCTGACGTACGCTTCTTCAGGACGTCATGGCGCTGTTCAGTCGCTGTTGATATAGCCGAGGTCTAAACCTGATTGGATAGAATTTGACTCGGCCATTATTGGCGCGCGGAACAGGTTCCATCTAGTGGGACAAACAGGGTATGGCCTGTTTATCATGGTAATTCCAGTCCACATTAGTACATGTGAAAGCCAACAATTAAAAACGTCAAGACTGACTTGGATAGTACATATAGAAATAGCTGAAAGTAATAATATTCATTACAATTATATAAAAATATGCTGAGTAATGGCATTTGTTCAAGGGGCAGAAATAAACCTCTTGTAAACAGAAGCTACTTAGCGCCCGTGCATAATTTCGAAATAATATGAGCAATGGTGACATAGGAGAGACAATTATCACCATAATTTGGGGGAGCACCGAGGGAAGATGTATCATTTAGAGCTCCTACTTGGAGTTGGTAGCTATAGCATAGCTGCCTGAGCAGTATCGAATGACCAATCAGGTGATACTTAGAAGTTAAATCGCCACCTCAGTTATGACCCAGTTTAGGGTTTAATTCATGGCCTCATTTGGTTTCTTTTCCAATAAATTAAATTAACATAACAGGGATCGGTCTGCGTTGGGACTTAGTGTGGAAACAAGATGTCGACCAGGGGTGCCCCACTCCGGAGGTCCAGGAGATATCTCAGGTATCTACAGTGAGGGATACGATATTGTGAATTAGCTCAATTTATCGCAATATATTAGAGAACTAAGGTGTGGACTGTTCAGATAGTGGCTCAGTGAGGCGGCCATCTGTTAGTTATTTTTGACCCTATTAACACATCTAGGAGTTAGAAAAAGGGGGAAGGAGTTTTTAGTTGATAGTCTAAATTGTGTCCAAACCTTGCTTTAAAAGAGATAAAGCAAGATGGAGTTTCCCCTTAGGGATCCAGGAAGACTTTAAGACCTAATTAATTGTTTAATCCAAGGGGCGCTAAGGTGTCTAGCCTGAAAATCCAGGCTTTTTCATGGCGCAGTAGCACTTGGTCAAAGTCTCCACGTCGTGCTGAGATATTAAGCGCCCAAAAGCCTTTTACCTTGAGCCCCCTTGGATTGCCGTGATGTTTCTCAATAAAGTGTTGGGCGATTGGTGTTTCTTCCTTTAACCTGATACTTTTTCGATGTTCTCCTATCCTGATACGGAGCGGCCTCTTTGTCTTACCAACATATATCTTGTTGCATGGACACGTGATCTGATAGAGAAGGCGTGACGTACTGCAATTGATAAAGGACATTATGCTGTATTCTTTTGTACCTGAGGAATCAGTAAAAGTAGTTGTTTTCTCTAAAAATTCGCAAATGTGGCAGTGCCCACACGGGAACATACCCTTTAATCTTGGTAGGTCTGTTAACCAGTTTCTTTGGGAATTAGATCTTGTAAATTCGGAATGCACAAGGTGATCCCCAAGATTTTTAGACCTTTTTGCCACCATCAATGGTTTGGGGCCTACAATGTTCTTCAATCTGTCTGTCATTTGTAGTATGTGCCAGTGTCTTTCTAATACTTCCTTGATTTCTCTCCATTGATTTCCAAACCGAGTAATTAATCGAGGTGGTGCTGTATTATTTTGGACGTCATTGGAGTTTAGGTTAGGGCTGAGGAGTATATCCCTCGTCCTCTGTCCTGCTTTCCGTTTTGCCCTACGTAGGGTCATGTGAGAGTATCCTCTCTCTCTAAATCTAGTATATAGTTTTTGGGCCTCCACTAGGTAGTCACTGTATTTGGAACAATTTCTTTTTAATCTGATAAATTGTCCTACAGGAATGCCTTTCTTTAAGGGTTCTGGGTGTGAGCTATCCGCCCTCAGCAAGGTGTTAGCTGCTGTTTTCTTTCTGAATGTTGATGTTACTAACTTTCCATCTTCTAGGCGGATATTAAGATCAAGGAATGCGATCTGGCTCTTATCTACTATGTAGGTAAGATGGATATTGCGGCTATTGGTGTTGAGTTCTCTCATAAAGGTCTCGAGTTCTAGCTGGGTACCTCCCCAGACCATGAACACGTCGTCTATGTACCTCAGCCACGTCAAGGCATGGCTGAGGTACATAGAAGAGGTGACCACCGCCTCCTCTTCCCAGAGTCCGAGGTGCAGACACGCATAGGAGGGCGTCCAAGGTGCCCCCATAGCAGTGCCTCTTACCTGTTGGAAATAGTGGCCCACAAATTGAAAGAAGTTGTTACATAGCGCAAAGTCCAGGATTTCCACAAGGAACTTGTTCTGTGCCCCATTTAGTGGAAACTTTTTTCCAAGAAGTGTTATACTGCCAAGGCGCCCCAGTTGTTGGGTATAGATGTATATAATGATTCTACGTCTATACCCACGAGGCGGGCACGCCACATGCAAGCAAGGGTGCATGAGGCATGGTCTAAGAAGGAAGGGGACAGCTCCCCCATAAACGGCAGCAGGATTACCCTTTGGAGAGGTAGGTCAGACAGCCGGCTGAGGTTGAAGTTCATCGGTGAGGGACAGGTCGGTTAGAACTGACCACTGTCGAATATTTTAAGCGTTTAGGAGATTCCTTGCGAGGGCTTCTTTGGATTAGAGGGCGTGGGACTGGAGAAGTATTGGATGCCGATGACCCCAGTCCATCCGTGTGGAGAGAGCGTAGGAATAAATCCTCTTCCGAAGGGTCCTGAAAAGACATCTGGTTGCCAGTAGGTGAGCGCAGTCGAAGTGTCGCTGGATATGCCAGTGTGAACTTAATTTGTTCCTGATGCAGCTTAGAGCAGACAGTCTCGAAAGCCTTCCTTTTTTTTACCACTTCGACTGAGTAGTCGGCAAAGATCAGGATTTTCGTTCCGTCGATCTGGAAGGATTTCGCCTGTCTGAATCTTTGAAGAATAGCCGATTTGTCGGCGTAATTTAATTATTTGGCTATGATCGGGCGTGGAGCCGGCCAATCTGATGAGTACAGCCCCATACGATGCGCCTGTTCAACCACGCAGATACCATGCAAACCCAAGGCCTCAGGGATTCTCTTGGCGCAAAGATCAGGTATAGCGGATGGTGGCATGGATTCCGGCACCCCGATGAACCATAGGTTGATTCTACGTGCCCTGTTTTCAAGATCCTCAAGTTTTTGGAGGATGAAATGATTAGTCTTTTCCTGTGCTTGTTCAGAACTGTGTGACTGGTATACCTCGTCTTCAATGCTAGATATGCATGTTTCAACCTCTTGTAGTCTGAGGGAGTGTTCACCTAGCTGCCGTTTTTTTTCCTGCATGCCCGCGGTGACAGGTTTTTGTACTGAGTACTGAGCAATGGTGGGAGACAGAAGAGCCACAGAGTGGGCTATACGATCCGATTGCGGGTCCCGAAGTGGTGGCACTGCGGTGATTGGGAGAGTGCTAGTGTCCATAAGAGGGGTGTCAGCATCTCCAGAAGAGAGGGCCGAGACCACGGCCTCGATTATTTGCGTGCCCGGCGGAGCGCATGGGCCGCTTTTCTCCAAGTATCTGTCCATGGGGTTATTCTGCCACGATGTATGTGGTCCTGGGTTGTCCGTGCAGGGATGACAGAGTACCGTGGGGTAAAACAAGGTGACCGGCCGGATTTATAAGCAGTTTTTATGTCCTGCCGCAGGAGCCGAGGGGGACGCGGCTACAGCATTCGGCGCCGTAACCGGAAGTGAATGCTGACTTTCAAACTCAGAATTTTATTCTGTGAAAAAAAAATTCAAGCTCAGAAATCTCTCAAATTGAATACAAAAAATGTAACTAACTCACAGAAATATACATTCTCCTATGAAATACTAATAACAAGCAGTACACAATCAAATATATGATACAGAGGGTTCTAATTTTAATTGCATGGCAGATACATATCATTTCCATTTTCATCATACAACAGTATTCAGCAGCAGTTGCATACTTCTTACAATTCAATCATAGAACTAACACACAGGGTCATTACACACCAGAGTCTTTACAACCGCTACAGAATTATTTTAACCTCATTTGGAAGATGGTCAGTCTCCCTCTATTAATCACGCATACACCGTTACATTCTACAAAAATTACAAGGAATGAACGTTCGCAAGGCTATACACCTAACCTATCTCGCACGTCATCGTAACATCCCTGCCTGCTTTGTCTCCCTTGACATTAGAAAAGCATTTGACTCCCTCTCCTGGTCATACTTACAAACCGTATTTCACAGATGGGGTTTTGGCCCTCACTTTCTCTCTTGGATATCGTCGCTCTATTCTTCCCCGTCAGCGTTTGTCCGCTACGCAGGTTCATCCCCCTTCCCTATTCGGTCTGGCACTAGGCAAGGCTGCCCTTTATCACTCCTCCTCTTCGCACTAGCAATAGAGCCCCTAGCATACAAAATCTGCACCAATCCCGATATAAAAGGACTTGAACTTAGGGGCTTCCACCACAAACTGTGTCTCTTCGCGGACGACATCCTCTTGTTCCTTACGTCCCCTCTCATTTCAGTACCCAACCTCCTCGCTACCCTGTCCCAGTTCACACACCTTTCAGGCCTGACTGTTATCCCCGGTAAGTCGCGTGCTCTCAATGTTTCTCTGCCCCCTTCTCTCCTTTCACAACTACGTGCGGTGCTCCCCTTCTCCTTGGCGCAGCACTCCCTACCCTACCTGGGGATTAAGTTGACGGCGGACCTGCTGGAGCTGTTTTTTCGGCTAACTACCCCCCCATGCTTCGTCATCTCATGAACTTGATAGCATCTTGGTCCTCCATACCTCTAGCCTGGATGGGGCACATCACTGTCGCTAAGATGGCCATTCTGCCTAAGATTCTGTATCTCTTCCGGGTGCTCCCGATTAATGTCCCCTCTTACTACCTTCACCAGCTTCAGCAACGCACCTTCACATACGTCTGGGGCAGGTCTAGACCTAGAATACCCCACATAACACTCTTTCTCCACAAACTCCGAGGCGGCCTAGGCCTCCCACACTTTACCAAATACTACCAGGCAGCCCAGGCAGCCCAGCTGGCCCAGATGCCCAAGTGGCATGCCACCTGCGAAGTCCCTCTTTGGGTATCCCTGGAAACGGTTGAATGCGACCCCCTCTCTGTAGCTAACTTATTATGGCTTACTCCCTCCGATCGTAGGTCCATCTCTAATCCCGTCATGTGCCACTCCCTACGCCTCTGGGACGCCCTAAAATTCAAATTCAAGCTACAATCACCACACAACCCGCTGCTTTCCTTTCTACACAACCCATCCTTTCTTCCGGCCTGGAAATCCCCCTCGTCCTTCCGACACTGGACGTCAGCTGGTCTACTTCGGTCACACACTCTGATAGCATCCGACACCATTAAACCTTTCTCTACGCTTTGTGAGTCCCACCACCTACGGAGCTCTGAGATTTTCCGCTACCTCCAACTAAAACACTTTTACGCCAATTGCATCCGCACTGACTCTTCTCTGCCCACCATGACTGCTTTCGAACATACCTGCCACCATGACCCACACACCCGGGGCCTCATTTCCCAGCTGTACTCCAGACTCACGGACTCCCCTGACAACACCCCTCCCACTTATACTGCTAAATGGGAACAAGATCTTAGGTCCTGCTTAGATAACGAGGACTGGGCTAAGAATTGGCAAGTGACAAAAGCGGCTTCCCAAAATATAGTTGCCTTGGAAACCAATTACAAAGTGCTGATGCGGTGGTACTTGGTACCCTCACGTATTGCGAAATTCTTACCCTCCCACTCTTCCACATGCTTCCGAGGCTGCCTGGAGGCAGGCACACACATGCACATCTGGTGGACTTGCCCACTAGTAAAAACCTTCTGGCAAGCTGTCTTCCAAATCCTCTCTACCTTGATGGCTGAATCAATCGCACCTGACCCCCTCTTTGCGTTACTCAATGTGAAGCCGGACCCTGTATCTAAATCTAAGCACAAACTATTCCTCCAAGTCACCACGGCAGCCAAACAAACCATTGCAAGAGCATGGAAGTCCCTGCACCTCTCCTTGCCTGAGGTCAAGCAGCGGGTCACCACCGCCATGATACACGCCAAAATTGAGGCGGTTCTAATAGATAAAATAGACAAGTACAGTAGACTTTGGCAAACTTGGGTAGACAATTTTCTTCCCTCCAATTTCGACACCTCCCTCCTACTGCCCTGATATTAACCTGAGGCTTACTGGCTACTACTCCCTGTTCATTGCCCCCCCCAGCGAACCTTCCTCCCCCCCCCCTTCTTCCTACTCCACCTCCCTACGTGATTTGTTCTGGCACCAACAACACACCTGTTTGAGCCTATCAAGAACTACAGAGTGCACCCCGCAGGCTCCCTGGTTTGGCCTGCTTTTCCTAGTTTTACTTATTGTAGACTGTAAACTAGACTGTTTCCCTCGTCTAGTTGCATTACCATGTGGATTATCGCACCCATTTATCCCTTCTCACGTACTACTGAGCTACTGGGCTATGTTCACCCTTGCTTCGCCTGCTGCTTGGCTGCGCCTCCCCACCTGGGCACAGAGTGTTCCCTTTATGGGGTGCCTATGTGTTGGCTACGCCGGTTGCAGAGTCCTGGCCACAGCCCCCCTGGTTGCCTCTTATCCACCTACATCTAAGTTTGACCCATGGGTATTGTAGCGGTTATTTTGTTAGCACATCTGGCTTGTACTTATCTTGTCACTCTGTTTACCAATTGTTGTTACCTGTTTACTTTGTTCTCCAATAAAATGTTTGAACCAAAAAAAAAAATACAAGGAATGAACTTACCTTTAAAAAATTAGATGGATTTCTGCGCTAAAAAATAATAACGTGAAAAGGGTGACTGTGAAGAATTAAATACCCTTGTGAATAAGTAGAGAAGCTGCACACATGGACCTATAGAAAAATCCCAAAGTATAGTGCAAAATATGTGTAGCGCTTAAGCCATAAAAATAAATATCAGAAACTAATCATATGTTCAAACCAGTGATGTCGACCAAATTAATAGTGATCACCAATAAATTCATAAAATAGTCCCAATACGATGAATATATACATGAAAATAAAAAAAGCAAAAAATACAAAAGATGTAGTCCCTGCGACTATGAGTCGCTAAATGTGGAATTCCCGCTGTAGCAAGTTCAAAAGAGTGGATGTTGTTCTCTATGGCGACTTATAAAGCGATTTTTAGTAAACAGGGCTGCTTACCAAATGTAGTTGGTCTTCCAAATGAATGGACAGACCTTGGCTCACTTTAAAGAAGAAGATGATGACAGTATCCACTCGCTAGACTTCTCACCAGTATGAGGGAGGAGGGCTCTCAAAGGCAGGTGTTCAAAAAAACATATATGGCAGATAGAAAAAAAGGCACATAGTGTAACACCGTACGTACAATGGAAAAAGAAAGGAGATAAAGAATTGCACTCACATGAAATCCTTATAAGTACCGTGTGTCACTGTTAACCCCAATCAGAGAAAAGGAAGAACCGCAGATCCCAATAGATGGCAAACAGCACACACTAAGCACTTGGGAGACAAGTGTATACCCGTGGATGATCACCAAAAGAAAGCAACGAATTAAGCAGCTTACCAGATGCGCACGGTCACCCAATCAAGGGATAGACCTCACCCAGTATTTGTGGATACTCAAAGGATACGACCGATGGTAGAGATGAATTGCGGCGTCTTCATGAAAAATCATGGGCCGGCTCCGGGGGCGTGTTTACGTCACGTCTGACTCCACCCAACGTGTTTCGTCATAGGTTTGACATTGTCAAACCTCTACTATCTATCTCTACCATCTCTACCATTGGTCGTATCCCTTGAGTATCCACACAAATACTGGGTGAGGTCTATCCCTTGATTGGGTGACCGTGCGCATCTGGTAAGGGGCTTAATTAGTTGCTTTCTTTTGGTGATCATCCATGGGTGTACACTTGTCTCCCTGTAACGCTCCTGCGTTTTACGTATGATGTGGATTTTCAGCTGCAGAAATATTCCACTTCAGTAGTCATGTAGAGAAACGCTGAGACACCAATCCCAACTCTCAATGACTCATCATGTGTGGATGATCTCAATTCAGCAAGTAAATACACACACTCAATAAGATGTTTCCTAGAGTGACTTATGTATATAGTAACACAGTGATGATAGGCTGAAGAGACAGGTTGGGTAGAGATGGTAGATGACAGACACTTGAAAGGAAATGTTCTTGAAAGTAAGATAGTAGCAGATGGGATGCAGATATGTTTAGCAATCATGTATGGTAGCAGATGACAGAGTAGCAGGTGGACATACAAGAGAGATCAACCCAGTGCAAGAACAGGTGGTAGTAGGCTCAAAAGCTAGCAATCTTAGATAATGCAGATGTAGTAATAGTCCTTAGTATGCAGAGCTAGATAGTGTAAGCTTTAGTATAAAGGTTATAGAGGTTTCCCCTGTGGGGTACTTATCACTAATAGCAATGTAGCAGAGGAGAGGTTCGGCAAGAGCGGATGATCCGGTAGCGGGATACAGGGATCAGCGCAGCGTGGTTCCGACAGCGAGGTATGCTTGCAAGCATGAGAGCTTCAAGACAGGTTAGCATCAAGGCACAAAGCAGTTTGAACGAACACATGTGAGTGAGAGCCGGCGATCTAAATAGCCATCCAGTCCGGCGCTCAGTGATGACAGCATCAGTCTTAAAGGTGTATGCGCACCTTACCAAAAGAGAATGGTGGGGCGCATACACTTATGAAAGAGTAATTAGGGTACCCAAAGGTACCAGAACATTACACTCCCATGCGCTTAGTGTGTGTTGTTTGCCATCTATTGGGATCTGTGGTTCTTCCTTTTCTCTGATTGGGGTTAACAGTGACATACGGTACTTATAAGGATTTCATGTGAGTGCAATTCTTTATCTCCTTTCTTTTTCCATTGTACGTACGGTGTTACACTATGTGCCTTTTTTTTTCTATCTGCCATATATGTTTTTTTGAACACCTGCCTTTGAGAGCCCTCCTCCCTCATACTGATGAGAAGTCTAGCGAGTGGATCCATCATGTCATCATCTTCTTCTTTAAAGTGAGCCAAGGTCATTCATTTGGAAGACCGACTACATTTGGTAAGCAGCCCTGTTTACTAAAAATCGCTTTATAAGTCGCCATAGAGAACAACATCCACTCTTTGGAATTTGCTACAGCGGGATTTCCACATTTAGCGACTCATAGTCGCAGGGACTACATCTTTTGTATTTTTTGCTTTTTTATTTTCATGTATATATTCATTTGGACTATTTTATGAATTTATTGGTGATCACTATTAATTTGGTCGACATCACTGGTTTGAACATATGATTCGTTTCTGATATTTATTTTTATGGGTTAAGCGCTACACATATTTTGCACATGAACTTACATTTGCAAACATTCATAAACTTAAATGGCATTGTCTTCTACTTTCTATCTGGTAATGCACAGTCACTCCACCTAGCAAAGCATTTATACAGATTAAATAAAATTCCTGACTATATACACATATATACTTACACATATACTTACAAATATTCACAGAATGATTAAAAATGACAGATTAGTTAATAATTACTAATGGACAGCAGTGCTCAGAGTAAAGCCAATTGGCACTGTTAACCCCAATCAGAGAAAAGGAAGAACCGCAGATCCCAATAGATGGCAAACAGCACCGTATGCGCATATGTCTCCTTACAAAAACGTTTGTCTCAAGACACGAAGAACCGCCAAACCCTGCTTGCCATGGCGATCAGGAATGTCTCAACCTTTGTTAACAAATGGAGCTCCAAAACTTTTACCTTATTTACCTGTCAGGACTTACCTTTCCTGACATTTCTAAACTCATGAGTATTGTTTCACACCACAGCTTTTATGTTCTAGTTATCTTTTCACATACAATAAAAGGTACCTTTTTATACTAGTAACTACATATCAGTACTCATCATAAAAAAAAAATATTTAACTTAGGCTTTCCCGGGGTCTGACAACCCCAAAGTCTCTTCCAGATTGGTTGCCAATCCATGAAACCAACATGCATGTCAAATTTAGGCAACCCAAAGAATCTCTTCCGGACCTTTTGTAGGTCCAGGGAACCAACTCAGGTTATCCAGGGGTCAAAATAAACCCCAAAAACCTCATACAGGCTCCTTATTAGTTTAAGGAACCAATTCAGGCTATCCAGGGGTCAAAATAAACCCCAAAAACCTCATCCAGACTCCTTATCACTCTAGGGAACCAACATGCATGTAAATCTTCAGGTTACACAGAGGGTAGCTAAACCTCTGCAGGGTTACCTAGTACCCAGGGTATCTCATCCTTAACAATCTAATGCACTTACAGTTCAGAAGGCCCAACCTGCCTTCATGGAAATCTGCCTGGTACAGCGATACCCAGCAACAAATATTCTTTCTCCCTGTTGCTGAGAAGACATGGACAACATAATGCAGAACTTGCAATAAAAAGTGTTGAATCAATTGCCTCCCCAGCATGGAGTTCAGTTAGAGGGCTACTGGGGTATGCTGATCTCGCTGGGGCCTCAAAAATGATGTAGAAAAGTAACAAATGAACAGGCAATACATTTCCAAAAAAACTGGGGGGTTTATTAACAGCTGCAGCTGGAAACAAATCCATTATTTGTTCAAAGAAAGAAAAGCACGCAAGCCTTCTTATAAAAATTTTTGACTATAGAATTACAAGTGTTACAATATGATTGGTTGTCAAAACATACGTCAATGTAATTACCATACATAAAAAAATAAGGACATCTGCAATTCAGACACAGATGTTTGAAACTGTCTGACCTTTATCCTAGTAAATTTTCACCTAGTCACAGTAACTTTCAAACAAGTCACAGTAAACTTGTGACTGTCTTAGGCCCCATGCACACAGGGCATCAGAAAAAACGAGCTGCAGAGCCACTTCTAACGCCAGCTGTAAAAATGTGCTTTTAGTAGCTTTTTCCATTGGCGTTTTTGCACGTTTGGTCACGTTGGCTTTAAGCAGTGTTTTTCTGCCTCCATTCAAAATAAATGGTTGCCTATGAGCCGTCTTTGATACAGCTTTCAGCCCATTGATTTGAATCGAAATCGCATCACAAGTCGGATCAGGATGATCCGACTTGTGCTGTGACTTACGCTCTGAGAATCTTAAAGGGGGAACTCCACGCCAAAATGGGAAAAAAACAGAATGGGGGTCCCCCCCAGGTCCCAAACCATGCCCTTCGGTTCTGGTATGGATTTTGAGGGGAGCCCCACACTGAAAAAACGCTGTGGGGTCCCCCCAAAATCCATACCAGACCCTTATCCGAGCATGCAGCCCGGCAAGTCAGCAAAGGGGAGGAGACGGGACCCCCTCCTGGACCATACCAGGCCACACGCCCTCAAAATGGGGAGGTGGATGCTTTGGGGAAGGGGGGGCTCTGCACCCCCCCACCCCAAAGCACCTTGTCCCAATGTTGATGAGGACCAGGGTCTCTTCCCCACAACCCTGGGCGGTGGTTGTAGGGGTCTGCAGGCAGGGTCTTATTGGAATCTGGAAGTCTCCTTTAACAAGGGGGCCCCCAGATCCCAGACCCCCTCCCTATGTAATTGAGTATGGGGTATATTGTACCCCTACCCATTCACCCCCAAAAAAGGCAGTGTATGTAAATAATGACAAGACAGTTTTGAGAAGTCCTTTGTTAAAAATCTTCCTCCGGTCTTCTCCCCTCTGATCTTCTCCCTCTGGTCTTCTCCCCTACGATCTTCTCCCTCTGGTCCTCTCCCCTCCAGTCTTCCCCCTCTGGTCTTCTCCCCTCTGATCTTCTCCCCTCCAATCTTCTCCCTCTGGTCTTCTCCCCAATGGTCTTCTCCCCTCCGATCTTCTCCCTCTGTCTTCTCCCTCAGGTCTTCTTCATCTGGTCTTTTCCCTCCGGTCCTCCTCCGATGATGTCTCCCGTGATTATGCCAACTCTGGTCTTTGCAGCTTCTTATATAGCAATGGGGGCGTGGGGCTAGACCCAAAGGGCCTGGTTTGGGACCTGGGGGGGGGACCCCCACACCGTTTTTTTTCCCATTTTGGCGTGGAGTTCCCCCTCAAGATCCTCAGAGCGCAAGTCGCACCACAAGTCGGTTCATCCTGATCCGACTTGTGATGCGACTTCCATTAAAATCAATGGGCTCCCATAGGGAACCATTGATTTTTTCATTAAAAAAAATGTATAACGTGGCTTAACGCTGTATGAGCAACGTTAAGCAACATTAAGCAGCCTCTATCAGCGTCAGACGTTTTTACAGCTCTGACGCTGGTCATCAGAACGCACAGGCCCTGGGTTTTTTTTGCAGCTTAAAAACGCCTATGCCACTTGGAGTTCCTAAAAGTCTGTGTGTGCATCAGGCCATAGAATAACATGGCGAGGCTTTTTTAACCACTTCAGCCCCAGAAGGTTTTCCTGACCAGGCCACTTTTTTAAACTTGGCACTGCGTGATTTTAACTGACAATTGCGTGGTCATGCAATGCTGTACCCAAACAAAATTTACGTCCTTTTTTTCCCACAAACAGAGAATTCTTTTGGTGGTATTTTATCACTTTTTATTTTTTTTCGATATTAATAAAAAAAGAGCGAAAATTTTGCAAAAAATTGACATTTTCCACTTTGTCTTTTAAAAAATATCCAATATATTCAACTTTTGTCATATATTTAGGCCAAAATGTATTTAGCTACATGTCTTTGACAAAAAAAAATCTCAATAAGCGTATTTTTATAGGTTTGCGCAAAAGTTATAGCGTCTACAAACTATGGTGTAAATACTGGAATTTATGCAGCTTTTACTTTCTGACTGCCTATCTCATTTCTTGAAGTCCTAAAATGGCAGGGCAGTACAAACCCCCCCCCCCCAAATTACCACTTTGAGCAATATATCATTTAACGACAGCTTTGTGTAAAAAAAAAAATGTCATCTTCCCGAAACATAGGGCAAAATATAAAATACTCCATATACCTCTCAGCAAATAGCTTTGAGTGTCTACTTTCCAAAGAGGGGTCATTTTGGGGGTGTTTGAACTGTCCTGGCATTTTATGCTCAATCTTAGCTACACATCACCCACTCTTTTAACCACTTGAAATCCCACCTTTTTCTGTGACTTTTTGTTTACATGAAAACATTTTTTTTTTTTTACTAGAAAATTAATTTGAACCCCCAAACATTATATATTTTTTTAAAGCAGAGGCCCTACAGAACAAAATGATGGATGTTTCAATTTTTTTTGTCACACGGTATTATAGCACAGATTTTCCAAACGCAATTTTTGCAAAAGAAATACATTTTATTTTAATTTAATGCAGAAATACACTATATATTTCCTAATTGTTTGGTAAAATTTAAAAGATGATCTTATGCCGAGTACATAGGTACCAAACATGACATGCTTTAAATTTGCGCACACCTGTGCAGTGGCAACAAGCTACGTACATTTTTTGAAGCCTTTTAAAAGTCTTTACCACTTTAGACTTACAGAGGAGGTCTACTGCAAGAATTACTGCCCTCGACCTGGCGTTCACGGTGATACCTCACATGCATGCTGCAATTGCGGTTTACATATGACACTAGACCAACCCTTGCGTGCGCCTTTGTGCGCAAGCACAGGGGGACAGGGGGCTTGAATTTTTCTTTTTTTTATTTATTTTGCTTTTTTATGTTATTATGACACTTTCCCTTTCATTTTTTTTAATCATTTTTATTATCACAGAGAATTTAAATATCCCCTATGATAGCAATATGTAGTGACAGGTACTCTTTTTAAAAAAAATTGGGGTCTATTAGACTCTAGATCTCTCCTCTGACCTTAAAGCATCTGATCACACCAAAATTGGAGTGATAAGATGCTTTCCCAATGGCGCTGTTTATTTCTGGCGAAACCGAAGTCATGAAATGCTCGTAGCTTCCGGTACCTTAGGCCAAAGAGATGATTGAAGCCATTCTCGTCTCCAATCAGCTCTGTAGTCAGATAATGGAACCACCAGCTACACTCTCGGGTTAACCGGTGGGACAGGAGAGCCCAAGAAAAACAGCGGAAGGAGGCGGGAGTCCCCTCCCACTGCTTGTAAAAGCAGTCTAGCGGCTAATTATCGGCTAGGATCGCTTTTACATGTAAGCCGACTGCTGGCTGTAAAAAATGATACCAAGATGATGCCTAAATCTGCAGGTATCATCTTGGTATAACCAACTGGGGTGGTGAAATCACCTCCTACAGCGCTGCCATCATAGATTTCCATATATGCTGAGCGCAAACGCTGTTTGTGTCAGAATATATATAAATCAGTGTGGCAGCTGATGTGTGTACCTGCAAGGCAAACTGGTTTACAATAGAAACGAAATAAAACATTACATTGGTACCTGAAAAGTAAAAAAATGGTTACCAATAAAAAACAGCAACAAAGTACAGTAAAAGTAGAAACAGTAGAAGGAGAAGTAGAAGAGTATGATCAGAAAACTAACTCAAAGGACAACTACTGCATACAAAAGTTGCCGTGTAGATTTGGCCCTTACTCCTGTGAGGAGACTAGCAAACAAATAGAAAGAAAAGATGGGGCTTTGCGGGCCAGTGGGAGTAGAAGGATCAGACGCAAAACCAGTTTATAAAACCAAATAACATTTTATTGATATATAGTATCATAAACATATAGTACATAAACTTCATGTTGGCATACATATGCATTCTATTCGTGCTGGATTACAAATTTTGGACCCTTGCATTCACCACTAGTGATAATCTCCTGGCAGTTTCGACTACCCGCACCCTCTCCCTGATGTATTCAGATTTATGGGTGCTCAACATTTAGGTGTAAAAAATCTATCGTGGCATGGGGATAGCCTCAAGCGAACAAAAACAGGCACATTCTATATAATCATAGGAGGCATCATAAACCAGACCCAGAGGTCCCGGGAATTAGCGGTGAAAACCTATTTTTAGTACAGGAGTGGCTCCAGGCAGGAAAGGATATGTATATACGTGTCAATATTTTTGATAGGAGGGACCATAAGTCCCGAGCTCCATAGGCCCTTAGTGACTATCGTGTGTCAGGACAACTATTTTTGGATTTTTTATTTTATGTTTTTTTGTAATCTTTTTTTTACACTTTTTTTTTCTTCAACTGTAACATTCCAATTTAGGGTCTCTCAAAATTACGATAGCCATCGAACATCTTTCGAGACCCTGTGTAAGTGTGCCATGTTTTACACTGTGCCATGCTTTATACTATGCTAATACTCCACTAGTGAGTGGTAGCGTTGGAAACATTCCCCAATGCAGAGACCAGGTTGGTCAGGACAGAAGGGACAATAAGTGCGGGTGTTACGCCTAAATCCACGCTTACGACAGACACGACATCTTCTTTTGGGGTATCTTTGGGTAGGGGTACTCGGGAGGACATGTGGAAAATGCCTCTCATGCAGCCGGCTCACTGCATCTGGTAGGGGAAGCCCCCCATCTTCCCAGACTACATAGGGAGCAGCGGCAAGATAGTTTGGGACTTGGTGTCACCCTTATTCCGAAACTGATGATCTTGGGCAGGAGCACCCAACTAAGGGTGTATCATCATTCAAGCGGGATTTCTCCCCCCGACTAAGACGGGAATCTACAAGCCCTTGGGGGAAGCCCCGGGGATTAGGTCGCACGGTGCCACAAGCGCAAATCTGAAATTCGAGCAGGTGACTAAAAAGTGGCACGCTTGAATAAAAATTGTCCACGTACAAATGGTACCCCTTTCGGAATAAGGGTGACACCAAGTCCCAAACTATCTTGCCGCTGCTCCCTATGTAGTCTGGGCAGATGGGGGGCTCCACAGTGCTATCTTTACCCCTGTAAACACAAAAACTATCTGTATAGCCTTGTAACGCTCCTGCGTTTTACGTATGATGTGGATTTTCAGCTGCAGAAATATTCCACTTCAGTAGTCATGTAGAGAAACGCTGAGACACCAATCCCAACTCCCAATGACTCATCATGTGTGGAGGATCTCAATTCAGCAAGTAAATACACACACTCAATAAGATGTTTCCTAGAGTGACTTATGTATATAGTAACACAGTGATGATAGGCTGAAGAGACAGGTTGGGTAGAGATGGTAGATGACAGACACTTGAAAGGAAATGTTCTTGAAAGTAAGATAGTAGCAGATGGGATGCAGATAGGTTTAGCAATCATGTATGGTAGCAGATGACAGAGTAGCAGGTGGACATACAAGAGAGATCAACCCAGTGCAAGAACAGGTGGTAGTAGGCTCAAGAGCTAGCAATCTTAGATAATGCAGATGTAGTAATAGTCCTTAGTATGCAGAGCTAGATAGTGTAAGCTTTAGTATAAAGGTTATAGAGGTTTCCCCTGTGGGGTACTTATCACTAATAGCAATGTAGCAGAGGAGAGGTTCGGCAAGAGCGGATGATCCGGTAGCGGGATACAGGGATCAGCGCAGCGTGGTTCCGACAGCGAGGTATGCTTGCAAGCATGAGAGCTTCAAGACAGGTTAGCATCAAGGCACAAAGCAGTTTGAACGAACACATGTGAGTGAGAGCCGGCGATCTAAATAGCCATCCAGTCCGGCGCTCAGTGATGACAGCATCAGTCTTAAAGGTGTATGCGCACCTTACCAAAAGAGAATGGTGGGGCGCATACACTTATGAAAGAGTAATTAGGGTACCCAAAGGTACCAGAACATTACAGTACCCCCCCCCCTTAAGGCCGGCTCCTGAAGGCCTCTGGAGCTGGTTTGTCTGGGTACTTTGCATGAAAATTGCAGATTAATCTCAGTATGGTTATATCTAGACCACTGTTCCTGATCTTTGCTGACAGTATTAGGACAGGAGATGTACCAGGGGATTGGAGGAAGGCTAACGTGATTCCGATATTCAAAAAGGGCCAGAGACATATCCCGGGAAATTATAGGCCTGTCAGTCTGACATCAATAATATGTAAACTTTTGGAGGGGATGATAAGGGACTATATCGTAGAGTATGCTAAAGACAACAACATCATCAGTAGTAACCAGCACGGGTTTACAAATGGGCGTTCTTGTCAAACCAATCTCTTAGCATTCTACGAGGAAGTGAGCTGTGAGCTAGATAGGGGGAGACCAGTGGATGTGGTGTACTTGGATTTCGCTAAGGCGTTTGATACAGTTCCCCACAAGCGCTTAATTTATAAAATAAGGTCTGCAGGTATCGACAGCAGGGTTTGCTCTTGGATACGGAACTGGCTAAAAGGCCGTGTCCAAAGGGTGGTAATAAACAGCGCATACTCAGGCTGGTCTGAGGTTGTAAGCGGGGTCCCCCAAGGCTCAGTCCTGGGACCAACCTTGTTCAATTTATTCATAAACAGCATTGAGGACGGGATCAGTAGTTCGTTATCAGTTTTTGCAGATGACACAAAATTGGCCAGGGCAATAACTACACAGCATGAAGCAGATATCCTACAGAATGACCTGGACAAAATAACGGAGTGGGCAACGACATGGCAAATGAGGTTTAATGTGGAGAAGTGTAAGGTTTTGCACTTGGGGACCAAAAACATAAAAACACAATACACGTTAGGAGGGGAACCCTTGGGGGAATCAAAAATGGAGAAAGATCTGGGAGTCTTGGTTGATGATAGATTAGGCAACAGCATGCAATGCCAAGCGGCAGCTTCCAAAGCCAACAGAATATTAGCATGCATAAAGAAAGGGATGTATTCCAGAGATAAGACTATAATCCTTCCACTTTATAAAACTCTGGTCCGACCGCATCTGGAGTATTCTGTCCAGTTCTGGTCGCCAGTCCTCAGGAGGGATGTGTTGGAGCTGGAGAAAGTCCAGAGAAGGGCAACTAAACTGATTAGGGGGTTGGAGGACCTTACCTATGAAGAGCGGCTGCAATTGCTCGATTTATTTTCCCTGGAGAAGAGACGTCTGAGAGGGGACATGATAGCAATTTATAAATATCTTAATGGGGATCTCAGCTTAGAAAAAAAGCTGTTCATTCGAAGGAATTGCATGAGGACTCGAGGACATACAATGCGATTAGAGGAGAAGCGTTTTAACCTCAGGCAACGTGGGGGGTTCTTTACTGTTAGGGCTACAAGATTGTGGAATTGTCTACCACAAGAGGTGGTTTCTGCGGGTAGTATGGTGACTTTCAAAAGACTCTTGGACTTACATCTCAAGGATCAGGAGATTAAGGGCTATGTTAGATGATTACAGTCACACACACCTACACAGGTTGAACTGGATGGACTGTTGTCTTTATTCAACCTCACCTACTATGTAACTATGTAACTATGTAACTAATCTAGAGGCATGTATGTCAGAGGTGTTTAGCCCGGTGTCGTCTTGGGGCCCATAGTTCTTCCATCGAACCAAGTACTGAAGTCTTCCTCTGTGGATACGAGAATCCAGAATCTCTTTTATCTCATATTCTTCTCCACCTTCAACTTGTACAGGAGGAGGAGGTGGGATAGTAGGCCTTATTCCTTGGTCAGGAACATGGGGCTTCAGTAGCGACACATGGAAAATGGGATGTATTTTGAGGTCTATTGGCAATGTAAGCTGTACTGCAGCTTTTCCAATAAGTTTCTTGATTGGGAAAGGTCCCAAGAACAGAGGTCCAAGCTTTTTGCTAGGGATTTTCAGTCTTAAATTTTTTGTTGAGAGCCAAACGAGGTCCCCGATAGCGTACTGAGGAGAAGGTCTTCTGCGAAGATCATAGTACTTCTTTTGTTGACTATGAGCGTGTGCAATGGTAGTATTAAGCAAACCCAGAGAGTCCTTTATTTGGGTAAGATAGTCTGAAGCTACTGGGTTATTTGAAGGAAGGATGCGTGGTGGAAGAATAGAGGGATGAAACCCATAGTTCAAGTAGAACGGACTCTGCTTGGTTGTACTGTGGGTTGCGTTGTTGTAGGCAAATTCTGCCAGAGGGAGAAGATCCACCCAATCATCCTGTTGGTAAGAAGTGTAACAACGTAAATATTGCTCGATGCATTGGTTGACTCTTTCAGTCTGTCCGTTGGTCTGCGGATGGTAAGGAGAAGTGAGCTTCCGCTCGATCCGTAGTATGTGACATAGTTCTTGCCAGAACTTGGAAATAAATTGTGATCCACGGTCAGACAGAAGAGTTTTTGGGATACCATGTAACTTAAAGACATGTTTCATCAGGAGTTCTGCCGTTTGTTTGGACGAAGGTAGTCTGCGAATAGCAATGAAATGTGCCATTTTTGTCAGATGGTCCACTGACACTAAGATGGTATTAAATCCTTTGGAAGGAGGCAATTCCACTATAAAGTCCAAGGACACAACTTCCCATGGAGTTTGGGGTATTGGTAGACTGCATAGTAGACCGGATGGTCTCGTAGTGTCAATTTTGGACCTGGCACAGACATTGCATGAAGAGACGAATTTTTGTATAGATGTTTTCATGTCAGGCCACCAGAATTGCCTGGTAATCAGATTAAGAGTCTTTGTCATACCCATATGTCCTGCCATAGGCACATCATGCGATAATTCCAAGATCTTGGTGCGTATGGTAGGTGGTATGTAAAGTTTGTCGTTGTAGTAGAGGAAGCCTTCTGCATCAGTATTTAGTTGTGGTGGGGGTGAATCCAAACTTATACCATGCAAAACCTCTTCCTTCAAGGAACGGACAACTCCAATAATGCGTTTGTGAGGTATTATAGGAACGGAAGGGATTTCGAAGTAATTTTCTTCAGTTAGTAGTGATAGTGCATCCGCCTTTTTGTTCTTATCTGCAGGTGTGTAGGTCACTAGGAAGTTAAACCTTAGAAAGAATAGTGACCATCGTACCTGTCGGTGCGAGAGAGTTTTGTTAGTCTGAAGATATTGGAGATTTTTATGGTCCGTGTATATAAGTATTGGTAATTGGGTGCCTTCGAGTAGATGTCGCCAATTCTCCAGAGCCAATTTTATAGCAAGCAGTTCCTTTTCACCCACGGGGTAATTTATCTCTGGACTGCTTAGGGATTTAGAAAAAAAGGCGACTGGATGAAGTGGTGAAGTGTGAGTTGGTCGTTGGGAGAGTATTGCTCCTACTGCCATGTTTGACGCATCTACTTCCAGAATGTATTGGAGGGATGGGTCTGGATGGCGTAGTATGGGAGCAGAAGTAAACCTTGTCTTTAACAGGTGAAAAGCTTTATTTGCTTCATCTGACCATTTGAATGTTTTTTTAATGCTAGTGAGCTGTGTGAGGGGTCTCACAATGGCAGAGAAGTTTCTAATGAACTTCCTGTAGA
Source organism: Pelophylax lessonae (assembly GCF_965119305.1). NCBI lineage: Eukaryota > Metazoa > Chordata > Amphibia > Anura > Ranidae > Pelophylax > Pelophylax lessonae. The sequence goes on along the minus strand of NC_138773.1, from coordinate 139,824,874 downwards.
AATTCGAAAATCCAAGGAATCGCTGTAGCGCCTTGCATGTGGTTGGTGTAGGCCAATCCTGAATGCAGGATATCTTACTCATGTCCATCTCGATTCCTGTTTTGGATATGATGTAGCCTAGAAACAGTACCTCTTCTTTATGAAACAAGCATTTTTTCAGTTTCACATAAAGGTTGTGTGCAAGCAATCTCGATAATACTAGTCTTACATGTCTTATGTGTTCAGACAGGGATCGTGAATATATAAGTATATTGTCCAGATATACCACAACACAGACATCTAGTAAGTCTCTGAAAATATCGTTTATAAATCTTTGAAAAACTGCAGGGGCGTTGCATAGCCCGAATGGCATTACAAGATATTCGAAAAATCTGTATCTGGTTCTGAATGCAGTCTTCCACTCGTGTCCATCACGGATTCGAATGAGATTGTATGCTCCTTTCAGGTCCAATTTTGAAAAATAGGTAGCTCCACGCACCTGCTCAATGAGCTCAGGGATAAGCGGTAGAGGATAGCGATCTTTTATTGTAATAGCATTCAATTGCCTATAGTCGATGATAGGCCTGAGACTTGAGTCCTTATTGCGGACAAAAAAGAGTCCTGCTGCTGTGGAAGAAGTGGAAGGTCTAATAAAACCTTTTTCCAAATTCTCATCCAAATAGTCTTTGAGATGGGAAAGTTCATTCTGTGAAAGAGGATAAACATGACCGAACGGCAATTTGCTATTTGGGAGTAGATCAATGCTACAATCATAGTCTCGATGGGGAGGTAGTGCTTGAGCATTTTTCTCAAGAAAAACCTCAGAGAGATCCTGATAACATAGTGGTGCAATCTCATCTGTCACCACAGACAGGATCTTCCCGAAAGACGGGAGGTTACACGTACCCTCGCAATAGCAAGAGAGGAAGGTCAGGGTCCGTTCCTTCCAATCTATGGTTGGTTGATGTGTGTGCAACCAGGGAAGTCCAAAAACAATGGGAAAGTGGGGTGAAGGTATTAGATCGAAGGTAGTGGTCTCCATATGAGACCCGTTAGTAGTGACTAGGAGTGCCTGTGTCTGATCAGTGATCGGACCAGAGGATAAAGGAACACCGTTAATAAGACTCACTGAGACAGGTTTAAGTTTAGAAATAATAGGAACTTTATTTAAAGCAGCAAAACGTATGTCAATATAATTTCCACAAGATCCTGTGTCAATCATGGCCTTAGTAGTAATCCTGTTCTGGTCCCACTGTAATGTTAAGCAAACAGAAAGGTAAGGGTTAGTGATTGAAGTTGTCAATCCCCCTAGGAGGACATGTGAACACTCACCCTTCTTTTTGTAGGCTAGGGGACAGACGTTTATCTTGTGACCCGGGGATGCACAGTACAAGCAGAGATTACCAGATCGTCTTCTGGCTCTTTCCATAGTTGATAGAGGTGGGCGTATGGTTCCTACCTCCATAGGAACGGGGTCAACGGCAGAAAACCGAGAAGAACTGGATAATGGCATTCCCATTTTTTCAGCCTTTCTTTCTCGTAGTCTTCTATCTATGGTGATACTGAGTTGTATCAATGCATCCAGGGTTTTTGGCAGATCCGCTCGGGCGAGCTCGTCTTTAACGGCCTCTGATAGGCCAAGCCTAAATTGGGATTTCAGAGATGCATCATTCCATTCTGAATCAAGGGTCCATCTCTTGAATTCTGCGACAAAGTCTTCTACAGGTCTCCCACCTTGTTTCAAGGATCTTAATTGAAGATCGGCAGTACTCTGCCTATTGGGATCATCATATAGGCTAGTGAGTTCTGCTAGGAACAAGGCATAGGAGTTGAGAAGCTGGTATCTTTTCTCAAAAAGAGAGTCTGCCCAGGCCCGAGGATCGCCTGTTAGGTAAGAAATAATAGTACAAACCTTAATGTGATCAGTAAGGTAGGTACGGGGTTTTAGCAAGAAAAGTAACTCACATGCGTTTTTAAATTCGCAAAATTTTTTGCGATCGCCTGTAAATACCAAAGGAGGATTTATTTTGGGTTCAGGGGACTGAGCAGTGGTAAGTTGTGTCAGTCTAATTACCTGCTGCGACAGAGCCTGATTGTCTTCTTTTAATTCAGCAAGTGCGTGTATTAACGCAGGTACTTGCTGTTTTAATTGTGTCATCTGAGTGGTTATTTCTGCTGAATCCATTTGTGGTTCGTTCAATCTGTAACGCTCCTGCGTTTTACGTATGATGTGGATTTTCAGCTGCAGAAATATTCCACTTCAGTAGTCATGTAGAGAAACGCTGAGACACCAATCCCAACTCTCAATGACTCATCATGTGTGGAGGATCTCAATTCAGCAAGTAAATACACACACTCAATAAGATGTTTCCTAGAGTGACTTATGTATATAGTAACACAGTGATGATAGGCTGAAGAGACAGGTTGGGTAGAGATGGTAGATGACAGACACTTGAAAGGAAATGTTCTTGAAAGTAAGATAGTAGCAGATGGGATGCAGATAGGTTTAGCAATCATGTATGGTAGCAGATGACAGAGTAGCAGGTGGACATACAAGAGAGATCAACCCAGTGCAAGAACAGGTGGTAGTAGGCTCAAGAGCTATGGGGTGTTTTGGTGTCTCAAGCCAAAAAGGTGGGACTTTCCGGGCAAGTAATGATATTGATACAAATATATTTAAAAGAAATATCGGATTTATTCCGTTATATATAAGACAAAAAAGGTATATACATACATTCCAATAAGGTGGAAATAAGTGTTTGGGTATAGGCCCAAATGTGAGAAAGATAAAGAAAGAAGGAGATTCAAAAAGAATCTGTGACATATGTGATAATGTGACAAAAGTTAAGGATATGATTATAGGGTTGGATAGTACTTATTCCCCCTTTTCTGGGTGAAAACCCAATAAGAATAAGGGGATACAATATCCAAACCCTTCTCTCAACCAACAGGGCTGAGACTTGGTTACAACCCCCCACAATGGAAGAGATACCCGTGGGTGACCTAATGGGAGATGGATGGAATGCCCTCATGTCAGACATCCAAAAAAACTTTCAAGGGCAGGAACAACAGGACTCGGACATTATGGCATTATTTGGAACTCTTAAAAAACACCTTGAAAGAAAATCGGCCCTTTTCTGGCACATCAAATCATTTCAGAGATACGTAACGGAGAACATTAATCCAGTAGGCCTCCGTATAGAAATCTTTCCAACAATGGAAAACATTACGACTAATATGAAAAAGGAATGGGAGGATATACTAAACGAATGCTCAAAAAAATTAATGATATGGCTACAGGAGGAATACACCAGGCAGATGAAAAGCCTGGATGAAGATATAAAATCCATCTATGATCAACTGACCCCCCTAAAAAAGATATCACTATATAGTGAACAGGAGAAAAAACTAAAAGAACATTTGGAGGAATATAGCAGAGAAATACTCAAAAAAAAGGAAAGAAAGTACTGGAGGGATAAAAACGCTTTCACCCAGAATCGTGCATACAAATGGTCCAACAATAGACAACCTAGGAAAATTGCATATAACACCAGAACAAATAGGAAAACCGGACCTTACTACTCATCCGACTCATCATCGTATGCATCAGGAACTGAACAACAAAGAAGAGGAGGTATGGAACAACCCCACCAAGACTTCCAATCAGATTTGGAGGACAGAGAAGACACCCCACAGGAAAGGGAAAACACGACAGAAGAAAGTACATCACATGGACAAGAGGTCACAGCCCCGGTCAAACACCATCAAATTTTCTTAAGACCAAGAGGAAACAAAGACAGTGGTCCCAAAGCACAAAAGGCTTTTTTAGGGAAACATCAGAAGAAGCAGACCCAGGCCACATAACAAGTGAAACCAGGGAACTCACTATTATCAATCTATCTAAACACAAATTAACAGATGAACAAACGGAGGTCCTAACTTTAGGCCTTTCCTTTTGCCCCAACAGGGCAACGGACAGATTTGAAACTATAAAAGACATAAACCTCTTTGCGCGAAAATTACTCTTAAAAGTAATGTACAGTAAAAAACCAACCACTGAAGAACCACAGACAAAACTGTCAGCAGCGGAATTTAGAGCAATTAGGGATCTAAACCTATTGTTGGAAGAAGGGGGCCTGGAAGATTGGACGGATGAGGACACCAATTTAGACAGTGAAGAGGAAGATCTGGCAACGGATCCTCCACAGGAATCATCCTTAAAAAAGTTCAAGAAAAAATTGCATATTTTTCCACCTCTAAACACAAATCCGGCAATTGCCCTATTTGTGAGAGAAACCACCAAGGAGATAAACCAACTGAAAGATCAAGTGGAAACACAGAACCTAACTAAATCTCAGAGAAAGGCACTAAAAGAACTACAAGAAAATGAGGAAATTATAATAAAGCCCTCGGATAAAGGGGGCAACATCGTAGTGATGGAGAAGGAGAAATACAAAATGATGTGCCTAAAAATCCTCAGTAATAATAAATGTTACAAAAAAATATTACCGATAATTTTGGAAACTTTTAAAGAGGATTTCTATAGAAAATTAGATAGAGCCCTAAACGAAGGTACAATCACAGAGACATTATGGACATATATGAGGACAGAGCATCCCAGGACCCCTACCCTATATGCTTTACCAAAAATACACAAAAGCAGAGATAACCCCCCAGGGAGGCCAATCGTGTCCGGAAATGGTAACCTCACGGAAACAACAAGCAAAGTCATCGACGCACACCTCAGACCACATGTGACCAAACTCCCATCGTACTTAAAAGATACAGTTCACTTACTCCAAATTCTAGACGGTTTAACCATACCAGAGGACGCTTTTCTTATTACTATTGATGTCGAATCTCTTTACAACAATATCCCCCACAAAAAAGGAATAGAGATCATTAGACAAACTCTAAAACAACAGAGTGAACGGGATAACAAATTCAATGAATTTATTATAATGATGTTGGAATACATACTGAACCATAATGTTTTCACCTTTGATGGTACCTACTACCTACAAACCTGCGGTGTTGCGATGGGCACTAGTTGTGCCCCATTGTATGCCAATATATACTTAGGAGCCTGGGAAACGGAATTCTTGGCAGAGGAAACAAATAACATCTTCGTAAACAACATATTATTGTGGCAGCGATTTTTGGACGACATTTTTATCATCTGGTCAGGACCAGAGAATTTAATCAAGGAGTGTCTTAAAACAATGAATAATAATACCTATAACATGTTTTTTACACTCAACTACGACAGAAATAAAATTGCTTTCCTGGACACATGGATATTGAAAGAACCCAATGGAACCATTAAAACTACCCTCTACCGCAAGGAAACAGCAGGAAACTCAATCCTACATGCGTCGAGCTTCCATCCAATGCCCCTCAAAAAAGCAATACCATTTAGCCAATTCTTAAGGCTAAAGAGGAATTGCACTAACGAAGACGATTACCAGAAAGAAGCCGATCTCCTAACAGGGAGACTACTGGAAAGAGGATACTCCAAAACCACACTCAGAAAAGCGTTCAACAAGGCTAAAAAGAGAGAGAGACAGGAACTACTTTTCAAACCAAAAGAGATTGATACCAACAAAGAGCAAGGAGAAAAAACCCGCATTATTTTGCGGTTTACAAATGAACATCAAAAAATTAAACAAATTCTCCAAAAGCATTGGACAATTCTTAACGAAGACCCTGTGGTAAAACATTTTGTAACAGACAACCCATTGGTCACCTATAGAAAAGCCGGCTCCCTAAAACAGAATTTAACACATAGTGAATTTAAAGAACGGAGAAAAGACCCTTGTAAAGACAAGGGTACATACCCCTGCGGCACTTGCGCGCAGTGCAAGGTTATTAAAAAATGTACAGATACTATCCTCCCAAACGGTGAAAAATTTAAACCCCGTCACTATGTAAATTGCAAAACAAAGGGAGTTGTTTATCTTATGAGGTGCGAATGTGGGGCATATTATGTTGGCAAAACCAAACAGGAAATGGGCAAAAGAATCAGCAAGCATATACAAAGTATGGAAATATGCAACTTTCATTTACCGCTTGGTAGACATGCTAAATACATCCATAATAACAAAATGCCAAAAGTGACATTCATCGCCCTGGAGAGAATGCACATACCACAGCGTGGAGGGGACTGGAACAAAAAGCTTCTTCAAATGGAAATGCGATGGATTAGGCGTCTTAACGCCACTAAACACCCAGGTCTAAATGAGACTGAAAGTTTTAGACCATTCCTTGAAGGCTTCGTCTCTGGAAAAACGGACTAAAAATATCAGGAAACCCCTACATATATCTAATACAGGTTCTACTTTTTTACTTTTTTTTTTTTTTTTTTACTTTTTTTATTTTTTTTTTTACTTTTTTTTATTTTTTTACTTTTTTTACTTTTTTAATTTGTAACTCTAAAACTAGCGTCTTACCTACCATCCACTCATCCATCCATCCATTCGGAGAAAAAGCTCCTCTCTCCCCCCCTTTCTTGACACAAACCTCCCCCAATAAACTAGGACCAAGGATTATCCCAAGTCGTCTCTGGTTCCTAGATTTCTGAGTGAGCCCTCAAAAATAACCAATGCTTATAGGAAAAGTCCCAAAAACTCAAATCCCTGATAATAACACCTCTTTTGGTATGTCAGAACAGAGGGATAGATCCGATACATTTCCCACGAAAATCATCTCCTCTGGGTAATCTTTACTACTACTGCTGTTAAAATTATGAAAAACAACATATATGTATACATTGAAATTGACACCAATATTTGTATTATTGCTGTTATGTTTTTTACTATTATCCTTTAATGTACACTTTGTTTTCTCATGTTTTGGACATCTCAAACCTCAGAAACCTGCACCCGGCACAGGTAGCCCCTGCCACCAGCGGTGGCCAGGGGCGATCAATGAGACTAGGAAGGGTAATTACATCTTCCCTCTGGCCACGGCCGGATAGCTCCGTGTCTCACTTCCTGTGTCGGCGGCCGCTTTCTTGTCGGACCAGCTCGTACTGCGCGCGCAACACCCAGGCGCCTGCGCAGTGCGAGCCCATTACGTCATTGACAAAGAAGAGCTGGATACGTGCAGCGCCATCTGCGCATGCGCGAACAGCGATAAAAGGCCGGGGAGCCGGCGTCTCTCCTCACTTCCCTCTAGACGAGGGAGGAGGACGGACACGGACCTACTGCAGTGAAGAACATTTTTTCCTACCAACATTACCTGCCAAATGTAAGTTCTAATGGACCCTTTATGGACCCAAGACTCAATTTATTTTCTCACTCACCACCAAGCCCATATAAGCACCTATTTGTCAAGCTTCTAACCCCCAATAAAATAAATGAATAGATGCATTACCCACTGCCTACCTGATGTATAAGCACTGGAATCACACTGAGCTATGATACATATATATCTTTTTAGAAACGGCACATTGGAGCAGGGCTGCAATTTCTTTGCGGCATTGGAAGATCCAGCTTCCACCCTCCAATCTTCCATCTACAAATCTACACAAATGTAAGTTTGTCCTAAATGGACATAAAATTCCAATATGAACACTCCTTATTGAAGTTTCACCAAAACAATTATAAATATTACAGATATATATATACCCTTTATAGAAAGGATCGCCCAGGATAATGCTGGAATTTCACCTATCTACCCATATATGAGTATCTACATCTAACCCGTGAGTAAATGGAAATATTGAGTAAATATAAGACACAAACACCTACATATTATTTACATTTGCATATCCTTCCAGACAAGGTACCCCACGACTCCTTGCTGCAGGTTCTGAGGATACAGAGAGATTGTTCTGCAGAAACAAAGTTTTGAAACAATGTATGTACCGGATATATATATATATCTTTTTACTAACATATTATGACCAAAACTATATGAATACCCACAATAACGGACACGTTATTGTTTATATATTTCAGCTGGGTGACAAAAAATCTTTGAAAAAGGCTAAGGAAATAGCCGAAACGCGTCAGAATTGAGTCCGGCGCTCAGTGATGACAGCATCAGTCTTAAAGGTGTATGCGCACCTTACCAAAAGAGAATGGTGGGGCGCATACACTTATGAAAGAGTAATTAGGGTACCCAAAGGTACCAGAACATTACAAGCCTGTGGCCCTGTCACAGAGCTTATACAGCTTGACCCCGTATCTGGCACACTTGCTGGAGATAAACTGCTTGATAGCAAGGCGGCCAGAAAACCTAATCAGGGATTAACGCAGACAACTTGTTGGGGGGTAAACAAGGCTGCAAACCGCTGATTTAAGTGATTTACGAGGGGCCAATTTTTGTGGAGCCAGTCATATCCCTGGTCTCCCGGAGGACGACAGAGTTCATTGTCACTGAAGTGCATGAACCGCAGAATTTGCTCATATCTCATCCTGGCCATGGAAGCAGAGAACAGGGGTATATGGAGAATTGGGTTAATGGACCAATATAACCGCAACTCACTCCTTTTAGTTATACCCATGTTGAGGGAAAGGCCCAGAAAAGTCTTAAACTCGGAAACCGTTATAGGTTTCCAGCCAAATGGTCTGGCAAGGGACAAATTTAGGTTTGCGGCAATGTATTGTCCAGCATATAAATTGCTTTGGTCCACAATAGATCTGTAAAGATCTTCTGTGAAAAACAGCTTGAAAAAATTAAGGGGAGTAAAATTGTCTGTTTCCACCTGAATTCTGGGTTAGGCAGTCAATGGGGGAAGTACAGGCGCTGTAGAATCTGTGGGCTGCCAATTAGGATATGCCAGCGCTTCAGGGAGGGCACTATGGGTTCTACGGGCCTGTGTTCGAATTCTCGGTGGCTGTGGGCCACTACTTGTGCTAGCCACCGCACCAGCTTGAACTGCACTTATGGGACTCGCCACATCACCAAATGTTACTGCAGTGTTAGTTTTACTATGATCAGGATGTACTAGGCCGCTGGTGCTTGCCAGTTCACCAGAAGATTGAGCGGCACTAGTACCAACTCTCTGCTCCATACGAGCACCCTGCAATCTCTGCACCTCAGCAACTCCAGAACAGGGTCTGGTACGCCTGACCTTAGCAGGGACCCCTCCGTCGTCTGAGCTTTCTGTCAGGGAGCCACTGCTCGCTACAGGTTCATATACTGACCCTGATTCTGCCAGTGAGTGTAACGCTCCTGCGTTTTATGTATGATGTGGATTTACAGCTGCAGAAATATTCCACTTCAGTAGTCATGTAGAGAAACGCTGAGACACCAATCCCAACTCCCAAAGACTCATCATGTGTGGATGATCTCAATTCAGCAAGTAAATACACACACTCAATAAGATGTTCCTAGAGTGACTTATGTATATAGTAACTCAGTGATGATAGGCTGAAGAGACAGGTTGGGTAGAGATGGTAGATGACAGACACTTGAAAGGAAATGTTCTTGAGAATGAGATAGTAACAGGTGGGATGCAGATAGGTTAGCAATCATGCATGGTAGTAGATGATAGGATAGCAGATGACATACAGGAGAGACTAACCCAGTGCAAGAGCAGATGATAGTAGGCTCAAGAGCTAGCAATCTAGATAGTGCAGATGTAGTAACAGTCCTTAGTATGCAGAGCTAGACAGTGTAAGCTTTAGTATGAAGGTTATTGAGGTTTTCCCTGTGGGGTACTTATCACTAGTAGCAATGTAGCAGAGGAGAGGTTCGACAAGAGCGGATGTTCCGGTAGCGGGATACAGGGATCAGCGCAGCGTGGTTCCGACAGCGAGGTATGCTTGCAAGCATGAGAGCTTCAAGACAGGTTAGCATCAAGGCACATCTAGGCACACAGCAGGTTGAACGAACACATGTGAGTGAGAGCTGGTGATTTAAATAGCTGTTCAGTCCGGCGCTCAGTGATGATGTCAGCACTCTTAAAGGGAAACACACCTATATGTGCTTCATCTATCTAGGTAGATGGAAAGCACCCGGAAATGATGTGATAGCAGGCACTGAGAGTGCCAGAACCTTACAGTACCCCCCCCCCCGTAAGGCCGGCTCCGGAAGGCCTCTAAGGCTGGTTGTCGATATAAGAATCGGAAAATACTGGTTGCCGATACGAGAATCGGATAAGACTGGTTGCCGATACGAGAATCGGATAAGACTGGTTGCCGATACTAAAATCGGATAAGACTGGTTGCCGATAGGAGAATCGGATAAGACTGGTTGCCGATACGAGAATCGGATAAGACTGGTTGCCGATACGAGAATCGGATAAGACTGGTTGCCGATACGAGAATCGGATAAGGCTGGTTGCCGATACGAGAATCGGATAAGACTGGTTGCCGATGTGAAAATCGGATCAGGTTGGTAACCAATGTGAGAATCGGATCACTTGTTGCCGATATGAGAATCGGATCAGGTTGGAAACCGATGTGAGAATCGGATCACTTGTTGCCGATATGAAAATCGGATCAGGTTGGTAACCGATCTGAGAATCGGATCACTTGTTGCCGATATGAGAATCGGATCAGGTTGGTAACCGATCTGAGAATCGGATCAGGTTGGTAACCGATGTGAGAATCGGATCACTTGTTGCCGATATGAGAATCGGATCAGGTTGGTAACCGATGTGAGAATCGGATCACTTGTTGCCGATATGAGAATCGGATCAGGTTGGTAACCGATGCGAGAATCGGATCACTTGTTGCCGATACGAGAATCGGATCAGGTTGGTAACCGATGTGAGAATCGGATCACTTGTTGCCGATATGAAAATCGGATCAGGTTGGTAACCGATGTGAGAATCGGATCACTTGTTGCCGATATGAAAAATCGGATCAGGTTGGTAACCGATGTGAGAATCGGATCACTTGTTGCCGATATGAGAATCGGATCAGGTTGGTAACCGATCTGAGAATCGGATAGGACTTGTTGCCGATACGAGAATCGGATCACTTGTTGTTAGGGTGTCTGCTACATGAACCCCTCACTAGAATCGGACGCATAACCATCCGAAGTAATCCTAGTAGTCCTAGCAACCAATGCTTCTTCAAACATCCTCAGATCCTTCCTACATACCACCGTGCCATTAGAAGCGCGTACGCAGTCAGGTGCAAGAATCTCAATGTTTTCATTGGAAGCTAGAAATGTACTTGCAAAAATAGGAGTATCTATACCAACATCTGCCAATTTCTGGGTGTCCTTTTCTGATATAGAACGGGGACAGGGCTGGCAACAGCCTTGGTAATTTCCAGGCTGTTTGTCAGGGAAGACAGTTCGGATTCGCCTGGCCTCCATTGGGAGAGCCTTAGGCCTATGGGGTCTGGTTGGGCAGGATGTAATGAAATGTCCCCCTTCTCCACAATAAAAAAAAAGGCCACAGATTCTCCTGTGATCTTTTTTTTTTGTAAGGACAACTTAGCATGTACGGCACCAATCTCCATAGGCTCCTCATCCATCTCTGTAGGATCAGGGTTCAAATGAGATGTGTCAGAGTGACAAGGCTGACTGTTTAAGGCAGGCTTGGACCATGACCAGGCAGGATCACCACATTCATTTGGTTTCCTTTTTTCCCTAGGTAGCCGGGGTCTGCGGTTACCTGGAGCAGGTTTAGGAGTAGATTTTTGGGAGGGGAGACACTGGGAGTGCATCGCAATTGCAAATGATTCCCAATGGTCCAGGATCGGACTTTTTTCTTGCAGTTTCTCGTATGCCCATGTTTTCATTTTGCCAGAAAGCAAATTAATGGCAGCATGCACTTTAATAAAGTCATTATGATAGGTCCTAGGCTTAAGGATAAATAGGAGCTCACAATCCATACGAAAAAAAAGAAAAGAGGAACAGGAACCATCAAACCTGTCTGGTAGAAGGACAAGAGGTTCCGGGGGTTGAGCAGCAGTAGGCTGTGTCAGTCTGGCCACCTGCTGCGTCAGAGCCTGATTGTCTTCTTTTAATTCAGTAAGTGCGTGTATTAACGCAGTTACTTGTTGTGTTAACTGTGTCACCTGAGTGGTCATTTCTGCTGAATCCATTTTATCTGGTTCGTTCAATCTGTAACGCTCCTGCGTTTTATGTATGATGTGGATTTACAGCTGCAGAAATATTCCACTTCAGTAGTCATGTAGAGAAACGCTGAGACACCAATCCCAACTCCCAAAGACACACACTCAATAAGATGTTCCTAGAGTGACTTATGTATATAGTAACTCAGTGATGATAGGCTGAAGAGACAGGTTGGGTAGAGATGGTAGATGACAGACACTTGAAAGGAAATGTTCTTGAGAATGAGATAGTAACAGGTGGGATGCAGATAGGTTAGCAATCATGCATGGTAGTAGATGATAGGATAGCAGATGACATACAGGAGAGACTAACCCAGTGCAAGAGCAGATGATAGTAGGCTCAAGAGCTAGCAATCTAGATAGTGCAGATGTAGTAACAGTCCTTAGTATGCAGAGCTAGACAGTGTAAGCTTTAGTATGAAGGTTATTGAGGTTTCCCCTGTGGGGTACTTATCACTAGTAGCAATGTAGCAGAGGAGAGGCTCGACAAGAGCGGATGATCCGGTAGCGGGATACAGGGATCAGCGCAGCGTGGTTCCGACAGTGAGGTATGCTTGCAAGCATGAGAGCTTCAAGACAGGTTAGCATCAAGGCACATCTAGGCACACAGCAGGTTGAACGAACACATGTGAGTGAGAGCTGGTGATTTAAATAGCTGTTCAGTCCGGCGCTCAGTGATGATGTCAGCACTCTTAAAGGGAAACACATCTATATGTGCTTCATCTATCTAGGTAGATGGAAAGCACCCGGAAATGATGTGATAGGAGGCACTGAGAGTGCCAGAACCTTACAGTGAGACGTCCCCATCGCTCTCATCTGACATGGTCAGTATCCTGTAGGCCTCTTCACTAGTGTACCTCCATTTGGACATTTTAGCCACTAAATTTACAGGTATCTAGTGTGACTTACAGGTAAAAAAGCACCTGGTTGTCGAGGACTATTTCAACCGCTACAAAAATAGCTGCTAGTGCTAGCAGTGATCAGGCCTGACTCTGCTAACGCTGCGGTTTTGTGTGCTGTGTTTTTGGAAGTGACAGTAATCTATATTACTGGTGGGGTGGGGTGGGGTGGGGTGGGGTGGGCTGGGCGGAGGGGCTAAACGCAGGTGCTGGTAGGTGTCATGACCGACCCTGCTAGCACTGCATTTTGGGAACCCTAAACTATTGGGGACGCTAGAATAGTTCAGATCAGATCAAAGATATTGATCCGTTCAGATAGTATACTAGTAATGGAGGTATTTGGTGTGTGTATGTGTGTGTTACTGGCAATCAAAGGGTTAATTAATATTTCGAACTATGTGGCGGGGATCTGCGCTGTCCTAGGTTGATGCTAACTAGCTTTAACGCTAACTAATGTCACCTCTGACACTAATAATAGTGATCAGAAAAAAAACTGTACACTATAAAAGTGACACTGTGACAGGGCAATGAAGGGGTTAACTGGGGGTGATCAGGAGGTCAAATCTTTATTGGGGGAGATGGCAGATACCCTAAGCCTATTTGGGAAGGAAACAGTCGCTAGCGCTAAATGAAGTCATAAGGCACACTATTACAGAAATACAAAAAAACGCTATATGCTGTATATAGTGTGCACTATGACAGGGGGTGAAAGGGTTAACTGGGGGGTGATAAGGGGGTTAAATCTTTATTGGGGGGGTGGCGGGTACCCTAAACCTACTTGGGACAGAAACTAACTCGCTAGCCTAAATGAAGTCACAAGGCACACTATTACAGAAATACAGGGAACTGCTATATACTGTATATAGTGTGCAATGTGACAGGGGGCGAAGGGGTTAACTGGTGGTGATCAGGGGGTTATATCTTTTTTGGGAGGGTGGCGTGTACCCTAAGCCTAAAACTAACGGTGGCTAGTGCTAAATCAAGTCACAAGGCACACTATTACAGAAATAAAGAAAACTGCTATATACTGTATATAGTGTGCAATGTGACAGGGGGTGTAGGGGTTAACTGGAGCCTAGCTAGGTGTGTGTAAGTGTGCTCTTGGGTGTACTTACAGTTGATCCTGTCTTCTCTCACGCTGGAATCCAAAAGGACTTCGGGAGGGTTCCTGTGCCTGTGTTTACATTACACAGGCACAGCTCGGTCTGCCATTGGTACCGAATTAGACCATCGTGGGGACCGGGGGCGCACGGAAGGACGCCCCAGAACCCCGGGAGCGAGCGACTTGGCCTACGTCGAATTCACCCAGGAGCGGCTGCCTGCCACAGTAAATCTGAGGTGGGCGGTCGTAAAGGAGTTAAGCTGCAAAAAAAAAAATGTCTGGCGCTCCTAAAAGCAGCTGCAAAAATGCCCTATGTGCATGGGGCCTTATAGAAAATACCATTATGAAGCAGGGAGGTAATCTAGAGTTCAACTTTTAGATATACAATATCTCACAAAAGTGAGTACACCCATCAAATTTTGGTAAATATTTTATTATATCTTTTCATGTGACAACACTGAAGAAATGACAGTTTGCTACAGTGTAAAGTAGTGAGTGTACAGCTTGTATAACATTGTAAATTTGCTGTCCCCTCAAAATAACTCAACACACAGCCAATAATGTCTAAACTGCTGGAAACAAAAGTGAGTACACCTCTAAGTGAAAATGTCCAATTGGGCCCAAAGTGTCAATATTTTGTGTGGCCACCATTTATTTTCCTTGGAGAGGAAACGCCTGAGAGGGGACATGATAGTGATTTACTAATACCTCAATGGTGATCCCAGCATAGGAAAAAAACTATTTAGTCTCAAGGAGTGCAAGAGGACACGTGTCCATACAATGAGATTAGAGGAGAGGCGGTTTAACCTTAGCTGCGTAAGGGGTTCTTCACTGTAAGGGCGGTGAGAATGTGTAATTCTCTTCCACAGTTGGTGGTAGCTGCGGGGAGTATGGCTACTTTTAAAAGACTCTTGGAAGTGCATCTCACAGATCACAACATTCAGGGTTATGGGAAATGATCAAGCCACTGACACACACACACCGTATAGGTTGAACTGGATAGACTGTTGTCTTTATTCAACCTCAACTACTATGTAACTATGTAGGTATCTGCCCTTTAGCTGGAATAATGGCTGGTAGCTTTCTGTTATGCTCGATCTGCATGATTAAAATACTTCTGCTATTTCCTTTGCAGATATAGTCTCATTTACTGGAACAGTAGCATAATCCCTATCAAATATGGTTTTTATGAACTATATTATATAGGATTCACTCTAAAAGGTTATAACGGGGGAGCATGCGCGTGTATTAGCGGGGAAGCGATCATGAGTTTGCACTAGTTTCGTTGTATAGTGTTTGGGGGGCATTTTACTCCACGCGGGTCTCATTGTTAGCTATAGTGCACGTTTCTTCGTGCACCCAACGGCGCGAACTCGTGAACACTGCTCAGCTCATTCATGAACATACACTCCCCCTTCTATTGAACTTTTGAATGTATACATGTGTGTGATTTGTTCTTACTTTGTATAGAGCTATTGTACACCAGAGGCTGATTTGGTATGTTGTATAGCCGTCTCCTCCCACTGTAAACCCCTGTTTTCTGGCCATAAATAAACTAGAGCCCTGTGTTAGAGCAGGACTTTTTTTCTGTTGGCAATGACCGTGGTTCTGTTCTCACTACATGTATGCCCCAGGCGTGTGTGCAGCTCAACATACAGCTAAACCTTCCATCCTATAATAACCAGTCTTTTTGTAACTTTAGGCTTTATTCCAGTGAAAGAATGGTGGTCACATGAAACAGGATATAAGTCGGATAGAATGGATATGCAAATAGGATTGAGAATAGGTGAAACAGCGATGCTTCCTAGAAGGGTTCAGGAATCTCCCACAGGAACACGAGATGCTGCCTGGCTTGTCCATGAGGTCTAAAATGGAGAGGGGTGGAACTAATATCCAGTGATAGAGAGCAAGAAATACCATAAAGTACTGTCCATCGATAGTCTGTCACAGTGGCATCTTGTGGACAATATTGGTATTACAAGTTCCAATAACATTAATTATCCCTAGGCTGAAGGCATGACACTCCAGACTGGTATCATCAGATACCACCATTTATTCCCCAGATGACAACAACAAAATTAGTTCAGAAACTGGTCTGAGGAACAACTTTGTCTCCTTGTTTCTGTGGATCTTGACTTCCACTTTACATGAGAGTGATGATGTGATACAATCAAGTAAACAATGTGGTGATGACCAGGAACAATTAGAGGGTTTCTCTCGCCTGAATCTAGGTTGGCTTGTCTTAGTCGACCACCTACCCTAAGTAGTTCATTTTGATCAAGAAATGGGTCAAGTTTTCTCAGGGCACTGTCTCTAGGGATAGGTTTTCCATTCAAGATACAGTCAATCTCCTTAGCATAGGCTTCATGCTGTACAGTGCGGATGATAAGATCCTGAGACTGCTTTAGCTCTAATGCTGAACTGATCCTTTGACAATGGTGCCATCCCTTGCAGTCACAGCTGTTTGAGTCACCTTTAAAGAAGCGAGCTATATGGATAAGACAAGAAATAGCTCGAACAAGTGTCTTCCATTTTGAGAATCTGGTAAATCTGTTAGATTTAAGCTGGCAGCCTGAAGTTGCAGTATGAAATGTTGAGATCTCAGGACGGATGACAGTATCAGAGTCTGGATCTACTAGTTCAATAGTGTCACTTTTAGGAAAAGTCTGTTCTGCATCGTACACCATGTAAACCATGTTGTGTCTTTAAGGTTACATGCAGCAACAACTCTTGTAGCATGGTCTGCAGGATTATAGTCAGTAGGTACATAGTGCCATTGTGTTGGACTGGTGGACCTCCTAATCCTCAACACTCTGTTGTTGACATAAACATAGAAACGTCTGGTCTCCTTGTAGATGTAGCCTAGCACTACCTTGCTGTCTGTGTAGAGCTGAACATCCTTGAGGTCATTATCCATCTCTGTGGTTATTAGTTCTGCTAGTTCAACAGCTAGTACTGCAGCACAAAGTTCTAGCCTAGGTATAGTGTGCTCAGGGTGTGGAGCAAGCTTTGCCTTGCCCATGACGAATCCTACGTGGCATCGTGCTGTAGTGTCAACAGTTCTTAAGTAGGCCACGGCAGCTATTGCCTTGACAGAAGCATCACAGAATATGCAAAGGTGTTGACTCTGTATCTTTGTAGAAGGTACAGGAGCATGTGGGCGTGAAACATGGAGACCAGATAAGACTGATAAAGAGTCCCTCCACTCTACCCAAGAGTTCCTCTTATCAAGGGGTAGTGGGGTATCCCAGTCGGATGTTTCACGAATCAAGTCTCTAAGTAAGGCTTTACCTTGAATTGTAACAGGTGCCGCAGATCCTAATGGATCGTACAGGCTATTGATTGTAGACAAGACACCTCTGCGAGTGAAGGGTCTTTCTTCTCCGTTTACTTGGAAGGTAAAAGAATTAGATTTCAAGTCCCAAATTAGACCTAGACTGCGCAGTACAGGTAAAGAGTCTGTACCCAGATCTAAGTCCTTTAGATCACTGGAATGGTCTTGAGTGGGGAAAGCTTCCATTACCTCTTTGCTGTTGGAAACGATCTTGTGAAGCCTGAGATTGGAACAAGCGAGCATTTCCTGTGCTCTTTTAAGAAGACAGATTGCAGACTCACTGGAAGGTAAGGATTTTAAACAGTCATCCACATAAAAGTCTTTCTCTACGAATTGTCTTGCATCTGAACCAAACTCAAGTTCACCTTCTTGGGTGGAATGTCTGAGTCCGTAGATAGCGACTGCAGGTGAAGGGCTATTGCCAAAGATGTGTACCCTCATACGATACTCTGAGATATCTTTGGAAGGATCGTTGTCTTGGAACCAAAGGAACCTTAGGAAGTTCCTGTCTTCCTCTCTGACCAAGAAACAATGGAACATCTGCTGGATGTCAGCTATGAAGGCAATGGAATCTTTGCGGAAGCGTAAGAGCACTCCCAGGAGTTTGTTGTTGAGGTCTGGTCCTGTCAAGAGGACATCGTTCAAGGAGATACCCTTGTATTTGGCACTAGAGTCAAACAATACTCTAATTTGACCTGGCTTTTTGGGATGGTACACACAGAATATAGGGAGATACCAACACTCTTCAGAGTCTTTAGGGGTGGGAGCCATCTAGGCATGACCATTCTCAAAGATCTTCCCCATGAAAGAAAATAAATGTTCCCTCATCTCTGGCTTTCTTTGCAAATTATGTCTAAGGGAAGAAAAACATTGTAACGCTTGTTCTCTGTTATTGGGTAAGCGTTGTCTCTGTGGTCTGAAGGGAAGAGGTGCGACCCAGCTGTTTGTGCTGTCTTTGACTAGACCTTGCTCCATTATTTCCAAGAAGAGTTGGTCTTCGATAGACATTACCACACAATTGTCATCTTTAGTTCTCTGAAAGACTGTGCACCCTAAATGGCCTTGGTCACTGTCACAGGCAAAGTTGTCACTAGTGGGGCTTGTGAAGGGAGAAGATGAGTGGGTGGCATAGGCTGATTCCTTAACAAGGAAATGGTTGTGGCATGGCTGGAAAAGAGAGGAACGCCCATTCTCTAGGGTATTTGTAAGCATGCTGCTAACGGAGTTAGGTTTGTGCACGCTTCCTAGACAGACATCTCCTATGATGACCCATCCGAGGTCTAACTTCTGAGCATAAGGAGCGTTATTGGGACCATTATTCTGAGCTCTTGATTTGTGGGCTTTCAAGTTTGAGCGATCTCGCTTGTCTTTGCCAACTCTTATCGAATGCAATCAGATCCCTGATCATAGATCTGAAATTCCTACACCAGATGTAGCTGCTCATCACCCACACTTGAAACGCACAATTTTCGTTGCCGATACCGATACTGATATTTTGGCGATTGCATATCGGTATTGGCCGATATTGGCCGACATTTTTGCACATTTAAAATTTTGCAAAATAAACACAAATTTCAACACAAATCTGTTAATGAACATGTTAATCTTTATTTATTAACATTTTTAACATTAAGGGTTCGTTCTTCCCACCTTAACTGCATGAAAACTGATAGGAAAAGTGCACTTGCAGGGACATCAGTTTCACATCATCTGATTGTGCATTAATGCATAATAAACTGCTGCAGAAGTGCACTCACTCACTGCAATCATTTTAAATCACTACTGCAGTGCAGTCAGTGCAAAACTGCTAGAAAAAAAGCTAGACAACAGCTAGACAGTGGATTGGATTGGAGTCAGTGGACTACCGCTGCAGTAGGGCACTCACTGCAGCTACTGCAGTCAGTGCAAAACTGTTAGAAAAAAAGCTAGGCAACAGCCACACCGTGGATTGGACTGGAGTCAATGGAATATCGCTGCAGTAGGGCACTCACTACAACTACTGCAGTCAGTGCAAAACTGCTAGAAAAAAAGCTAGACAACAGCTACACAGTGGATTGGACTGGAGTCAGTGGACTACCACTGCAGTAGGGCACTCACTGAAACTACTGCAATCAGTGTAAAACTGCTAGAAAAAAAGCTAGGCAACAGCTAGACAGTGGGCTGGACTGGATTCAGTGGACTACTGTTGCAGTAGGGCACTCACTGCAACTACTTCAGTCAGTGCAAAATTGCGAGAAAAAAAGGTAGGCAACAGCTACACAGTGGATTGGACTGGAGTCAGTGGACTACCGCTGTAGTAGGGCACTCACTGCAACTACTGCAGTCAGAGCAAAGCTACTAGAAAAAAAGCTAGGCAACAGCTAGACAGTGGATTGGAGTGGACACTACTACTACATTTTCAATACTCCCAGTTAAGTTAGAACAATATTGTACTGCAGAAAGCAGAACATTTCAGCATGTCCATGGTCACCTGTTAAACGGCTTCTGTTTTGTTCATATAATGCTGCCACTTCATTAACATGCTCAGGAGGAGAGGAGGACAGAAGAGCAGAGAGAGAGAGGTATCTTCTAGCATGGGAAGCAAGTCTTTTGTAGAGTAGTCTCATTTTCTTTCCACCACTGAAGAGGATGACTTCTTCTGTCAATTACTGATTCCTTCAAATAGAGATGAAGTTCATCATCCAGGCTCATTATTGCAGATTCAGAAGAAATTGAATCCTCTGCATGAGGCCCCAATAAAACACTGAAAATGTCCTGATCAATTTGACCACAATGAAGAGATTCTCTTCTGTTCGTTGACGTATTTTTTGACATTTGTCTGTTTTTGCAGCAGGCTGCTCTTTCAGATTATAAAAATAGTGTTCTGGACTTGTCTTTTCGGCAGGAACCTCCTGCACCTCCTGTTGAATATCTCCTGTCAGCCATTGTTTTGACTTAGCCAATACACCATCAGAAGAGAAAGCATGGTTCTTGTATCAAGGATTCAAAAGACTTGCAAGTACAACATTTTTAATCTCTTAATGCTTCTCAAAACATATATCAGTCAAAGCTCTTTGGCTTGACAGATCATCATTTGAAAGTTGGAGGGAGATGGTGCCAGGAATGTAACTGTCCCATTCAGAGAAGGCAGAGTGTTCAGAAGAAGAATAAAGAGGGGATCCACGCTTATGGAAAAAAGTGTAATGGGCTGCAGCCTACCTTCAAAAATATATACCTTAATTAAGGCAATATAGAAAACAAAAAGGGGAAGGTATTGGCGCTGCCTCAAGATGGGTAAATGTAATAGGTAATGGGCAATAAATGTTTATAAATAAATGGATGACAATAAATCGGAATATAAATTGTGACACATTAAATATCACATAACAATAAATATATATCAATATAGTGACACTCTAAAGTGACATAGAAACATAGAATGTGTCGGCAGATAAGAACCATTTGGCCCATCTAGTCTGCCCAATATATCTGAATCCTATGAATAGTCCCTGGCCCTATCTTATATGAAGGATAGCCTTATGCCTATCCCATGCATGCTTAAACTCCTTCACTGTATTTGCAGCTACCACTTCTGCAGGAAGGTTATTCCATGCATCCACTACTCTCTCAGTAATAGTGCCAAAGTGCAATGTGATGGGATAACAGTGAGCCCCAAAAAAGGGGGAGGGGTTCACAAAGTGGCAAGTGTACATAAATAGGTAGTGAACACAGATGGACCACAAATTACATATAGTGATTAGATAGACAATAAGCACCAAAGCTCTATTAATGTGACGTGGTGCTAAAATGCAACATAGGGTGAACCCCAATAGGGGGAAGAGTAGTGTACCAATATGCTACTAAGTGTGAATAGGTCAAAAGCACTGTGTATTTTAAAATTATATAGAATACAAAAAATGTATGTAGCACATATAAAATTAATATAATGAATATCTATATATAAAATATTTATATAAAAAAGATGAAAAAAGAAAGAGGGTGACCAGGTAAAAAAAAATCACCTCAATAAAAAATTATATAATTCATGGATGTGATAAATAACATATAAAACATAAAAAAGTGAAAAAATTGACAAAGTGAATCAGTGCAACAAGTGGTTAAGTGCACTCAAAATAATAGTCCATAATATGAGGGGGGCTGTTTCCAAAAAGTCCCAAAATCCAGAAGGTAAGGTAAAGATCTTGAAGGTGACGTATGCAGGTGAGAATACTACTGTGCTCCCCTCTCCTTAAATGCTGCACTCACCATATCAAGGTACCCCTACAGGGGTAACAGGCGTGGTATAACTCAGAGGTAAGTATTCATCAAGGGCATTCCTACTCAATGGGGGTATACATCATCATATCACTCCTTCCATTTACCATCGGAAATACTCATATATGGCGTATGTATCATTCACAAGCATAGGTGGAGGTCCCGACCATGTATAGGGAGGAAAGGGCTCAGATAGTGAAGTACTGTAAATTTGTTTAACTGGGCCGAATTCGGCTTACGGCTCTTTAGTAGGGACGGGTTTCACCTAAATGGGGAGGGTGCAACTGTATTGGGTGAGAAGATGGCCAACAAGTTAGAGGGGCTTTTAAACTAGGTGATGGGGGGGGAGGGTACAGATGTAGAATTAGCAAGTGGGGACAAGGTCCAGAGGGCATAAATGGGGACATTAGCGGTAGGGTGTTAACAGTTCATAACCCCAAGGTGGGTATGGGGAAAAATCGCAAGAGCAATGAAAACATTGAACGGGAATATAGTATGCAACGGGACAAAATTACGAGGGTTGTATACCAATGCTAGAAGCCTGGCCAACAAGATGGGAGAACTGGAGCTGCTGATGTATGAGGAGAACTTAGATTTTGTGGGGATTTCGGAGACTTGCTTTGACAACTCTCACGATTGACTGGCGACCATTCAGGGGTATTCCCTTTATCGCAGAGATAGAGAAGGTAAAAAAGGGGGAGGGGTATGTCTGTATATTAGGAACGGTGCACAGGTAAAAAGTAGGGACAATATTAATAATGGAGCTAAGGACGAGGTTGAATCCCTATAGGTATAACTTCAAAGGGAAGGCACTATGGGGAAAGTAATATTGGGTGTATGCTATAGGCCCCCAGAGGGAGGAGGGGGTGGCGGACTTCCTTTCAGAGATTGGAATGGCAGCAAGGATGAGAAATGTAATTATAATGCGGGACTTTAATTATCCAGATATAGGCTGGGCAGAAGGAACTGCGCATTCATCCAAGGCTCGGCAGTTCCTAAATGTTTTGCAGCACAATTTCATGGGTCAGATGAACAACAAGAAACAATGCGGTACTAGACCTACTGATTACCAAAAATACAGACCTGCTCACAGATATAGAAATACAGGGCAACTTAGGAAACAGTGACCATAGGTCAATTAATTTCAGTATAAATCATAGTTATAGGAAACACAAGGGTAATATAAGGACACTGAATTTGAAAAGAGCCAATTTTTTCCCAAAACTGCACTCTTTGTTAGAAAATATCAAATGGGATAGAGCCCTGGGATCAAAGAACACGGAGGAAAAATGGGAGTGCTTCAAGAGCATACTAAAAAAGGGATTGGCCAGTGCATTCCAAAAGGGAATAAATTTAAAAGAGCAAAAGCAAACCCTGGGTGGCTAAACTCCAACATAAAAAGGCATATTAATGCTAAAGAAAGGGCATTCAAAAAATACAAGGCTGAGGGGTCATTGGCAGCATTCCAACATTACAAAGAGTGCAATAAGAAATGTAAAGGCGAAATCAAGGTGTCACGGCACTGCCGCGTACTCACCTGCGTCTGGGCGCCTTCGGCGTTCTCGCAACAAAGTCTCGGTGCTTGCCATCCTCAGAGACACCTCCTCCGGGTCTGCGGGGGTTCCTTCTCCTCCCCTCACCTCTGAGGACTGCAGCAGCACACTGTCGTGGCAAGATGGTGGCCGCCATGCGGTTCCAGTGTTTTACACAGAGGGAGAGAGGAGAGTTGAAGATCTGGTAAGATCAGGTTCTATGAAGCAAATCAAGATGGCGCTGGGTCTCTGACCTCCCTTTATAGCTCCTGGCAGCCCCACCTACTGGTGGGAGGTGGCGGGTCATGTGATCCTGGCTCCCTATATAAACCAAGCACACCTTCCAGTCAGTGCTTGGTTATTTTCCTTGCTCCTGTGTGTCTGCTATTGCTTTGCCTGTGTTCCTTGTTCCTGATTGAAATGGAGTTTTTACACTGAAGTGCGTGTCCACTCCGGAATGTTTTTTATGGAACATGCAGTGGTTTTATAAATTTTTAGTGTGTATGGATAAAATAAAGGAGTTTTTAACCCTCTACACAAGGAGAAGTCCTTTGCTTTTTATATTCCCACACCGTGAGCCACCAAGCATCCGTGCAAGAGGAGTCTCATGTCCGCCAGCACCTAGGAACACAGCCTCATCTAGAGAATCCCAGCCTGGTTTTGGAACCTGGAGGCATAAAGACCAAGCGTTTTTTGATTCCTTGTTGGCGTATACCACTAGGAATCCACTACATCTGGTAAGTGAGTCTTCTTACCATTTGAGCACCTGTGGTGACCGGCGAAGGGACACAATACAGCTATTTGCAACATAGAGACTTTCCTTGCACTATTGCACTTTTTCCTCCACCAGATGGTTTAAATGAACGTTCCATTTATTAGAAGTTTTTATATGGTTTTATTACTATTGTATTGTCTATAACAATTTTGGCACTTTGATGTTTTT
Organism: Pelophylax lessonae; assembly: GCF_965119305.1. Taxonomy (NCBI): domain Eukaryota; kingdom Metazoa; phylum Chordata; class Amphibia; order Anura; family Ranidae; genus Pelophylax; species Pelophylax lessonae. Next base: position 139,800,790 of record NC_138773.1, on the reverse strand, counting down.
AAGCTGATGCTTTTACTGTGCACTAATATTATTGAACAGCCGGTTTTTATGCATATTTAACATTCTTTGAATATATATGCTTTGTGGGGGGTTTATTTACTGGAAAGAAGTCTGAACTGTGATCATTCATCACAGCTTGTGAACTACTCTTCGTTCTAAAACCATGCACCTACCCCAATGATTATGTGAAAGTCCGCACAACCATTGCCTTGCTGTCAGGTCAACCACAAACCTGGGCAAACCAACTCCTGCACTCAAAAAGTACAATATTGGAAACCTGGGACTCTTTTGCCGCAGCTATGCGCACATTATATGATGACCCTTTGAGACCCTCCTCTGCTCGCTCAGCCCTCCGTTCCCTCCGGCAAGGAAGAAGACCTGTGGAGGACAACACCACGGATTTCCGGGAGTTGGCATCTGACACTGGTTATAATAAAACTGGCCTGATAGAACAGTACTGACTAGGCCTATCCGAGGCCTTAAAAGATGAATTGGCCAGAGTTGGGGTACCCCCTTCCTTGGAGGGTCTGATCCTCCTAGTCACCCAATTAGACCGACGCTTCAGTGAACGAAGAAGTGAGAGACAGGCTCCAGCTAATCTCCGGTCCTTGGATCTCCCTAGGGCCTATGCCTTCTGCTTCTCCATCCTCTTCCTCATCCGAAGAACCTATGCAAATAGGCATGGTTCGTCATCCACTAACGGAAGAAGAATGCAAGAGATGCCGTTCTCAAGGACTCTGTCTCTATTGTGGGAAAGCCGATCACCAACTTCGGTCATGCCCAGTCCGACCCACAACCTCACCTGGTAAGGGTTCCTTAGCCCCTTCTTCTTGGACTTCTACTGTTCCATCCACCTCTTCTTACTTATCTGTTTCTCTTTCTCTCCAGTGGGGAAGTAGAAATCTCCAGATTACAGCCATCATTGACTCAGGAGCCAGCAGGTGTTTCATAGACCAGACCTTGGTCCGATCACATCATCTGCCTATGCAACTTAAGTCACGATCGTTATCCCTATTCATGGTAGATGGGACTCCTATCAAAACTGGACCCGTGCTACATGAAACTGGCCCCATCTGTCTCCTCCTTGGTCACCATAAAGAGACTATCAATTTAGATATTGTACCCTCACCAATATTCCCACTCATCCTCGGCCTTCCCTGGCTTCGCACCCACAATCCAGCGATAGACTGGATCAAGGGCACTCTCACCTTCTCTTCCACCTTTTGCACCACAACTTGCTTAAAAGAGACACCCAAGCATCTACTCACTTTGACCCTCCAGTTATCTTGCCAGACAAATACAAGGAATTCCAGGATGTCTTCAACAAACAGAATGCAGATCAGTTGCCCCCGAGACGTCCATATGATTGTCCAATCGATCTGCTCCCAGGTGCCCTATCCCCTATGGACGTGTATTCCCTCTCTCTGAAACTGAACTTGCGCACCTCAAAGAGTACATTACTGACAGCCTTGCCAAAGGTTTCATCAGACCTTCCACGTCACCAGCAGGAGCAGGCATATTTTTTGTTGGTAAGAAAGATGGAGGTCTTCGCCCATGTATTGACTACCGTGCCTTGAATAACATCACTATTAAGAATCAATATCCCTTACCTCTGATACCTGAGCTACTAGATCGATTAGGGAAAGCAAAGATTTTCTCGAAACTAGACCTACGAGGGGCATATAACCTGGTCCGTATACGCAAGGGGGGTGAGTGGAAGACAGCATTCAGGACGCGCTACGGACATTTTGAATATCTCGTCATGCCCTTCGGGCTCTGCAATGCTCCGGCCACATTCCAGCACTGCCTGAATGATGTCTTCCGTGATATACTGGATTCTTTCGTCGTAATATATCTAGACGACATCCTGATCTTCTCCTCTTCTTCTGTTGAACATAACAAGCATATGAGAAGGGTACTTCTCCGTCTCCGTGAGCACAGACTATGCCAAATTGGAGAAATGTGTTTTTGATACAGAATCCGTGGAATTCCTGGGGTACTTGATCTCTCTGGGGCAAATGGACCCTCGTAAGATCACAGCTATCCTGGAATAGCCTATCCCTAAAGACAAGAAGTCTGTACAGCGCTTCATTGGGTTTGCCAATTTCTATAGACGTTTTATCAGAGGTTTTTCCCAGGTATGCTCCCCCATTACAGCCCTGACAAAAAAACACAACCTTTTCACATGGACCAATCAAGCTCAAGAGGCCTTTGAGAAACTAAAAGAACTGTTTACCCAGGCTCCTATTCTCATCCAGCCCGATTCCATGAAGGCCTTCTTCCTTGAAGTTGATGCCTCTGATATTGCCATCGGGGGTATTCTGTCCCAAAGAGGTGAGAGGGATGATCGACTTCACCCCGTGGCATTCTACTCACGAAAACTCCTGCCCGCTGAAATAAACTACGACGTGGGCGAAAGGGAACTTCTTGCTGTCAAGAACACTCTAGAGGAATGGCGCCATCTACTTGAAGGAGCACCCTTACCTGTAACTGTATATACAGACCACCGTAATCTAGAGTACCTACGTACTGCTAAAATACTGCGTCCCCATCAAGCCCGCTGGGCTTTATTCTTTTCCAGATTTAATTTGCAGATCACCTACCGCCCAGGGTCAAAAAATCAAAAGGCAGATGCTCTATCACGCATGTATGAAAAGACAAACCCAACAGATCAAACCCAAGACACCATCCTACCTCCAAACCAATTCCTAGCAATACAGGTCTCACTCCAAGACAATTCAACGCTCCAACCACCGGTGATGATACCTCCTCTAATCCAGAAACAAGGCTTATGGTACCATGGCGAACAACTTTATATACCACCTTCACTCCAGTCTGAGGTAATTGGCCAGTTCCATGATACCCTTTCAGCAGGTCATGGAGGAATTACCCAGACATTTGAAAACATTAGCCGTTATTATTGGTGGCCTTCTATTAAATCGGACGTCAGGGATTATGTCCTTTCTTGTGATATATGTGCTCGATCAAAGACCCCAAAGATAAAACCTGTGGGTCTTCTCCAACCTCCTGCAGTTCCCCGGGGACCATGGACTGACATAGCCATGGACTTTATTGTGGATCTACCCTTATCCCACAAACACAACTCCATCATGGTTGTAGTGGATAGATTCACGAAGATGGCCCATCTCATTCCTTCTGTAGGACTACCATCTGCTTCAAAGACTGCCTCCTTGTTCCTGCAAAACATATTTTGGATACATGGATTACCCCAAACCATCATCACTGATCGTGGGTCCCAGTTCACCTCTCGTTTCTGGTCCCATTTTTGTCGTCATCTAAGGATCCAACAATGTTTATCCTCGGCTTATCATCCTCAGACTAACGGCCAAACAGAACGTACCAACCAGATTCTAGAACAATATCTTCATTGTTTCACTACACATCTGCAAGACGACTGGTTATCTCTGCTTCCCACAGCAGAGTTCTCCTACAACAACCACATGCACCACTCCAGCAAGATGACACCTTTTTATGCCAACTATGGTTTCCATCCATGTGCCCTTCCAGAGTTACCTTGTCCAAACACAGTGCCCGATGTAGCCTCACGACTGAACAAACTTAGACATCTTAAGCTTATGTTGTACCAGACCCTGAAAATAGCACAACAACGCTACAAAGGCTATACAGACAAGAAAAGGTCCCCAGCACCCACTTATGTGCCAGGGGACAAAGTCTGGCTGTCCACACAACATATGCGTTTGTCCTGCCCCTCACGGAAGTTGGGACCACGCTACATAGGGCCTTTCACTATAACCGAGATCCTATCTTCTGTGTAGCCGTCCGCCTGGATCTCCCTTCTACCTACAGGTTACATCCGGTTTTTCATGTATCCCTCCTAAAACCTTGGAAACCCAACAGATTTCCTTCCCGTATTGTTGCTCCACCCTCTCCAGTGGTTGTGGATGGCTCTGAAGAGTTTGAAGTCCAAGAGATTCTTGATTCCAGATGTCGTAGGGGAAATCTGGAGTATCTCATCCACTGGAAAGGGTATGGCCCAGAGGAAAGATCCTGGGAGCCAGCTAAGAATGTTCATGCACCTGCCAAGGTTAGAGCTTTCCACAGAAGACACCCTGGCCGACCAAATCTATTTCGCGCCCTAAGGTCGAGTTTAGGAAGGGGGCTCTGTCACGGCACTGCCGCGTACTCACCTGCGTCTCCCACTCTCCTAGTGGGTCTGCGGGGGTTCCTTCTCCTCTCCTCACCTCTGAGGACTGCAGCGGCACACTGTCGTGGCAAGATGGCAGCCACCATGCGGTTTCAGTGTTTTACACAGAGGGAGAGAGGAGAGTTGAAGATCTGGTAAGATCAGGTTCTATGAAGCAAATCAAGATGGCGCTGGGACTCTGACCTCCCTTTATAGCTCCTGGCAGCCCCACCTACTGGTGGGAGGTGGCTGGTCATGTGATCCTGGCTCCCTATATAAACCAAGCACACCTTCCAGTCAGTGCTTGGTTATTTTCCTTGCTCCTGTGTATCTGCTATTGCTTTGCCTGTGTTCCTGGTTCCTGATCCTTTCTCCCTCAGGTTGATACTCCTTGATTGCCTGCCAGACCTGACTCCAGAGTTATCGACTTTACTTCCTCCTCTTCATTAAAGGCCTCCTTGCCACCATGGACCCTACGGGGCCCTGTTCCCACTTTCAGGAACTTCTGAGGGTCGTGATTGTAAGGGAGTGCTGTTCCACTGCAACTGGGTTCCCTCTCCACTGCAAGACCCCAGGTGGGTTGTGACACAAGGTGGCTAAAATAGAACACGAGAAACATATAGCGGAAGAGAGTAAAAAAAAACCCAAGAAATTCTTTAAGTATATAAACAGTAAGAAAGCGAGGCCAAAACACATCAGCCCCATAAAGGACGACGAAGGGAATCTGGCCACAGAGGACAGAGAGAAGGCAAAAGTGTTAAATAATTTCTTCTCTTTAGTCTTCACAAAAGAATTGGGGGGCTGCACTAACCCAGCTTGTAATGCTAAATTAATTAATACACCCCAGGAAGTACCCCCATGGTTAACAGAAGATAGACTGAGAACTAAACTAGAGAAACTTAACATAAATAAATCACCAGGACCAGATGGCTGGCACCTGAGGGTTCCTAAGGAACTCAGCCAGGAGATAGCAAGACCATTATTCTTGATCTTTATGGATAGTCTGCAGATGGGAATGGTGCCAGCTGATTGGAAAAAACGTGGTACCAATATTTAAAAAAGGGCCGAAATATATCCCGGGTAACTATAGGCCGGTCAGCCTAACATCTGTAGTCTGCAAGATTTTGGAGGGGATGTTAAGGGACTATATACAAGACTTTAGTAATGAAAACTGTATTATTAGTAGTAATCAGCATGGTTTCATGAAAAATCATTCTTGCCAGACCAATCTATTAACCTTCTAAGATGAAGTGAGTTGTCATCTAGATAAAGGAAGGCCTGTGGATGTGGTGTATCTGGACTTTGCAAAGGCATTTGACACAGTTCCCCACAAACGCTTACTGTACAAACCAAGGTATGTAGTTATGAACTATAGGGTGAGTACCTGGATAGAGAACTGGCTCCAGGGGCGAGTCCAGAGGGTGGTGATAAATTGGGAGTACTCGAATTGGGCAGGTGTGGAAAGTGGGGTCCCCCAAGGTTCTGTCCTTGGACCAATCCTGTTTAATTTATTCATAAATGATCTAGAGGAGGGGATATCTAGCACAATCACGGTATTTGCGGATGATACTAAACTAAGCAAGGCAATAACTTCTTTGCAGGACGTGGTAACCTTACAAGCAGACCTGAACAAAATAATAGGGTGGGCAACTACATGGCAGATGAGGTTTAATGTTGAAAAATGTAAGGTAATGCACTTGGGCGTCAGAAATATGAACGCAAGGTACTCACTAGGGGGGAACCTCTGGGTGAATCTAAGATAGAAAAGGACCTGGGGGTCCTAGTGGACAACAGGCTTGGCAGTGGCTTGCAAAGCCAAGCCGCTACAAAGAAAGCCAAAATAATACTGGCATGTATAAAAAAGGGGATTCACTCCATAAATAAAGAGATTATTCTCCCACTCTACAAGACTCTGGTTACATAGTTACATAGTAGGTGAGGTTGAATAAAGACAATAGTCCATCCAGTTCAACCTGTGTAGGTGTGTGTGGCTGTAATCATCTCACATAGCCCTGAATGTTCTGATCCGTGAGATGTCCTTGAGATGTCCTAAGAGTCTTTTGAAAGCCACCATACTACCCGCAGAAACCACCTCTTGTGGTAGAGAATTCCACAATCTTGTAGCCCTAACAGTAAAGAACCCCCCACGTTCCCTGAGGTTAAAACGCTTCTCCTCTAATCGCATTGTATACCCTCGAGTCCTCATGCAATCCCTTTGACTGAACAGCTTTTTTTCTAAGCTGAGATCCCCGTTGAGATATTTAAAAATTGCTATCATGCCCCCCCTCAGGCGTCTCTTCTCCAGGGAGAATAAATCAATCGATTGCAGACGCTCTTCATAATTAAGGTCCTCCAATCCCCTAATTAGTTTAGTTGCCCTTCTCTGGACTCTCTCCAGCTCCAACACATCCCTCCTGAGGACTGGCGACCAGAACTGGACAGAATACTCCAGATGCGGTCGGACCAGAGTTTTATAAAGTGGAAAGATTATAGACTTTTCTCTGGAATACATCCCTTTCTTTATGCATGCTAATATTCTGCCAGCTTTGGCAGCTGCCGCTTGACATTGCATGCTATTGCCTAGTCTATCATCAACCAAGACTCCCAGATCTTTCTCCATTTTTGATTCCCCGAAGGGTTCCCCTCCTAATGTGTATTGTGCTTTTATGTTTTTAGTCCCCAAGTGCAAAACCTTACACTTCTCCACGTTAAACCTCATTTGCCAAGTCGTTGCCCATTTCGTTATTTTGTCCAGGTCATCCTGTAGGATATCTGCTTCATGCTGTGCAGTTATTGCCCTGCCCAATTTTGTGTCATCTGCAAAAACTGATATCGAACTACTGATCCCAACCTCAATGCTGTTTATGAATAAATTGAACAAGGTCCCAGGACTGAGCCTTGGTGCACCCCCCTTGCCACCTCAGACCAGTCTGAGAATGCGCTGTTTATTACCACTATTTGGACATGCCCTTTTTTGCCAGTTCCGTATCCAAGAGCAAACCCTGCTTTCTATACCTGCAGACCTTATTTTATAAATTAAGCGCTTATCGGGAACTGTATGAAACGCCTTAGCGAAATGTAAGTACACCACATCCACCGGTCTGCCCCTATCTAGCTCACAGCTCACCTCCTCGTAGAATGTTAGGAGATTGGTTTGACAAGAACGCCCATTTGTAAACGCGTGCTGGTTACTGCTGATGATGTTGTTGTCTTTAGCAAACTCTACGATATAGTCCCTTATCATCCCCTCCAGAAGTTTACATACTGTACTATTAATGTTAAACTGACAGGCCTATAATTTCCCGGGGTATGTCTCTGACCCTTTTTGAATATCGGAATCACGTTTGCTTTCCTCCACTCCCCTGGTACATCGCCTGTCCTAATACTGTCAGCAAAGATCAGGAACAATGGTCTAGATATAACCTTACTGAGTTCCTTGAGTACGCCATCCGGGCCTGGTGATTTGTTTGTGTTAAGTTTATCCAGCCTTTCCCTAATTTCACCCTCTGTTAGCCATAGCGGCAAGTCCTTTGTATTACTACTAACCATACAGTCATGGTCAGTGTACCCCTCCTTTTCCTGTGTAAAGACTGACGAGAAAAAAGCATTCAGCACGGTTGCTTTTTCAGTGTCCTCTGTAACCATCCTCCCATCATCGTTGATAATGTTTGCAATATGCCCTGCCCTAGTTTTTTTGCTGTTGATATATTTAAAGAATTTCTTTGGGTTTTTTTTTACTATCCTCCGCTATTTGTCTCTCAAAGTTTATTTTAGCCATCTTGATTTCGTGTTTACTTTTCTTATTTGCCTCCTTGTATTGGTCGAAAGCCGATACTGTGCCCTCTGATTTATATTTCCTGAAGGCCAATTTTTTTCCCCTAATACATTTTTTAACGCTATGGTTTAGCCAGCCAGGTTTGGCTTTATCTCTTCTAAATGTATTTCCCATAGGAATGCACTGCAAGATGCATTTGCTTAATATGTTCCTAAAGCATTCCCATTTTTCCTCTGTGGTCAGGGATCCCAGGGTTTGGTCCCAGTTTACCCTTTCCATCAATGAGTATAATTTTTGAAAGTTTGCCCTTCTGAAGTTTAGGTTTCTTATGTTCCCCACTTGCCGTGTTATATTGTTATTTACACTAAATGTGATCATCCTGTGATCGCTAGAGCCCAGGTTGTCCTGGACTCCTACCTCTGAGATTAGGTCTGGGTCATTAGTGATCAATAGATCCAGGACTGCGTTTTCTCTAGTCGGAGAATCCACCAACTGTGACATGTAATTATCCTGTAAGGTTTCCATGAATAGACAGGCCTTCTGTGAGTGTGTAGTCCCCTCTACCCAGTCAATGTCGGGATAATTGAAGTCCCCCAATATGATGACTTAGTTTTGCCACTTTACCCAATAGTGCTAAAAGTTCCAGCTCTACCTCCTCCCCTTGTTTAGGTGGCCTATAGCAAACCCCCACAATTACTTTTCCCTTTTCTCCTTCCCTATGGAGTTCTACCCACACGGATTCTAACTCCATACTCATCCCTTCCGTAATGTCACTCCTCTATCACCCTTACATTGTTCTTGACGTATAGACATACCCCTCCCCCTCTTTTTCCTACCCTGTCCTTCCGGTACACCGGATACCCTTGGATATTGGCCAGCCAGTCATGTGAGGGGTCGAACCAAGTCTCCGTTATTCCCACAAGGTCTATGTCCTCCTCATGTACTAACACTTCCAACTCATCCATTTTATTAGCTAGGCTCCTGGCATTTGCATATACCCCTCTTAATTGTACGGAAGTTAAACGTGATTGGTGGTTATGTTTATTCCTGTTTGGTCTGAGGTTTTCCCGCACAGACCTACCAATTGACGTTATGGCCCTACTGTCGCTGCTGACTCTAATACTACCTTCTGTCCTTTGCTCCCTCCTGACTGACTCTACTTCTGAGACCTCCCCCCCCCCCCCGTCTCCTAGTTTAAAAGCCCCTCCAACCTGGTGGCCATCTTTCTCCCCAAAAGAGCTGTACCGTCCCCATTAAGGTGCATCCCATCCTTACTAAAGAGCCGGTAGCCGACTGAGAAGTCAGCCCAGTTCTCCAGGAACCCAAACCCCTCCTTCCTACACCAATTCCTCAGCCACTTGTTAAGTTCCCTAATCTCCTTCTGCCTCTCTTGTGTGGCTCGAGGTACAGGCAGTATTTCAGAGAAAACCACCTTGGAGGTCCTATTCCTCAATCTATTACCGAAGTCGCTGAAATCGTTCTTTAGGATCCTCCACCTTCCTTTTACTTTGTCATTAGTGCCCACATGCACCATGACCGCTGGGTCATCCCCAGCCCCGCACAATAATCTGTCTGCCAGATCTGCGATGTGCCGAACTCGGGCGCCCGGTAAACAACATACTGTTCAGCTACCGAGATCTTTTTTACAGATTGCCCTCTCTGTCCTCTTGATAATTGAGTCCCCAACTACCACAACCTGTCTAACCTTTCCTGAGTCAAGGCCCCCCTTCTTCCTGGAGCTGCCCCTCCCTGGTAGCCGGGGGAGGGCGCGTGCTCCAGAACTGCCACCCCTGAGCTGATATCCCCCTCAACCTGCAACTCTGCAAATTTGTTAGGGTGTACCAACTCAGGGCTGGCCTCCCTGACGCTCTTCCCACTACCCAGCTGCATACCTCTGCCGCTTGCGTCTCCTCTACTCCATCCTCCTCTATGCTGGCCCCTGCCAGCGCCTGATGGGTAATGTCCAAGCTCCTTTCCAGGTTGTTGATGCAATGCAGTCTTGCCACTGTGTTCTCTAGATCCAGGATCTGGTCTTCCAGAGCAACAAGTCACTCACATCTTGCACAGCAGTATTCGCCCTCGATTTGTTCATCAAGAAACGCATACATGCAGCAAGAAGTGCACTGAGTGGCATCTGCAATCCTGTCGGACATTATTACCCACTACTCTATGGGGATAATGTTAACAGCCTGCTATTCCTTACCTACACTACCTCTATCTCCCCTGGTACTAAACCTGGGGTACTCACCAGTCGCTAATATACTAACCAGTCGCTAAGATACTTACCAGTCGCTAAGATACTTACCAGTCGCAAAGATACTAACAGTCACAAAGATCCTCACCAGTCACAAGATACTCACCAGTCGCAAAGATCCTCACCAGTCGCAAATATCCTCACCAGTCGCAAATATACTCACCAGTCTCAAAGATACTCACCAGTCGCAAAGATACTCACCAGTCGCAAAGATACTTACCAGTCTCAAAGATACTTACCGGTCGCAAGATACTCACCAGTCGCCCGGATACTAACCAGTCGCAAAGATGCTCACCAGTCGCAAAGATACTCACCCACCAGTCGCAAAGATACTCACCAGTCGCAAAGATACTCACCAGTAGCAGATACTCACCAGTCGCAGATACTCACCAGATACTCACCAGTAGTTTTTGTACTTGTTTGTAGTTTGTACTTGTAGTCCCCCACCAGCCCACCCCCCTACCAGCAGATCAGTTGCTTCCTACTTAAGTCCCTCGGTCAGGTCCAGGTCCTGTCAGGTCCTTGTCTCTGCCGCTGCTGCTCTGCCCCCACTCTGTTGCCGCTGCTGCTCTGTCCCCGCACTGTCTCCCTGGTCCGAGGCTCCGAGGCTCCTGCACCCGGCCCCCGGCTTCGGAAAGGATGGAAGCTTGGAACGGAAGGATGTGCTGGAACTGGAGAGAGTCCAGAGAAGGGTGACAAAAATAATTAGGGGAATGGAGGATCTCAGCTATGAGGAAAGACTACAAGCATTGAACTTATTCTTTGTGGAGAAGAGACGCTTGAGAGGGGATATGATACAGTGCCTTGCGAAAGTATTCGGCCCCCTTGAACTTTGCAACCTTTTGACACATTTCAGGCTTCAAACATAAAGATATAAAAATGTAATTTTTTGTGAAGAATCAACAACACGTGGGACACAATCATGAAGTGGAACGAAATTTATTGGATATTTCAAACTTTGTTAACAAATAGAAAACTGAAAAATTGGGCGTGCAAAATTATTCAGCCCCCTAAAGTTAATACTTTGTAGCGCCAGCTTTTGCTGCGATTACAGCTGTAAGTCGCTTGGGGTATGTCTCTATCAGTTTTGCACATCGAGAGACTGAAATTTTTGCCCATTCCTCCTTGCAAAACAGCTCGAGCTCAGTGAGGTTGGATGGAGAGCGTTTGTGAACAGCAGTTTTCAGTTCTTTCCACAGATTCTCGATTGGATTCAGGTCTGGACTTTGACTTGGCCATTCTAACACCTGGATATGTTTGTTTGTGAACCATTCCATTGTAGATTTTGCTTATGTTTTGGATCATTGTCTTGTTGGAAGACAAATCTCCATCCCAGTCTCAGGTCTTTTGCAGACTCCATCAGGTTTTCTTCCAGAATGGTCCTGTATTTGGCTCCATCCATCTTCCCATCAATTTTAACCATCTTCCCTGTCCCTGCTGAAGAAAAGCAGGCCCAAACCATGATGCTGCCACCACCATGTTTGACAGTGGGGATGGTGTGTTCAGGGTGATGAGCTGTGTTGCTTTTACGCCAAACATAACGTTTTGCATTGTTGTCAAAAAGTTAGATTTTGGTTTCATCTGATTAGAGCACCTTCTTCCACATGTTTGGTGTGTCTCCCAGGTGGCTTGTTTCAAACTTTAAATTACACTTTTTATGGATATCTTTAAGAAATGTCTTTCTTCTTGCCACTCTTCCATAAAGGCCAGATTTGTGCAGTATACGACTGATTGTTGTCCTATGGACAGAGTCTCCCACCTCAGCTGTAGATCTCTGCAGTTCATCCAGAGTGATCATGGGCCTCTTGGCTGCATCTCTGATCAGTCTTCTCCTGGTATGAGCTGAAAGTTTAGATGGACGGCCAGGTCTTCGTAGATTTGCAGTGGTCTGATACTCCTTCCATTTCAATATTATCGCTTGCATAGTGCTTCTTGGGATGTTTAAAGCTTGGGAAATCTTTTTGTATCGAAATCTGGCTTTAAACTTCTCCACAACAGTATCTCGGACCTGCCTGGTGTGTTCCTTGTTCTTCATGATGCTCTCTGTGCTTTAAACGGACCTCTGAGACTATCTCAGTGCAGGTGCATTTATAGGGAGACTTGATTACACACAGGTGGATTCTATTTATCATCATTAGTCATTTAGGTCAACATTGGATCATTCAGAGATCCTCGCTGAACTTCTGGAGAGAGTTTGCTGCACTGAAAGTAAAAGGGGCTGAATAATTTTGCACGCCCAATTTTTCAGTTTTTTATTTGTTAACAAAGTTTGAAATATCCAATAAATTTCATTCCACTTCATGATTGTGTCTCACTTGTTGATGATTCTTCACAAAAAATTACAGTTTTATATCTTTATGTTTGAAGCCTGAAATGTGGCAAAAGGTCGCAAAGTTCAAGGGGGCCGAATACTTTCGCAAGGCACTGTATCAATGTACAAATATTGTACCGGTGACCCGAGCATAAAGAACAAACTTTTCAGAGAAAGGGAATACAATAAGACACATGGCCACTCAATACTTATAAGGGTAAAACTATAGGAAAAACGGTTTAACCTTAAAATACGTAGGGGGTTCTTTACTGTCAGAGCAGTGGGGATATGGAATTCTCTTCCATAAGCCGTGGTTTCAGCGGGGAGCATCGATAGTTTAAAAAAACTATAAGACGGGCACCTTAACCACTTGCCGACTGCCGCACGACTATTTACTGTGGCAGTCAGCCCCCTGCAGGCAAAGCGGCGTAGGGCTACGTCGCTCGCTCCCGCCGCTCTAGGGCGCGCTCCCGTGCGCCCCCGACACCCCACTGATGGTCTGATTGGGTTCAGAACCGATCAGTCATCAGGTCCAGGCCAATGATTTTTGGCCTGGACCTGTTGATCGGTCCTGCCCAATCAGATACTCTCTGTGCCTGTGTAATGTAAACACAGGCACAGAAATGACCCGCTCTCTCCTCCTCAAATCCTTTTTGGATTCATTGAGTGGAGAGAACTGATCTAAAACTGTGAGTACTGCACCAAGCACACACACTTAGATAGGCACATTTAACCCCCGATCGCCCCCCCCCAGTTAACCCCTACACCCCCTGTCACAACACACACTGTATACAGTATATAGCATTTTACTATATACCCTTATAAGTGTGACTTGTGACCAGGTTTAGCGCTTGTGGCCCTTCCTTTTATACTTAGGATACTCGCCACCCCCCCAATAAAGATTTAACCCCCTGATCCCCCCCTGATCACCCCCAGGTAACCCCTTCCCCCCTGTCACGTTGCACATTAATATACAGGTAATATAGTGTTTTACTGTATTTTGTATTAGTGTGATTGTGACTTGAGTAAGCGCTAGCGAGTTAGTTTCTGTCCCAAGGAGGTTTAGGGTCCCCGCCAACCCCCCAATAAAGATTTAACCCCCTGATCCCCCCCTGATTACCCCTATACCCCCTGTCACAACAGACACTGTATACTGTATATTGAAGTTTCCTATATACCCGTATAAGTGTGATTTGTGAACAGGTGTAGCGCTTGCGGCCCTCCCTTTTTCACTTAAAATACCCGCCACCCCCCCCTCAATAAAGATTTAACCCCCTGATCACACCCAGTTAACCCCTTCCCCCTGTCACATTACACCCTAATACAAACGTAATATACTGTTTTTTCTGCATTTTGTATTAGTGTGTTTGTGACCTGAATTAGCGCTAGCAAGTTCGTTTCTGTCCCAAGGAGGTTTAGGGTCCCCGCCACCCCCCAATAGAGATTTAACCCCCTGATCACCCCTACACCCCCTGTCACAACACACACTGTATTCAGTAATAGCATTTTCTATATACCTGTATAAGTGTGACTTGTGACCAGGTTTAGCGCTTGCGGTCGTTCCTTTTATCCTTAGGATACCCGCCACCCCCTCCCAATAAAGATTTAACCCCCTGATCACATCCAGTTAACCCCTTCCCCCGTCACATTGCACACTAATATACAGGTAATATAGTGTTTTATTGTATTTTGTATTAGTGTGATTGTGACTTGAGTTAGCGCTAGCGAGTTCGTTTCTGTCCCAAGGAGGTTTAGGGTCCCTGCCAACCCCCCCAATAAAGATTTAACCCCCTGATCCCCCCCTGATCACCCCCAGTTAACACCTTCTTTGCCCTGTCACAGTTTTCGTCACTTTTATAGTGTACAGTTTTTTTTTTCTGATCACTATTATTAGTGTCACAGGTGACATTAGTTAGTGTTAGCATCAGTCTAAGATAGCGCAGATCCCCGGCACATCGTTAGAAATAACCCCTTGATTACCACATACACACACATACACACACATACACTTCCATTACTAGTATAGTGTTTGAACAGATCAATATCTGATTTGATCAGAACTATACTAGTGTCCCCATAGTTTAGGGTTCCCAAAATGCGGTGTTTGCATGATCAGCACTAATTCCTGCCAGCACCTGCGATTAACCCCTCCGCCCAGTCCAACCCACCCCACCCCACCCAGGCAAGTGTAGTAATCAATAGACACACAAAACCGCTGTGTTAGCAGAGTTAGGCCTGATCCCTGCTAGCATTAGCAGTTTTTTTTGGTAGCGGTTAAAATAGTCCTTGACAACCAGGTGCTTTTTTTACCTGTGAGTCAAACTAATGTACCGGAAAATGTAGTTGCTAAAATGTCAAAACGGTGGTACAGTAGTGCAGAGGCTTACAGTATACTGACCATGTCAGATGAGAGCGATAGGGAAGCCTCACTGGCTGAATCAGGGTCAGTATACGAACCTGAAGAGAGCAGCGGCTCCCTGACAGACAGCTCTGACGACGGATGGGTCCCTATTAGAGCCAGGCATACCCAACCCCATTCTCGAGTTGAAGAGGTGCAGAGATCGCAGTGTGCTCGTATGGAGCAGAGTGTCGGTACTAGTGCCGCTCAGCCTTCTGGTGACCTGGCAAGCACCAGCAGCCTAGTAGACCCTGGACCTAGTACAACCAGCACTAAAGTAAAAATTGGTGACGTGGCGAGTCCAATAAGTGCAGTTGAAGCTGGTGCGGTGGCTAGCACAAGTAGTGGCCCGCAGCCACCGCGTATTCGAACACAGGCCCGTAGAGCCCATAGTGCCCTCCCTGATGCGCTGGCATATCCTTATTGGCAACCCACTGATACTACAGCGCCCGTACTTCCCCCCCCATTCACTGGCCAACCTGGAATCCACGTGGAAACAGCCAATTTTACACCCCTGAATTTTTATGAGCTGTTCTTCACGGAAGATCTTTTGAGATCTATTGTGGACCAATCACATTTATACGCTGGTCAATTCATCGCTGCCAACCCAAATTCGCCCCTTGCCAGACCATTCGGCTGGAAACCTATAATGGTTTCCAATTTTAAAACCTTTCTGGGCCTTTCCCTCAACAGGGGCATAACCAAAAAGAGTGAATTGTGGCTATATTGGTTCACTAGCCCAATTCACCATATGGGCGTGTACTCTGCCTCCATGTCCAGGGTGAGATACGAGCAAATTCTGCGATTTATGCATTTCAACGACAATGAAATCTGTCGTCCTTGGGGAGACCCTGAATATGATCGGCTCCACAAAATTCGGCCCCTCATAGACCACTTCAATCAGCGGTTTGCAGCCTGGTTTACCCCCCCCAACAAGTTGTCTGCGTTGACAAGTCCCTGATTAAGGTGTGGGTACCTGCGCTTATGGTGATAATAAATAATATAATAAATTAATAAATTAACCAATTATGTGTGAGCTGCCGATAGGCAAAAAATGAAGTGTCCCTTTAAATAAGTGATAAATTAAGTGTCAGTGCTGCTCAAAAAATATACGTGTTCCCATATAAATAAATACATAAATTAAACCATTAGTGCAATAATATGCTAAAGTGCAAAAAATCCAATATCATGTGCAAATAATGCAAAAATATTAAAGTGCAATCTGAAAACCAATATTCAATTAATGAAATAAACAGTCTCTCAATACAATAAAAAGTGTTCAGTGCTTCTTTCTCCTTTTCACACAAAGTGCTCTGTGCTCAAATTCCTCTTCACAGTTATTGAATAAGGTGCTTGCCCTCCGTGCGCCCCTCTTAGTTCCCCACTCACCAGATATTAAGATCAAAAACACCTATCACAGCTCATGAGTGGTTAACGGAGACTGCAATTCCTCCTGCTGCAACACCAGTATGAAAAGAAAGTGGCTCCGGAATCCTTGGGTAACCTTAATAGTTCTCCCCATGGGTGTAAAAAGAGAGATCTCCATAGTAAAGTACCTTCAAAACATCTTTATTTTTAAAAACCAAAAATACACTTACAAAAAAGCTGAAATAATGAATAGTGATAGATGAACATCGGCCGGGGCGGTTCGCGAACGCCAGCCGCAAATTTTCTCAAAAGTCCACGAACCGCGAGTTCGCGGCGGGCCCCATTGACTTTAATGGGAGGCAAATTTTAAAAACTTTTAGGTCATATTTGCAGCCACAAAAGACGTACTAGCTGTGCACAAATAGTCCCAGCACATGGACAATGTCATAACAGAAGTATTGCAATTGAAAAAGTTGCCCTAAATTTTTTTTTTTTACAGCAAAAAATATATATTTTTTTTCATAAATCAGCCAGAACTGACAGCAGCCGGTAAATACATTGTCTAATACATATAGGCTCCATTCACACATCTGTAAAATGGGTCCGCATCCATTCCACAATTCGGCGGAACCTTCACAGACCCATTTAATTTCCAGTCTGAAAAATTTGGCATTCACAGAATAAAGAAGTAAGTGTCGGCCATTCCAGGCCCCAAAAATTAACCCACATGCGTTTACCTGACAGCTAAGAACGTAGTATTCTGTGGCTGAAGGTACATTAGGCAATCACAGGTAACAGAAGTAAGTGTCGGCCATAAAAGGCACCAAAAAATAGCCCACATGGGTTTACCTGACAGCTAAGAATGTAGTATTCTGTGGCTGAAGGTACATTAGGCATTCACAGGATACAGAAGTAAGTGTCACCCATTCCAGGCCCCAAACATTAGCCCACATGGGTTTACCTGACAGCTAAGTACGTTGTAGTCTGTGGCTGAAGGTACATTAGACATTCACACAGTATACAGAAGTAAGTGTCGGCCTGTATAGGCTGCAAAAATTAGCTCACATGGTTTGAACTGACAGCAAAAAACATAGTTTTTGATGGCTAGAGGTATGTTAGGCATTCACAGTACACAGAACCGTAAGTGTCGGCCTGTATAGGCTCCAAAAATTACCTCACATGGTTTGAACTGACAGCAAAAAAACATAGTTTTTGATGGCTAGAGGTATGGTAGGCGTTCACAGTACACAGAACTGTAAGTGTCGGCTTGTATAGGCTCCAAAAATTAGCTCACATGGTTTGAACTGACAGCAAAGAACTTAGTATTTGGTGGCTGGAGGTACATTAGGCATTCACAGAAAAAATAATTGTCGGCCCTGAAAGGCCCCAAAAATGTGCCATTCAATGGACATGAAATGCCTTTTATGCCGCTGTATGTAGCGAAGCCAAGGACCAGGAATTGTTGTGGGTGGAGGAATTTCAATGAAACCTGGTCTACTGGTCACATGTGTTGAATTCCTCAGAGATCCATGCCTCATTCATTTTTATAAATGTGAGGTTGTGCGCTTATCTGTCACGATCCCCCATGCTGCGCTGAATGTCCTTTCGGACAGGACGCTGGATGGGGGGCAAGCCAACATTTCCATTGCAAATTGTGCAAGCTCTGGCCAGAGGTCAAGCCTGCCCACCCAGTAGTCCAGGGGTTCATCACTCCTCAGAGCGTCCACATCGGCTGTTAACCCGATGTTGTCGGACACCTGTCGGTCTATGTGTTCCCTCATGCTGGATCGGGAGTACAGCTGTCGATGGTTCGGCTGAAAGAAGGATCTCATATCTGAAGTGACCAAGACATCTTCCAACCGCCCTCTTCTTGCAGGCGCTGTTGGATTGCTACCCACAACTGTCTCTCTGTGACTGGAAATTCCTCTGCCAGCGCACGGAAGAGCAGAATGCAGCATTTCCCGCAGCAAGGCCTGGAAGTGCGGCATTCTGACCGCCCTCTGTGATTGTGGTAACATTTCCGCCATTTTGTGTTTGTACCGGGGGTCTAAGTACATTGCCACCCTCTACTGGTCCTTGGCCTTTATGCGTTTTATACGGGGGTCCCCCTTTAAACACTGCAGCATGTAGGCCCCCATTCCCACTAAACTGGAAGCGGTATAGTGGCCTGCTTCCAGCTCATCATCCAGGATAATGTCGTCCTCTTTCTCCTCCCCCCATCCACGGATAACACAAGGGATCCCAGAAAGGTTTAAAGCATGCTCTTCTTGCTCCTCCTCATCCCCCCCAGCACCATCTTCCTCCTCTGACTCCTCCTCAGACTCCTGCTGTTGATTTGTCTCAGATGGAGTAGCAACCCCTTGGAATTCATTCAACATTGCGACTTTCTGATCTTCCTGCTCCTGCTCCTCGACGGCTTGATCAATGAAACGACGCAATGCATGCTCCAGAAAGAAGGCGTAAGGTATGACAAAGTATGTCACTTATGGCGCACTGGCCGTGACTGACCAGTTTGGTGATCTCATCGAATGGCTGCAGAAGTCTGCATGCGTCCTGCATGAGCAGCCACTGGCGAGGTGAAAAAAACCCAAACTCCCCAGAACCTGTCCTGCCTCTGAGTTCGAACAGGCAGTCATTAACTGCACGTTTCTGCTGGAGCAGCCGATCGAGCATATGCAACGTTGAGTTCCATTGCGTTGGGCAGTCACAAATAAGACGCCTGAGGGGCAGGTTGTGTCGCCGCTGAATCTCAGCAAGGCGAGCCATGGCTGTGTAAGATCTTCGGAAATGGCCTGAGATTTTCCTGACCTGCCGCAAGACGTCCTGAACCCCAGGGTATTTGACAAAGAATCGCTGAACCACCAAGTTCATGACGTAGGCCATGCATGGCACGTGTGTTATTTTGCCCTGTTTCAGCACGCTCAGCAGATTGGCACCGTTGTCACACACCACTTTACCAACTGACAAATTCAGCTGTGTCAGCCACTGATCTGCCTGTGAACGCAAAGCTGAAAGGTGTGCAGGACCAGTGTGGCTCTTGGCTTCCAGGCACAACAGACACAGCACAGCATGGCAAGCAACGTCTCACCTGGCATGTGGAATAGGTTCTGGGGATCTTGGGCGGCGCAGGAGAAAAGATGGTAGCAGCGGAAGAGGAGGAGTCAGCCAAGGAGGAGAGGGAGGATGGAGGAGGATGAGAAGAGGCAGGCCTGCTTGCAATCTGTGGCGGTACAACTAAATCTACAAGGGTTGCATGCTTAACGGCCGTCAGAAGGTTCACCCAGTGGGCAGTAAAAGTGATTTACCTTCCCTGCCCGTGTTTGCTAGGCCATGTGTCTGTGTAGATAACACCCGCTTCAATCTGTGGTATTGGGGGGCCACAGGTTTATCACACCAGTTCTACAAATGATTGGCCAGTATCTGTTGTCAATATGTGTAGCACAGTTAACACAGCAAAGGAGGCCACATTTTTGCAGGACTAAAATACAATCTTAGAAAAGTATACTGTTAAATAACACCCCGCTTCAATATGTGCTATTGGGGGGCCTCTGGTTTATCACACCAGTTGTTCAAAAAATTGGCCAGTGAGTTCTGCACTGTGTGTATCAGACTTAACTCAGCAGAAGAGGCAATATTGTTGCAGGACACAAATACACTTGTAAAATTATACTCAGATAACACCCCAGTTCAATATATGGTATTGGGGGGCCACTGGTTTATCACACCAGTTGTTCAAAAAATTGACCAGTGAGTTTGGCACTGTGTGTATCAGACTTAACTCAGCAGAAGGGGCAATATTGTTGCAGGACACAAATTCACTTGTAAAAGTATACTCAGATAACACCCCACTTCAATATGTGGTATTGGGGGGCCACTGGTTTATCACACCAGTTGCTCAAAAAATTGGCCAGTAAGTTTGGCACTGTGTGTACCAGACTTAACTCAGCAGAAGAGGCAATATTGTTGCAGGACACAAATACACTTGTAAAAGTATACTCAAATAACACCCCACTTCAATATGTGGTATTAGGGGGCCACTGGTTTATCACACCAGTTGTTCAAAAAATTGGCCAGTGAGTTTGGCACTGTATGTATCAGACTTCAGCAAAAGAGGCAATATTGTTGCAGGACACAAATACACTTGTAAAAGTATACTCAGATAGGCTCCAAAAATTAGCTCACATGGTTTGAACTGACAGCAAAAAACTTTTTTGATGGCTAGAGGTACAGTAGG
This sequence comes from Pelophylax lessonae, assembly GCF_965119305.1. NCBI lineage: Eukaryota > Metazoa > Chordata > Amphibia > Anura > Ranidae > Pelophylax > Pelophylax lessonae. Next base: position 139,780,285 of record NC_138773.1, on the reverse strand, counting down.
CGTTCACAGTATACACAAGTTGGTGGCGGGCTGTTTAGGCCGCAAGAATGAGCTCACATGGGTTGAACTGACAGCAAAGAACGTAGTATATGATGGCTAGAGGTACAGTAGGCGTTCACAGTATACACAAGTTGTTGGCGGGCTGTTTAGGCCGCAAACATGAGCTCACATGGGTTGAACTGACAGTAAATAACGTAGTATATGATTGCTAGAGGTACAGTAGGCGTTCACAGTATACACAAGTTGGTGGCGGGCTGTTTAGGCCGCAAACATGAGCTCACATAGGTTGAACTGACAGTAAATAACGTAGTATATGATTGCTAGAGGTACAGTAGGCGTTCACAGTATACACAAGTTGGTGGCGGGCTGTTTAGGCCGCAAACATGAGCTCACATGGGTTGAACTGACAGTAAAGAACGTAGTATATGATTGCTAGAGGTACAGTAGGCGTTCACAGTATACACAAGTTGGTGGCGGGCTGTTTAGGCCGCAAACATGAGCTCACATGGGTTGAACTGACAGTAAAGAACGTAGTATATGATGGCTAGAGGTACAGTAGGCGTTCACAGTATACACAAGTTGGTGGCGGCCTGTTTAGGCCGCAAACATGAGCTCACATGGGTTGAACTGACAGTAAAGAACGTAGTACAGTAGGGGTTCACAGTATACAAGGGTTGGTGGCTGCCTGTTTAAGCAAACATGAGCTCACATGGGTTGAACTGACAGCAAAGAACGTAGTATATGATGGCTAGAGGTACAGTAGGCATTCACAGTATACACAAGTTGGTGGCGGGCTGTTTAGGCCGCAAACATGAGCTCACATGGGTTGAACTGACAGTAAAGAATGTAGTATATGATTGCTAGAGGTACAGTAGGCAATCACAGTATACACAAGTTGGTGGCGGCCTGTTTAGGCCACAAACATGAGCTTACATGGGTTGAATTGACAGCAAAGAAGGTAGTATATGATGGCTAGAGGTACAGTAGGCATTCACAGTATACACAAGTTGGTGGCGGCCTGTTTAGGCCGCAAACATGAGCTCACATGGGTTGAACTGACAGCAAAGAACGTAGTATATGATTGCTAGAGGTACAGTAGGCGTTCACAATATACACGTTGGTGGTGGGCTGTTTAGGCCGCAAACATGAGCTCACATGGGTTGAACTGACACCTTTTTTTTACGCTCCAACATTTGAGCCACAGAAGCCTGCCTTTTTCCAGAAAAACATGAGGACGGCATCATGGAAGGTGGAGTGTTGGACAACTGTGAGGAGACAGGAGAAGGGGGAGGAGAAGGGGGAGGAGAAGGAGAAGAGGCTGGACGGTGAGAGCATGGAGTGTGGCTTTGTGGGCTCTGACAGTTTTGCCCCCACTGGGCTTGGGGAAGGGATTTCAGGTGCCTTCTTAAGGCGGTTGTCCCTAGGTGAGTGTTGGGCTTACCGCAACTTATGCATTGACTGCAAAGGCTGCAGATGGCAACACTGTTGTCAGCAATGGACACATTAATAAAAGCCCACACTGCAGAGCCATGTGCCGGCGTACTGGGAACGCCAGATGGGACCGAACATGGTTGATGGCTCGCTCCTGATACATTTGCAGTCTGCTTTCTACCTCTTCTGCAATGCAAGTTCTGCCTGCCTCTCCTCCCTATCTGCCGGTCCGTATGTCCGCCAGTTCTACAAATAATTGGCCAGTAAAGCCCCGTACACACGTACTGATCGTCGGCCGAACGATCGGCCGTCTTTTGTCCAGGGCTGTCGTGTCTGTTGAAAACTGCAAAAGACTGCATACTAATTTTGTCGGCCAACAACAGCCGACTGCAGAAGTGATGTCATGTGATGGTTAACTTTCCTTGTCTTTTTTCTTTTCTGAGCATGCCCAGTCTTGCTAATCTGCTGTCTGTCGGCCGAAATCTGTACTGACTGGCGAACAATCGGCCGTTCTGGTGTTGGCCAACAAAAATTTTAATGCCTGCACGACAGATTCTGCTCGGCCGAAAATGCGCTGTCGGCTGTCAGAAGCATCATACTAACAAGCCTACAATCGGCCGATCGGTCGTCGGCCGAATATTTACGGCCGACAGTCGGTACGTGTGTACGGGGCTTTACTGTTGTCACTGTGTGTAGCAGAGTTAACACAGCAAAAGAGGCCAAATGTTTGCAGGACTAAAATACAATCTTAGAAAAGTATACTGTTAAATAACACATCAATTCAATATGTGGCATGGGGGGGGGGGGGGGGGGACAGGTTTATTACACCAGTTCTACGAATAATTGGCCAGTAACTGTTGTCACTGTGTGTAGCAGAGTTAACGAAGCAAAAGAGGACAAATGTTTGCAGGACTAAAATACAATCTTAGAAAAGTATACTGTTAAATAACACCCCACTTCAATATGTGGCATTGGGGGGAGCATTGGTGTAGCACACCAGTTCAAAAAATTGGCCAGTGAGTTAGGCGCTGTGTGTACCAGACTTCACTCAGCAAACTAGGCAATATTGTTGCATGACACAAATACACTTGAAAAAGCTTACTCAGAGAACACCCCACTTCAATTTGTGGCATTGGGGGGGAGCATTGGTGTAGCACAAGAGTTCAAAAAATTGGCCAGTGAGTTTGGCGCAGTGTGTACCAGACTTCATTCAGCAAACTAGGCAATATTGTTGCATGACACAAATACACTTGAAAAAGTTTACTCAGATAACACCCCACTTCAATATGTGGCATTGAGGGGGGGGGGGGGGCAATTGGTCTATCACACTAGTTATAATACATTATAAGTGCTTTTGTCACTGTGTGTAGTGTTGCTGCAGAAACGCTCAGTCTCACCATCACAATGCTGCACAGTGCACAATATTAGTACTAATCCACTATAATATGCTTTCTACAAAGTATATTATACTGTGGATTACCCCCCTCCCCCCCTTTTTAGTGCACTGCACAGCAATACCAAAAAATTTGCAGCCCTTTACATGACTTTTGTGGACATTGACAAAGCGATTTCTGTGCGAATGCAGCCGATATCTAACTGCCCCTAAAGCAACCACAGAATATCTGGCCCTAATGTTAAAGAGACTGTAATAGACCCTAAAACGACATTGGATCATTTTAAATGACTTTTGTGGACATTGACCAAGCGATTTCTGTGCGACTGCAGCCGATATCTAACTGTCCCTAAAGCAACCACAGGATACCTGGCCCTTATGTTAAAGAGGGCCAGGTATCCTGCACAGCAATACCAAAAAATTTGCAGCCCTTTACATGACTTTTGTGGACATTGACAAAGCGATTTCTGTGCGACTGCAGCCGATATCTCACTGCCCCTAAAGCAACCACAGGATACCTGGCCCTAATGTTAAAGAGACTGTAATAGACCCTAAAATGACATTGGAGCATTTTAAATGACTTTTGTGGACATTGACCAAGCGATTTCTGTGCGACTGCAGCCGATATCTAACTGTCCCTAAAGCAACCACAGGATACCTGGCCCTCGAGTTAAAAAGACTGTAATAGACCCTAAAACGACATTGGAGAATTTCAAATGACTTTTGTGGACATTGACAAAGCGATTTCTGTGCGACTGCAGCCGATATCTAACTGCCCCTAAAGCAACCACAGGATACCTGGCCCTAATGTTGAAGAGACTGTAATAGACCCTAAAACGACATTGGAGCATTTTAAATTACTTTTGTGGACATTGACAAAGCAATTTCTGTGCGACTGCAGCCGATATCTAACTGCCCCTAAAGCAACCACAGGATACCTGGTCCTCATGTTAAAGAGACTGTAATAGACTCTAAAACGACATTGGAGCATTTTAAATGACTTTTGTGGACATTGACAAAGCGATTTCTGTGCGACTGCAGCCGATATCTAACTGTCCCTAAAGCAACCACAGGATACCTGGCCCTCATGTTAAAGAGACTGTAATAGACCCTAAAACGACATTGGAGCATTTTAAATGACTTTTGTGGACATTGACCAAGCGATTTCTGTGCGACTGCAGCCGATATCTAACTCTCCCTAAAGCAACCACAGGATACCTGGCCCTCATGTTAAAGAGACTGTCATAGACCCTAAAACGACATTGGAGCATTTTAAATGACAAATTGACAAATCGATTTCTGTGCGACTGCAGCTGATATCTAACTGCCCCTAAAGCAACCACAGGATACCTGGCCCTAATGTTAACCACTTTACGGCCGGCGCACGACGATCTACGTCGGCACTCAGCCCCGGCCAGGCAAACTGACGTAGGCCTACGTCAGCACAATTTGCCGGCCCTGTGCGCGCTCCCGCGCGTCCCCGCCGCCGATGATGACTCGATTGGGTTCAGAACCGATCAGTCATCAGGTCCAGGCCAATCATTTTTGGTCTGGACCTGTTGATCGGTCCTGCCCAATCAGATCATCCTCTAAGCCTGTGAAATGTAAACACAGGCTTAGAGGAGATGTGCCCTCCCCCCACAACGGTCTTTTTGGATCCAGCGTGAGAGGAGAGCACATCTTACTGTGAGTACTGCACCAAGCACACCCACACACAGTTAGATAGGCACATTTCACCCCCGATCGCCCCCCCAATTAACCCCTACAGCACCTGACACAACACACACTATATACAGCATATAGCATATACCTATATACCTGTATAAGTGTGATTTGTGAACAGGTGTAGCCCTTGCGACCCCCCCTTTTCCACTCAAATTACCCCCCACTCCCCCCTAATAAAGATTTAACCCACTGATCTCCCCTGACCCCCCCCTGATCACCGCCGTTAACCCCTACACCCTCTGTCACATCAGCACTAATACAAACGCAATATACGGTGTTATTGTATTTTTGTATTAGTGTCATTGTGATCAGAATTAGCGCAGGCGACTAAGTTTCTGTCCCAAGAAGGTTTAGGGTCCCCGCCACCCGCCCAATAAAGATTTAAGCCCCTGACCCCCCCCTGATCACCCCTACACCCCCTGCCATAACACACACCGTATACAGTATATAGCATTTTGCTATATACCCGTATAAGTGTGATTTGTGGTCAGGTCTAGCGCTTGCGACCCCCCTTTTTCCACTTGAATTACCCGCCACCCCCCCCTAATAAAGATTTAAGCCCCTGATCCCACCTGATCCCCCCCTGATCACCGCTAGTTAACCCCTACACCCTCTGTCACATCAGCACTAATACAAACGTAATATACTGTGTTTTTGTATTTTTGTATTAGTGTGATTGTGATCAGAATTAGCGCAGGCGACTAAGTTTGTGTCCCAAGGAGGTTTAGGGTCCCCGCCACCCGCCCAATAAAGATTTAATCCCCTGATCCCCTCCTGATCACCCCTACACCCCCTGCCACAACGCACACTGTATACAGTATATAGCATTTTCTATATACCCGTATAAGTGTGACTTGTGACCAGGTTTAGCGCTTGCCACCTTTCCTTTTATCCTTAGGATACCCGCCAGTCCCTTCCAATAAAGATTTAAACCCCTGATCCCCCCCTGATCACATCCCGTTAACCCCTACACCCTCTGTCACATTAGCACTAATACACACATAATATACTGTTTTTACTGTATTTTGTATTGGTGTCATTGTGACTTGAGGTTGCGCTAGCTAGCTAGTTTCTTTCCCAAAGGAGGTTTAGGGTCCCCGCCACCCCCCCCCAGATCCCCAGCGCATAGTTTAGAAGTAACCCCTTGATTGCCACACACGCACGCACGCACGCACGCACCTACACTTCCATTTCTAGTATAGTGTTTGAACAGATCAATATCTGATCTGATCAGAACTATACTAGCGCCCCCATAGTTTAGGGTTCCCAAAACGCGGTGTTTGCACGATCAGTACTGATTCCGGCCAGCACCTGCGTTTAACCCTTTCACCCAGGCAAGTGTAGTAATCAATAGATTACTGTCACTTGCAAAAAAACACAAGACACAAAACCGCTGTGTTAGCAGAGTCAGGCCTGATCCCTGCTAGCATTAGCAGTTTTTTTTGTAGCGCTTGAAATAATCTTCGACAACCAGGTGCTTTTATTACCTGTGAGTCGCATCACTGTACGAGTAAATTTAGTTACCAAAATGACCAAACGTTCGTACAGGGATGAAGAGCTTGTCAGTTATATGCTGACCGAGTCATCTGATAGCGAAGGGGAAGCTACAATGACCGAATTAGTGTCAGTATATGAACCTGATGACGGCAGCGGCTCCCTGACAGATAGCTCCGACGACAGATGGGTCCCTGTTAGACCCAGGCGTACCCGACCCCATTCTGAAGTTGTTGTGATGCAGGAATCGCAGGGTGCTCGTATGGAGCAGAGTGTGGGTACTAGTGCCGCTCATCCTTCTGGCGACCTGGCAAGCGCCAGCGGCCTAGTACAACCTGGACCTAGTACAACAAGCACTGCAGTAAGACCTGGTGACGTGGCGAGTCCCCTAAGTGCAGTTGAAGCTGGTGCGGTGGCTAGCACAAGTAGTGGCCCGCGGCCACCGCGTATTCGAAGACAGGCCCGTAGAGCCCATAGTGCCCTCCCTGATGCGCTGGCATTTCCTAATTGGCAACCCACTGATACTACAGCGCCAGTACTTCCCCCATTCACCGCCCAACCTGGAATCCACGTGGAGACAGCTGGTTTTACGCCCCTGAACTTTTTTGAGCTGTTCTTCACGGAAGATCTTTACAGATCTATTGTGGATCAATCAAATTTATATGCACAACAGTTCATCGCCGCCAACCCAAATTCACACCTTGCCAGACAATTCGGCTGGAAACCTATAACGGTTTCCGAATTTAAGATCTTTCTGGGCCTTTCCCTTCACATGGGCATAACTAAACAGAGTGAATTGCGGCTATATTGGTCCACTAGCCCAGTTCACCATATGCGCATGTACTCTGCCTCTATGTCCAGGACGAGATACGAGCAAATTCTGCGATTTATGCATTTCAGCGACAATGAACTCTGTCGTCCTCGGGGAGACCCTGCATACGATCGGCTCCACAAAATTCGGCCCCTCATAGACCACTTCAATCAGCGGTTTGCAGCCTTGTTTACCCCCGAACAAGTTGTCTGCGTTGACGAGTCCCTGATTAAATTTACTGGCCGCCTTGCTATGAAACAGTACCTCCCCAGCAAGCGTGCCAAGTACGGGGTCAAACTGTATAAATTGTGTGACAGGGCCACAGGCTATACAGTTAGTTTCCGGGTCTATGAGGGAAAAGATAGCTGTGTGGAGCCCCCCAACTGCCCAGACTACATAGGGAGCAGCGGTAAGATCGTTTGGGACTTGGTGTCACCCTTATCCGGAAAGGGGTACCATTTGTACGTGGACAACTTTTATACAAGCGTGCCACTATTTAGTCACCTTCTCGATTTACAAATTGGCGCATGTGGCACCGTGCGACCTAATCGCCGGGGCTTCCCCCAACGGCTTGTAGATTCCCGTCTTAGTCGGGGGGCGAGAGCCTGCTTGAAAACGGACAAATTACTTGCGGTGAAGTGGAAGGATACACGGGATGTTTATGTTCTGTCCTCCCTTCACACAGACACGACGATCCAAATTCCTACGGCAACTGGCGTTATGGAGAAACCCCTCTGTGTCCACGAATATAACCTTAACATGGGAGGGGTGGACCTTAACGACCAGCTTTTGGCGCCGTATTTAGTTGCCCGTAAAGCCAGACGCTGGTACAAAAAAGTGTCTGTTTACCTATACCAATTGGCTATGCTGAACGCCTTTGTCCTATACAGGGCGTCAGGACGAACTGGATCTTTCCGGGAATTCCAGGAAGAGATCATCCTTGCCTACCTGTACCCAGGAGGCATGCCTGCCCAACTTCCCCTTCCAGATGCAGTGAGCCGGCTGCATGAGAGGCATTTTTCACATGTCCTCCCGAGTACCCCTACCCAAAGATGGCCCCAAAGAAGATGTCGTGTCTGTAGCAAGCGCGGATTTAGGCGTGACACCCGTTATTATTGTCCCAAATGTCCTGACCAACCTGGTCTCTGCATCGGGGAATGTTTCGAGCGCTACCATACACTAGTGGATTATTAGCGTAGGGTACAGCACGACACAGTGTAGGGCACATAAACACAGGGTCTCGAAGGATGTTGGATGTCCATCGACATTTTGAGAGACCCAAGCTGGAAGAGAAGTTCGCAGATGATCGCAGTCCCTCCCAAATCAAGAAGTAAAGGAACAGTTAGAAAGAAAAATAAAAGGATCCAAAAACTGTTGTGGTGTCAGTAATTTTATATGTCCTTCTACTCCTTCCTACTATACTTTTTTTCAATGTCCTTTGTTTGTTTTTTCATTCTTTTGTGACCTGTTTCTCTTGCAGGTCCCTCGTCGGCTACCACGCATTGATTTTATATATTCTGACACAAACAGCGTTTGCGCTCAGCATATATGGATACCTTTGCTGATAGCAGCTGTGGTGATTTTCTGATTTCAGCACTGCAGTTAAAATCCTATTTTGGTATACGTGGATAGCGCCGTGTATACCCATCATTAAATTCAGTGGGTGGTTGTTTGGGCGGTTAATGATGAAGATCCAAAAACTGTTTTTGTCAGTCATTTTATATGTCCTTCTACTCCTTCCTACTATACTTTTTTTCAATGTCCTTTGTTTGTTTTTTCATTCTTTTGTGACCTGTTTCTCTTGCAGGTCCCTCGTCGGCTACCACGCATTGATTTTATATATTCTGACACAAACAGCGTTTGCGCTCAGCATATATGGATACCTTTGCTGATAGCAGCTGTGGTGATTTTCTGATTTCAGCACTGCAGTTAAAATCCTATTTTGGTATACGTGGATAGTGTCGTGTATACCCATCATTAAATTCAGTGGGTGGTTGTTTGGGCGGTTAATGATGAGTAATACTACGCATTATTCCTGTGCTGATTTCTGATAGGTTCTCTTTTTTTCCGTTCAGCCCACAGGCTGCATGAAAAAAAAAAAAACCTATATGCCAAACAAGGACCAGCAATGTACTGGTACGTTGCTGGACTTTGAGTGGTTATACCAGGATGATGCCTGCAGATTTAGGCATCATCTTGGTATCGTTTTTTACAGCCAGCGGTCGGCTTACATGTAAAAGCAATTCTAGCAGGTAATTGGCCGCTAGACTGCTTTTACATGCAGTGGGAGGGGCCTCCCCCCCCCACCGCCGCCTTCCGCAGCCTTCCATGGTTTTTCTCTGGCTCTCCTGTCCCACCGGTTAACCCGAGAGTGCAGCCGGTGGTTCAATTATCTAACCATAGAGCTAATTGGAGATGAGAATGGCTCCAATCATCTCTATGGCCTAAGATGCCGGAGGCTACGAGCATTTTATGACTTCTGTTTCGCCAGAAATAAACAGGGCCATTGGGAAATTGGGAAAGTATTTTATCACACCAATTTTGGTGTGGTCCGATGCGTTAAGGTCAGAGGAGAGATCTAGAGTCTAAAAGACCCCAATTTTTTTAAAAAAGAGTACCTGTCACTACAGATTGCTATCATAGGGGATATTTAAATTCACTATGATAACAATAAAAATGATTTAAAAAAAAAAAATTAAAGGAAAGGTGTCAAAATAACATAAAAAAGCAAAAGAAAAAAGAAAAAAAAAAAAAAAAAATTGAGCCCCCCCCCTTACCCCCGGTGCTTGCGCGCAATGGCGCACGCAAGCGGTGGTCTAGTGTCATATGTAAACCACAATTGCAGCATGCATGTGAGGTTTCGCTGCGATCGCCAGATCGAGTGCAGTAATTCTTGCAGTAGACCTCCTCTGTAAGTCTAAAGTGGTAACCTGTAGAGACTTTTAAAGGTTTTCAAAAATGTACATACGTTTTTGTCGCTGCGCAGGCATGCGCAATTTTTAAAGCATGTCATGTTAGGTGTCTATGAACTCGGCATAAGATCATCTTTTAAATTTTACCAAAAAAATTGGAATTATATAGTGCATTTGTGCAATAAATTAAAAAAAATGTATTTTTTTCGCAAAAATTGCGTTTGGAAAATCTGTGCGCAACCGTGTGACAAAAAAATTTGCAACATCCACCATTTTATTCTATAGGGCCTCTGCTTTAAAAAAATATACAATGTTTGGGGGTTCAAAGTAATTTTCTAGTAAAAAAAAATATTTTTTCATGTAAACAAAAAGGCACAGAAAAGGCTTGGTTTTCAAGTGGTTAGAAGAGTGGGTGATGTGTGGATAAGATTGAGTATAAAATGCCGGAACTGTTCAAACACCCCCCTAATGACCCCTTTTTGAAAAGTAGACACCCAAAGCTTTTTTCTGAGAGGCATGGTGAGTCCATAGAGTATTTTATATTTTGCCACAAGTTTCGGGAAAATTATTATTTTTTTTTTTTTTGTTGTTTTTTTACAGAAAGTTGTCACTAAATGATATATTGCTCATGCATGCCATGGGAATATGTGAAATGACACCCCAAAATACATTCTTTTGCTTCTCCTGAGTACAGGGATACCACATGTGTGAGACTTTTTGGGAGCCTAGCTGTGTACGCGCCCCCGAAAACCAATCCACATCTTCAGGTTTTCTAATGGCGTAAATTGCTGATTTTACCCCTGACTACCTGTCACAGTTTCAGAGGCCCTGAAATTTCAAGATGGCACAAAACCCCCCCAAATGACCCCATTTTGCAAAGTAGACACTCCAAGCTACTGGCTGAGAAGTATGGTGAGTCCATGGAATAGTTTATATTTTGCCACAAGTTTCGAGGAAAAAAAATTTTTTTATTTTTTTTTATTTTTTTACACAAAGTTGTCAGTAAATGATATATTGCTCACACAGGCCATGGGTATATGTGAAATGACACCCCAAAATACATTCTGCTGCTTCTCCTGAGTACAATGATACCCCATGTGTGAGACTTTTTGCCAGTCTAGCCGCGTACAGGACCCGGAAAACCAATGCGCACCTTTAGGCTTTCTAAGGGCGTAAATTGTTGATCTCACTCCTTACTACCTATCACAGTTTTGAAGTCCATAAAAAGCCAAGATTGCACAAACCCCCCCCCCCCAAATGACCCCATTTTGCAAAGTAGACACTCCAATCTATTTGCTGAGAGGCATGGTGAGTATTTTGCAGCTCTAATTTTTTTTGGAAAATGAAGAAAAAACAGGAAAATGCATTTTTTTTCCTCTTTTTTCAATTTCCAAAACTTTGTGACAAAAAGTGAGATCTGCAAAACACTCAACATGCCTCTCTGCAAATAGCTCAGGGTGTCTACTTTCCGAAAAGGGGTCATTTGGGGGGGGGGGGGGGTTGTGCTGTCTTGGCATTTCATGGCCTCCAAAACTGTGATAGGTAGTCAGGAGTGAAATCAACAATTTACGCCCTTGGAAAGCCTGAAGGCGATGATTGGTTTTCGGGGTCCTGTACTCGGCTAGACTGCAAAAAAGTCTCACACATGGGGTATCCCTATACTCAGGAGAAGCAGCAGAATGTATTTTGGGGTGTCAGTTCACATATACCCATGGCATGTGTGAGCAATATATCATTTACTGACAACTTTGTGTAAAAAAAAAAAATATATATATATATATATTTCCCGGAACTTGTGGCAAAATATAAAATATTCCATGGACTCACCATGCCTCTCAGCAAATAGCTTGGGGTGTCTACTTTCCAAAATGGGGTCATTTGGGGGGGTTTTGTGCTATCTTGGAATTTTAGGGCCTCCGAAACTGTGATAGGTAGTCAGGAGTGAAATCAACAATTTACGCCCTTGGAAAGCCTGAAAGTGGGGACTGGTTTTCGGGGACCTGTACTCGGCTAGACTGCAAAAAAGTCTCACACATGGGGTATCCCTGTACTCAGGAGAAGCAGCAGAATGTATTTTGGGGTGTCATTTCACATATACCCATGGCATGTGTGAGCAATATTTCATTTACTGACAACTTTGTGAAAAAAAAAAAAATATATATATATATATATATTTCCCGGAACTTGTGGCAAAATACAAATATTCCATGGACTCACCATGCCTCTCAGCAAATAGCTTGGGGTGTCTACTTTCCAAAATGGGGTCATTTGGGGGGGTTTTGTGCTATCTTGGAATTTTAGGGCCTCTGAAACTGTGATAGGTAGTCAGGAGTGAAATCAACAATTTACGCCCTTGGAAAGCCTGAAAGCGGGGACTGGTTTTCGGGGACCTGTACTCGGCTAGACTGCAAAAAAGTCTCACACATGGGGTATCCCTGTACTCAGGAGAAGCAGCAGAATGTATTTTGGGGTGTCATTTCACATATACCCATGGCATGTGTGAGCAATATTTCATTTACTGACAACTTTGTGAAAAAAAAAAAAAAAATATATATATATATGTATTTCCCGGAACTTGTGGCAGAATATAAAATATTCCATGGACTCACCATGCCTCTCAGCAAATAGCTTGGGGTGTCTACTTTCCAAAATGGGGTCATTTGGGGGGGGTTTGTGCTATCTTGGAATTTTAGGGCCTCCGAAACTGTGACAGGTAGTGCAGAGGTGACATGCACAATTTACGCCATTAGAAAACCTGGGAGTGTTGATTGGTTTTCGCGGTCCTGTACACAGCTACACAGCTAGGCTCCCAAAAAGTCTCACACATGGGGCATCCCCATACTCAGGAGAAGTGGCAGAATGTATTTTGGGGTGTAATTCCACATATACCCATGTCATGTGTGAGAATTTTATCTTTTAGTGACAATGTTGTGTAAAAAAAATAAATAAAAAAAAAAAATAGTAATATTCCCAAAACTTGTGGTAAAATATAAAATATTCCATGGACTCACCATGCCTCTTAGCAAACAGCTTGGGGTGTCTACTTTCCAAAATGGGGTCATTTGGGGGGGTTTTGTGGTATCTTGACATTTCAGGGCCTCCTAAACCGTTAGAGGTAGTGAGAAAATGCAATGAAAAATGTACGCCCTTTGAAATTCTGATGGTGGGGATTTGTTTTTGTGGTCCCGTACACAGCTAGGCTCCCAAAAAGTCCCACATATGTGGTATCCCTGTACTCAGGAGAAGCAGCAGAATATATTTTGGGGTGTAATTACACATATACCCATGGCATGTGTGAGCAATATATCATTTCAATGACAACTTTGTGTAAAAAAAAAAAAAAAAAAATTTTTAGTCATTTTTCAAACACCTGTGACAAAAAAATGAAATATTCAATGAGCTCAACATGCCTCTCAGAACATTCCTTAGGATGTCTACTTTCCAAAAAGTGGTAGTTTGGGGGGGTTTTGTACTGCCCTGCCATTTTAGCACTTCATGAAATGAGATAGGCAGTCAAAAATTAAAGCTGCGTAAATTTCTGTATTTACACCATAGTTTGTAGACGCTATAACTTTTGCGCAAACCAATAAAAATACGCTCATTGAATTTTTTTTTGTCAAAGACATGTAGCTAAATATATTTTGGCCAAAAAAAAATACATAAATTGAGTATATTGGATATTTTTTAAAAGACAAAGTTGAAAATGTCATTTTTTTGCAAAATTTTCGCTCTTTTTTTATTAATATCGCAAAAAATAAAAAGCGCAGAGGTGATCAAATACCACCAAAAGAAAGCTCTGTTTGTGGGAAAAAAAGGACGTAAATTTCGTTTGGGTACCACATTGCATGACCGCACAATTGTCAGTTAAAGTCACGCAGTGCCGAGTCGTAAAATACCCCCTGGTCGGAATGGGGGTAAAATCTTCCGGGGCTTAAGTGGTTAAAGAGACTGTAATAGACTCTAAAACGACATTGGAGCATTTTAAATGACTTTTGTGGACATTGACAAAGCGATTTCTGTGCGACTGCAGCCGATATCTAACTGTCCCTAAAGCAACCACAGGATACCTGGCCCTCATGTTAAAGAGACTGTAATAGACCCTAAAACGACATTGGAGCATTTTAAATGACTTTTGTGGACATTGACAAAGCGATTTCTGTGCGACTGCAGCCGATCTCTAACTGCCCCTAAAGCAACCACAGGATACCTCTCCCTAAGCTCAAAAGATACTAGACCTATACCGAAATACCAGCCCTGAGAAGGAGTTTTGTGAACATTGACAGAACGATTTGTGACTGCAGCCGATCTCTAACTGCCCCTAAAGCAACCACAGGATATCTGTCCCTAACCTGAAAAGAGTCTATACCGAAATACCAGCCCTGGAAAGGACTTTTGTGGATCTTCACAGTGCTATATGTAGCACTACTTGTGAAGCACAACGGCACTTTAAACACCAGAACCTTCTTTAAAAAGGTGGATACTAATGGCTACATCTCTAAGAGGAGTTGCCATCACCCGGCTTGGATACAAGCGATACCAAAAGGGCAATTCACCCGAATTAGAAGGAATTGTACAGATTTAAAAGACTACAATACACAGACAGATAAATTAATAGAAAGATTCAGAGAAAAGGGATACAAAGAGAAAGACCTGAGAATCACACAAAAGAAAATATCCAAATTGAAGAGAGAAGACCTCCTAAAGAATAAGAAGAAAAAGAAGAAAGAAAACCCAAACTTTGAACTAGCTTTTATTACGGGATTCAACACCCAATACAAAGAGGTTGAAAAATGCATAAAGAAAAATTGGCACATCCTATTAAGGGATGACACTTTAAAAACACTCCTCCCAAAGAATCCAAAATTTATTTATAAAAGAGCCCCGGGACTACGGAATATTCTATCAAAAAATGTTCCAGACCCACCAAAAAAACCACAAATGTTTTTCGCAAAAAATGGCTTCTATAGGTGCAGAAGATGTAAAGCATGCAGGACAAGCAGATTTAAGAAAAGGATTGAACACAAGTTCTTCTCCATGGATAATCGGGAATTTGAGATTAAAAAATTCATCACCTGTGATACTAGATTTGTTACATACATGTGTACTTGCCCTTGCGGATTAAAATACATCGGATGCACGACCCGCACTTTAGCAATTAGGATAGGAGAACATGTCGATAACATAAAGAAAGGCTTCAAAAAGCACAGCCTGTCCAATCACTTCAGAATTTTCCACAACCAAGACCCCTCCCTCCTTTGGTTCTGTGGAATTGACAAAATATTCAGTCATTGGAGAGGCTCAGATATGCGAAAAATGATATCGCAGAACGAAACCGCATGGATCCATAGACTAAAAACATTAAAACCCATGGGGTTAAATGCAGACATAGACCTTAATTGCTTTTTAAATAATTTTTAGGAATTCAATTGAATATATCCCTTGCCTTTAGATAATATATCTCATATTTATATTTTATATATCCATTTTATATATATATTTTTTAATACAAATTATGGATTTTTATATAGATAATATTATTTAAAAAAAAATTATAATGTACACTGTACCTTTTAATAAGCATATGTCCCTATAAATTAATATCTATGTCCATAAGAATGATAAAATAAAAAATAATTGTTCCTATATATGGCCACTAGATGGAGTTATAGTCCCGAATTACACTAAAAAGAATGTAGGAAAAATTAGATGACCACTAGATGGCGTCAATTAAAGATATATATTTTTTTATTTTATAATGTCTAATTTCAATTTTAATTTATAATGTTTTATTAATAAAGATTTAATACTAGATATAAATAGTTTTATAATTGTGGGAAATATATTATGTGTTTTTAAGAATTATTGGATGTGAATTGCTGTTTGTATAATGCGGGGAATAGGAATATACCCGGGCGATTTGCAGCAAATGTCAAATACATATAAAATAAAAGGGTCACGTAATAAATCGATACCATCTTGTTAAATATACAGATCGGCACTTAATGTCAATAAAAATAAATGAATGGCGCTACAAAAGCAAAACTAAACACCGGCCAATCATAATAGAGATAGCGATACTTAAGATGTGACTGACAGGGCCAGCATAGACTGCCTGAGGACGCTCGTTAAGCGAAATGCATTGTGGTCAATGCTAACCCGGAAGTAACACACAGAGGCATTCGGAACAGAGGCTGGGATACACATCCACCGCCGCAATACAAAGAAGGGGGAAAGGAGATACAGGGTGCTGCAGATCCCCGGAGAATATCTTCCTAAGACCCAAAAAAACGATTTTGTACTGCCGAATTGCCCAGTGCCAGGAGGGCACAACAAATAGTAAGAGGCTAATTGTCACCTTATAGTGTATGTTTTTTGGAGAATAAAACAGTATTTCACTATTGGAGGCTATTTGTTCTTCTATATCTTTATGTGTATGGGGGGACTACATGGTCCAACTCGAGTAATATAGGAGCCAGAGATCCAAGCAATCGAGGAGAGGTTTGATCCACCCAATAAAGGGATCACAGGCGTTGGGGGTCCTTGTGACCCGCTGCTAGCTGGTAAGAGGCCACGGTTGTCACATCCCAGCACCTGGAGCACTGTGAATGGATTAATAAGAATTCACCAAGCACAATTTTGATTGCATGCTATTGCTTGGACTTGTAAACACTACTTGGAGCACATTTATATATTTATACTTTTTTATATATTCTTATGTGATTTTTTGTATATATCCTTATGTGATTTTTGTATGGAATTCTTTATATATTTATTTATTGGTTCACTGATCCACACCTTTGTGGATTAATTTACTTTGAGAAGCACAAGCACTTCTTAATTGACGGTTGTCACATCCCAGCACCTGGAGCACTGTGAAGGGATTAATAAGAATCCACCAAGCACAATTTTGATTGCATGCTATTGCCTGGACTTTTAAACACTACTTGGAGCACATTTATATATTTATATTTTTATATATTCTTATGTGATTTTTGTATGGAATTCTTTATATATCTATTTATTGGTTCACTGATCCACACCTTTGTGGATTAATTTACTTTGAGAAGCACAAACACTTCTGAATTGAAATTGCACTGGTATGCACTTTTCTTTGCTAATTGCACCAATAGTAGATCATATATATATTTGTAGCAATTTTTAATCACATATATTACACTTTAAATCACTATTAATTTTTATAACACGTGATATATTAAGATTACCAGCGCCTTTTTACCTATGATATATACAGTGCTATATGTGTCTAGCAAACTCTCCCTGACGAGCACAGCAGACCTCTCCCTACACTGGCAGAAAATGGAATGTCAAATGGCCGCCAGGTCAGGTCTATTTATAGGGCAGGGGGACTGTCCATGTGCTGGAATGTTTCAATTTGCTGTCCCGTTCCACCTGACGGCTGTGTCATGGGTCAAAGTTCTCCCCAATGTAAACAAATATGGCCCCCGCGAACGACGCCATTTGTCCGACAATTCGGCGGGTAGCGAACAAGCAAATTTTGCCGCGAACCGCAAGGCCATCTCTAATCATGAACGCCTTATCGGTTTCCTGGAGGTGGACGCCGCTTCCGCGTTCTGAGCTCCAACCACCGGATCTGACGTCGTCGGGCAATGGCTTGACGCGTTTCGATCCTCCAATTGGATCGTTTTCAAAAGCTGATGCATCATCCTCACGTCCGCCCTTAAAAAGCCCTAATCTCCACCCAGTTCAGCTCTCATTGGATGCCGAATGCCCCCGGAAACACCGGAAATCAAATGTTCTCCACCTCTAAGCTTATGCAGTAACATATATATATATATATATATATATATATATATATATATATATATATATATATATATAATCTATTGAAAAAGCCCATAATATTTCTCATACTATTCAAATCCAGCTACCGCACATATACATAGGTCACCACTCGGTAATACACAATATTAAAGGCAATAAATAAGACATAACATCATTACTGTATATTGCAGTGAGCGGAAATGTCACGGACTCCATCTTGGTACTCATATTCCTACAAATGTGTGTGTGTGTGTGTATATATATATATATATATATATATATTGGGAAAGAATTGTTATACAGTCAGATCAAAAAGACTACTAAACCAAGCCCACATCCTGGTTACTAGACATCAGAGAGAGAGGTATAGAATGGGATTGTGGTGTATCCATAGGGTGGGGACCAAGAGAAACCCAGTGGAATTCCCAAAAGGTGGACTTTAAAGGGCTGGTATAGTAATTGGTGAGCAAACAAGGGAATAAAAATATATAAATTTATTGAAATATATTGTTAAAAACAGAGATCAGCATGATTACTTCACATATGGTAGCTAGCAACATAGTTTGAACATGAAGACATAAGATTAGTCCATAGACAACTCAACCATGTTGAAACATTGAAGGTTTTTTCTTGGTGATGGTTCGACGCGTTTCGCCAGAAAAAAGTAATCGGCTTCTTCAGGAACCAATTGTTAGCGGCTAGACAGGGCCACTAACATTAGACATATACAAAAAGGAGAAGAAAAAAGACATAAACATTCATAAATAACCTTCATGTTATACCATTGAAGCATAGTTGATACATAACATATCAAACTCCTATTGAGTGAAATACAATACAATTGTACATTATTGGTCAACTTGCTCACCTAGTTCACAATGGGGTTAACATGGATAGGATTCGAGATATCCCTAGTTATCCAGTGAGGCCAGGATGCAATTAGCCCTCTCCAATAGATCCTCAAATAGGGCTCCAAAGAACTCCTTTAATGAGGATAGGTGGACCGAACCTCTTCCAAGTTTCCCAAGGGGATGAATACATCCGATAATATATGCCAATGAGTAACCTCTATGTTGTCACCATGGGGTACTCAGCAACGATACGATGTTGGAGGCAGGGGATTGATAAAATAAAGCCCAGAGCAACTCTGTAGTGTTTCCATGATAGAAGGGAAAGAGAGCACAAAAGAGAGGACAAGAGATAAAGATAATAATAAATGGTTATAGCCCACCAAATAGATAACAATCTGCTTGGAGGTAAAGTATATAAGCCCATAATTGAGGGCTCCATTCAGATAAGAGAGCCTACCTTGCCATGGAATCAGCACTGTGTAGAGGTACTGAACGCCTGTGCCCGCGGTACCGAGTACCGCAGCCATCGGCGTCTCTGCCTCGTGGGCTTATGCGCAGGAAGAGGTCCCGCCGGAAGTGCGACGCCAGAAGCGTCCCGATGTCACTTCCGGCGCGGGCGCTATGCAAGTGCGCCACTTCCGGTATGGCTGAAGATGGTAATACAGCCATCGGGTACGGCGCAACTGATTCCCATTGCTGGGAGAGGACCGGATGTTTACCAGAAACATCCTACCTCTGCTTTGCGCCCGAATCCTCCTAGAATGGAAAGGGAGAACAGGCATACACTAGCTCAAACCGGACCTGTCGGCACATCCCGATCCTATCAAAAAACAGAAAAACAATATATGGTGATTGATAAAAATACTTCAGAGGTCCCAAAACAGAAAAAAAGAGCCTAACAAAAGAAAGGGAGCATATATGTGTATATATGAAAAAACATACATGCAACCGAAAACAGAGATTAGTAAACAAATCAAAACACAATATACAGCCCCTAAAAAAGGAGCATATTTGATAAGCATATCTCATTGACGCAGTTGTCACACAGAAGGCTCACATCAGAGCAAAAGGATGGCTAGTCATAGGGATATAGTCACATTATATCCTAAATTGGGAAGGGGAGACAAAAAAGGGAAACAAGGAAAAAGAGAAAAAAAAAAAAAAAAAAGGGGGAGGGGGAGGGGAGGGGGGAAGAGGGGGAGTGGGAAGAAGGGGGGGGGGAAAGGAAAAAGGGAGGGTGAAGAAAGGGGGGGGGGGTTTTGGGGGGGAAAAGGAAAAAAGTATAAAAAAATATATATAAAAAAATTATATAAAAAATATATGAAAGATATGGGAAAGGTCCTAGAGGTGGACAACAAAAAAGTCCCAGAGGTGGATTACCATTATTGGATTATGGATTGAATTAGAGAAATGGTTTATATGACACGGCTGAATTTAAGCCGGGCCATTTAGTAGCTTGCTGATTAAAGATCCATTTTGCTTCCTTTTGGAGAATGATTTTATCGGTATTTCCACCTCGTGGGTTTCTGTTGACCACCTCTAGGACTGAAAAGGAGACCATATGAGGGTCAAAGCTATGGTTAAGACCGACATGCTTACATATTGGTGTAAAAATTAGACCAACCTCCAAATAATAGAGGTGGTCACTGATCCTTTGCCAAAATTTCCTTTTGGTTTTGCCTATATAGAAGGCACCACATTTGCATGTGGCTAGATACACTACCCCTTCAGTCTGACAGGTGGCTGAGAATCTCGGCCGCAGCATTCCTCCTTGTGGCAAGGGAAGGGTAGTTCCCTCCCTTACCCATGGGCATAGGTCACATGTCCCACATCTGTGGGTCCCTAGTGATCCCTCAGATCCCACAGAGGTGGGAGACTGGAAATGGCTATGCACCAATGAGTCGCCCAGAGATCTAGCCTTCCTAAATACTAATTCTGGTGTTGATCGAACATATCGGGAGATTGTTGGATCCTCCGTCAAGAAGTGCCAATTTTTGGCCAATATGGAGCGGATCTCTTGATGGTGGGCATTGAAGGTAGTGATCATTTTAGTTGTAGAGGGGGATTCCTGTTTTTTGGGGCGGTAGATCAACTCTTCCCTTTTCTGGGATTTAGCCTTTTGGTAGGCATTTTTTAGGACCCTGTTGCTGTATCCCCTTAGTTTTAGCCTCTGTTGAAGGGCTCTTGCTTCCCTCTCAAAGTCAACATCCCTTCCGCAATTGCGGCGTATCCTAAGGTACTGGCAGTAAGGTATATTACGTACAAGCGATCTTGGATGACCACTCTGGTAATGAAGAATAGTGTTACCAGCTGTCTCCTTCCGGTACAGGGAGGTAAATAGAGTTCCGTCAGGAGACATGTGTATATAGGTGTCAAGAAAGGGAATCACCAACTTGCTGCATTGCATTGTAAATTTTAGATTGAATTGGTTGATCGATAGATATTGCATAAATTCCAACAACTGTTCATGAGATCCCGTCCACACCACCAGGACGTCATCAATATACCTTTTCCAGGTAAGGACATATTCAAAGAGGGGTGACGCCTTCTCATCAGAGAACAGGACGCGCTCCCATCCCCCCAGGTACAGGTTGGCATACGATGGGGCACACGCTGTCCCCATCGCTACCCCCTGTACCTGGAGGTATGTGTCATCATTAAAGGAAAAAATATTGGAATTTAAAATAAATTCCAGAAGTCGAAGGACAAAATCAGTACGAGCCCAATTGGAGCGCTCCTGTTCCCGGAGGAATGAAGACGCCACCCTTAGACCTTTAGTATGGGGAATTGAGGAGTATAGTGCTTCAATATCAATCGCTACTAGTAGCGATTGAGTAGGCACGACAAGTCCCTCAATGGTCTTGAGCAGTTCCACCGTATCTTTAAGATAAGATGGTAAACTAGCTACTAGTGGGCGTAAATGGCTGTCAATGTATCGACTTGCCATTTCTGATATGCTTCCTATGCCAGATATAATTGGACGTCCTGGTGGTGGGACGGTTTTTTTATGGATCTTAGGTATAGAGTAAAATGTTGGCGTGATTGGCCATTTGACCCAAAGATATTCAAATAATTCTTTATCAATCACATTTACCTGAACAGCGTTGGAAATCAATGTATAAAATTCAGCATTTTTTGTGGTGATTAGTGTTTCCGGCACCTTACAGTACCATTCCTCGTTAGAGAGAATGGTTACACACATGTCGATATATTGATTGCGATCCATGACGACCACATTGCCCCCTTTGTCAGAGGGTTTGATGACAATGTGGTCATCATGGATCAAGCGATCGAGAGCCTGCCTCTGCGGAAGGGACAAATTGGACCTGTAAGGGGAGGAGGCAGCGAGGTTTTCAAAATCTCTAGCTGTTTGTTTTAAGAAGGCCCACACTGCGGGGCATGTTTGTAGCCGGGGGAAGTTAGTAGACTTAGCTTTGAATTGGGGTTCAGAGGGGGCCCCCAACTCGTCGTCAGAGGAGGATTCTGACCCAGAGTTCTCAATCGGTCCACCACTCTCATCTAGAAGCTGGATGAGTATTTTCAACATTTTGAAGTCATTAATTTGGAAACCTTTATAGGGGTCCTCATATTTGCCATCAATACTACACTTATTTTTATTTTTATCAAATAGATACTTGAACGTAAGGTTCCTCGCAAAGAGGTGGAGGTCCTTTGTAATTTCAAATTTATTTACCCTTTCCAGTGGGCAGAAACCCAAACCTAGTTTCAAAATATTTAATTCATCATTAGATAATTGTCGCGATGACAAATTTACTACATCTAATCCGAATGAGGGAGTATCGGTTTCACCATGTAGATGTCCATGGTCCCTGCCCTCCTCTCTCCCAACACCTGTTGACTCTGTTGGGCCACAGGTGTTGGGATTGATCCCAAAGGGGACTCATTAGGTAAGTTAAGTTGTTTGGTTTTAGGTTTGGTTCCTGTATTAAGAGAGGGCTGAGAAGAATCAATGTCCAAATTGAACATTGAGCATTGATTCTGCTCGGTTCTAGGTAGGTGAGAACTGTGGTGACTCCTATCCGTACCAGGCAACTGTTTCGGTTTAGGTGTTGTTTCGTGAGGTGATACTGTCCTTTTTTGAGCCTTTTCCTGTTGAAAATCCATACGGTTAGGACCACCCCTTAGAGATGGTCTGCCCCGTCTTGCCTTCCCTCTTTGAGGTTGATTTACACTCTTATAAGAGGAGGCTGAGGATGACAAAGATGCTTCAGATTCTGTTCTAATGATATTGTTATTCTTAGTATTCCTCGGAACATATGGCCTATTCTTTTTCTGCCAATTATTTTTATTGTTCCATTTGTAGGCTGTACCGCCTGCAAAGGCCAATCTGTCCTTCATATATTTAAAATCCTTCTTTTCTACTATTTCCTTATTAAATCATTCTAGGAATTGAGTTAATTCCTGTTCTTTTTTTGTAAAATCAATCGTTTGTGAAGCTGGTTTATTAGTTTGGAGTAAACCAATTTCTTTGTCTACCTCTTCTAGATCTTTCAGATATTTGTTTCTCAAAAGTTGCATCATTCTTGCTGAACATGCTGTGAGATTGCTCTCCCATTGTTCGCGAAATAGGGGGTCGAGGACCTCAAACGAAGGAAAGACTTGTATGCGTAAACCTATTGGGTTGACCTCATCACGTAGGTACTTATCAAAATACCTGATGTGCCAACCCAAATTTGATTTACGCTCCATTAGCTTTTTAAGTTTTTGAAAGTATACCTCCACACTGATGTCATTCGGGGCATAGGTCACACATGTTTGTTGGATGGAGTCCAAGAACTTCTCCCATGCAGGGCCTGTTAGTTGTGCCATAATGGAAAATTCTCACCACTTCTAGTGCATATCTAGTACAAAGAAAATCAATGGCAACTTCTAGTAGAGAGGGGGATAGAAGATAAGAAGAGAAAGGAGGGGAAAAGAGAAAAAGAAGGGGGGAGAAAAAAAAAAAAGGGGGGGGGAAAGGGAAAAGAGAGGGGGAGGGGGAAAGGAAAATATGGGACTAACACCAAAAATGAGATATGCTTGTACAATTAACATATAGAAATTAGTTTTTAATAATAAAGAGCAAATTC
Source organism: Pelophylax lessonae (assembly GCF_965119305.1). Taxonomy (NCBI): domain Eukaryota; kingdom Metazoa; phylum Chordata; class Amphibia; order Anura; family Ranidae; genus Pelophylax; species Pelophylax lessonae. The sequence goes on along the minus strand of NC_138773.1, from coordinate 139,756,775 downwards.
AAAGGTTTATTTTAAGGATTGGACACCATGTGTACATACAAATCGAAACTCATAATTGGAGAGTCGACCTCAACACCAACACATGGGTCAAGAGGTGTATGCATACATGTAGGTCAGTATATCGACTCTAGTGGGCTCCAACTAGGAACTCCCAAGAGTCAACCCCTTGACACGTGCGTACACACAGCTCAGACATTAACATATATATAATTATAATTCTATAAAATAATTATAAAAAAAACAACAACTTATTTATTTATTTAGAAGAAATGACTGTATTGAGAATGGGTTCTACACCCCGAAAATCAATAATGGGAAAGAATTGTTATACAGTCAGATCAAAAAGACTACTAAACCAAGCCCACATCCTGGTTACTAGACATCAGAGAGAGAGGTATAGAATGGGATTGTGGTGTATCCATAGGGTGGGGACCAAGAGAAACCCAGTGGAATTCCCAAAAGGTGGACTTTAAAGGGCTGGTATAGTAATTGGTGAGCAAACAAGGGAATAAAAATATATAAATTTATTGAAATATATTGTTAAAAACAGAGATCAGCATGATTACTTCACATATGGTAGCTAGCAACATAGTTTGAACATGAAGACATAAGATTAGTCCATAGACAACTCAACCATGTTGAAACATTGAAGGTTTTTTCTTGGTGATGGTTCGACGCGTTTCGCCAGAAAAAAGTAATCGGCTTCTTCAGGAACCAATTGTTAGCGGCTAGACAGGGCCACTAACATTAGACATATACAAAAAGGAGAAGAAAAAAGACATAAACATTCATAAATAACCTTCATGTTATACCATTGAAGCATAGTTGATACATAACATATCAAACTCCTATTGAGTGAAATACAATACAATTGTACATTATTGGTCAACTTGCTCACCTAGTTCACAATGGGGTTAACATGGATAGGATTCGAGATATCCCTAGTTATCCAGTGAGGCCAGGATGCAATTAGCCCTCTCCAATAGATCCTCAAATAGGGCTCCAAAGAACTCCTTTAATGAGGATAGGTGGACCGAACCTCTTCCAAGTTTCCCAAGGGGATGAATACATCCGATAATATATGCCAATGAGTAACCTCTATGTTGTCACCATGGGGTACTCAGCAACGATACGATGTTGGAGGCAGGGGATTGATAAAATAAAGCCCAGAGCAACTCTGTAGTGTTTCCATGATAGAAGGGAAAGAGAGCACAAAAGAGAGGACAAGAGATAAAGAGATTAAAGGAGTTCTTTGGAGCCCTATTTGAGGATCTATTGGAGAGGGCTAATTGCATCCTAGGGATATCTCGAATCCTATCCATGTTAACCCCATTGTGAACTAGGTGAGCAAGTTGACCAATAATGTACAATTGTATTGTATTTCACTCAATAGGAGTTTGATATGTTATGTATCAACGATGCTTCAATGGTATAACATGAAGGTTATTTATGAATGTTTATGTCTTTTTTCTTCTCCTTTTTGTATATGTCTGTTAGTGGCCCTGTCTAGCCGCTAACAATTGGTTCCTGAAGAAGCCGATTACTTTTTTCTGGCGAAAAGCGTCGAACCATCACCAAGAAAAAACCTTCAATGTTTCAACATGGTTGAGTTGTCTATGGACTAATCTTATGTCTTCATGTTCAAACTATGTTGCTAGCTACCATATGTGAAGTAATCATGCTGATCTCTGTTTTTAACAATATATTTCAATAAATTTATATATTTTTATTCCCTTGTTTGCTCACCAATTACTATACCAGCCCTTTAAAGTCCACCTTTTGGGAATTCCACTGGGTTTCTCTTGGTCCCCACCCTATGGATACACCACAATCCCATTCTATACCTCTCTCTCTGATATATATATATATATATATATATATATATATATATATTGATCTCTTAATGAGCAATTATTCTTAATATTTAGAAGAACATATTCAGTGTAATATAATAAAATTATAAAGAGGAATTAGGTATATCCCTCCTCTATATTAATATCCTATAAATATTTAGGAAGATCATTACGCTCTTTAATTTAAATAATTTTAGCAAGCTATTGAACATATGGGGATATCTCAATATTTTAACTAAATAGAATTAATAACCAATCAATGTTGTGAAATCAATCATTAATATGAAATGGTATATAATGTATTATCCCCCCCCCCTTTTTAGGATGCATAAATATAATATTATTAAATTAAATTAATTTACATAGTATAAATATGTGAGCAGAGGAAATATATTTTATATAATTAAAAACTAAAATGTAAAACCATATAAATATCTGACCTCTAAAAATATTAATATTAAAAATTATTTATGAAACAATTAATATCTAATTCCACATTTAACCCTGCCGGCGTCATAGTTACATAGTTACATAGTTAGTGAGGTTGAAAAAAGACAACAGTCCATCCAGTTCAACCTATGATGCGTGTGTGTGTTTGCTTTTAACCGTACATTGTATACCCCTGTATGTTGTGGTCTTTAAGGTGTCCATCTAATAGTTTTTTGAAACTATCAATGCTCCCTGCTGATACGACTGCTTGTGGAAGAGAATTCCTCATCCTTACCGCTCTTACAGTGAAGAACCCCTTACGCACTTTAAGGTTAAACCGCCTTTCCTCTAGTTTTAGTGAGTGGCCACGTGTCTTATTGTATCTCCTTTCTCTGAATAGTTTGTTCCTTATGCTCGGGTCACCAGTACAGTATTTGTACATTGATATCATATCCCCCCTCAATCGTCTTTTCTCCAGAGAGAAAAGGTTCAGTGCTTGTAGTCTTTCCTCATAGCTGATGTCCTCCATTCCCCTAATTATTTTTGTTGCCCTTCTCTGGACTTTCTCCAGTTCCAGCACATCCTTCCTGAGGACCGGTGCCCAGAACTGGACAGCATACTCCAGATGTGGCTGGACCAGAGTCTTGTAGAGTGGGAGAATAATCTCTTTATTTCTGGAGTGAATCCCCTTTTTTATACATCCCAGTATTCTGTTGGCTTTGCTTGCTGCGGCTTGGCATTGCATGCCACTGCCAAGCTTGTTGTCTACCAGTACCCCCAAGTCCTTTTCCATCCTAGACTCACCCAGAGGTTCCCCCCCTAGTGAGTAGCTTGCTTTCTGGTTTCTGGCCCCCAAGTGCATTACTTTACATTTATCAACATTAAACCTCATCTGCCATGTAGTTGCCCACCCCGTTATTTTGTTCAGGTCTGCTTGCAAGGTTTCCACATCCTGCATAGAAGATATTGGCATGCCTAGTTTAGTATCATCTGCAAATACTGAGATTGTACTCGATATCCCCTCCTCTAGATCATTTATGAACAAATTAAACAGGATTGGTCCCAGGACAGAACCCTGGGGGACCCCACTTTCCACACCCGCCCAATCCGAGTACTCCCCATTAATCACCACCCTCTGTACTCTCCCCTGGAGCCAGTTCTCTATCCAGGTACTCACCTTCTGATCCATACCTACCTTCCTTAGTTTGTACAGTAATCGTTTGTGGGGAACGGTGTCAAAGGCCTTTGCAAAGTCCAGATATAGCACATCCACAGGCTTACCTTTATCTAGGTGGCTGCTCACTTCATCGTAGAAGGTTAATAGATTGGTTTGGCACTAACGATTTTTCATGAATCCATGCTGATTACTACTTATAATACCGTTTTCATTACTAAAGTCTTGTATGTGGTCCCTTAACATCCCCTCCAAAATTTTGCAGACTACAGATGTTAGGCTGACCGGCCTATAGTTACCCGGGATATATCTCGGCCCCTTCTTAAATATTGGTACCACGTTGGCTTTTTTCCAATCATCTGGCACCATACCCGTCTGTAAACTATCCTTAAAGATCATGCATTTCAGCTGATGTATCCACCTAGTCTCATTTTGCGATATAGCCTTTTTCATGTTAGTACCTCTCCAGTGTGAATTTATTTTGTCTATCCCACAAAAATATAATCTACTCGGATCCTTATTGTGGCATAGCCTAAAGTGATTGGATAGGCTGTGATTGGGGAAACCCTTATTAATGTTGTTTATATGTTCCCTAATGGGCCATACACACTATAAGATTTTCTGAAGACTTTTTCCTTTAGACTTACCAAAACCATATAATATGAGGTCAAACCTAAACACTTTCAATTTGTATGCAATCTGGCAGGCCCTTGCACTACATAGAAGAGGTAAATCTGAAGGAAATCTGACCACAAAAGTTGGATAATGTGTATCCAGCTTTAGTCGCACTTTAGGTTGCCTTGTTGTGCATCCAACATATTGGTATCCGCAGTCACATTCTAATAGGTATGTCACATGGGTGCTACAACACGTGATAAACTCCTGAATCTCATATTGCAATTTTGTAGTGTTGGATACAAACCGGGTAATTTTCTTCCTTTTATCTTTTTTGCATGTAGTGCATGCCATACATCTTCCGCATTTGAAGAATCCAGTTTGATCCAAAAATTTAACTGTTTTCATTGGAGGGTTGGTGATACTCTTCACTACTCTATAAATAAATTTATTTTTTTTGGTAAATTTTTTTTTAAAGTAGGATCTTTTAAAAGAATCGGCCAATGCGTTTTAATAATTTTTTCAAGGTGACGGTATTGGTAATTGAACTCTGTGCAAAAAGCAATATCATACAATTGTATTCAAGTACAGGGCCACATTAAATTATGACACTAAAAAGACAATGAGTGAACAGAGTCCATGAAGTCAGTCAGAATAGATGCTGAGATGCAGAAATAAATACAAATAAACTCCAACACCGTTAGTGAAGACACAATCCTGACGATCACCACGTGCATAAATAAGGTAATTCCCTTACCAGAGCTTTAGACCTCCTGTTAAGGAAGGTCCACCAAGCGTAGAGCGTGAAAGCAATCACCAGGGAAGGGTCCACTCCAGGGTCAGCACCAAATCCACCACGGAGCATTCATATGGAACAGTACAACCTCATGATCCTTCAAAGACCCCAAAAGTTGGATAATGATGTTCCTCCAAAAAACAAGTGGGGCTCACATGGTGAAGTATGTACATTTATTGAGATAAAAGCAAAGGTAAAACACTCACATGTCAACTGTATGATTCAGGCATGTAGTAAGAAATTGCAGCGGCTTAGAAGCGTATCTGCATGGGGGCTGGCGTGGCTGATGCGTTTCGTCCTACCGTCAGACGTTATCAAAGGCAAAGCCCCCATGTTGCAGCACGCTCTTTTATAATGTCCCCTTAATGGAAGATGTGATGACGCATTTCCCCTTCCGGTGCGCGATGACGCACTTCCGCTTCTGGTGCGCGATGACGCACTTCCGGTCGTGGCGTGCGTGATGACGCACTTCCGGTTTTCGGCAGGGAGCGCGGTGAGGCACTTCTGCCCACACTAGAAGTCAGCCAAGACGCTTGGGATAAGAACCACAATGGGCACGTCCGCTCCATCACCTTCAAAAGGGCAAACCAGAAGACAAGATTACCCGCTGCATAATGTGCCTAAACTAGAAGAGGTGTGAATCACCAAGCGCGCCGCCACTTCTTTCACTATAAAGATATTAAAACATCGCTCTAATAGGCTTAAAAATTAGTCTAACTAAATGATAAATCCATATTTAGCTCACACATCACATACTAAATGCACAAAAACATATATAAAAAACGCCACCAGTGTGACATATGGATTACAAGCTAATATAGGGCTAAATTGCATATTAAACTGTAATAAAGGAAGCAAGACCTCAAATAAATGATGTAATGCATCAACAATCATTAGCATAAAAAGCACATTAATGAACATATATAATAAACCTTTCTGAATAGGTAAAATATTTTAACCACTTACCGCATACTGACGTATATATACGTTGGGTAACTTTTGCGGGGTTATACCGGGATGATGCCTCTAGGGAGCCGCTCGATCGTTACCCAGGTGAGCGGGAAGGGAGGCCCCCCCCTCCCGACGCCTTCCGTGACTTTTAACGGAGCTCCCGTCCCACCGGGAGCCCCGAGCACCCAGCCGGCACGTCTGCCGGATGGATGGAGTCCCGATATAAGCCGGAAATGGCTTTGATCGGGTCTCCGATGACGTAACCCGGAGGCGGCGTCAATGACGTCACTTCCGGGTTACTGTGCTGCAAAAGGCGACAAATTTAAAAAACGGCTGTATGCAAAAACGCCGTTTTCGGCGTTTTGCATACATGGAAGTGTAGTGGAGGGGTCGAGGGTCTTTTAGACCCTCGATCCCTCCATAAAGAGTACCTGTCACTGCATATTGGTGTCACAAGGGATGTTTACATCATCTTTCCCAATATATGAAAAAAAATGGGCTAACTTTACTGTTTAGTATTTTTTAAATGCAGTGAAATGTGATTTTTCAAAAATTGTCAAAAAAAATGGCGTTTTAAAGACCGCTGCGCAAATACCGCGTGACAAAAAATATTGCAATGACCGCCATTTTTATTCTCTTTGCTTAAAAAATATATATAATGTTTGGGGGTTCTAAGTAGTTTTCTAGGAAAAAATACTGGTTTTAACTTGTAAACAAAAAGTGTCCGAAATAGGGCTGGGGCTTAAGTGGTTAAAATGTCCATGATAATAAAACTGTGATAAAAAACTAGAAAAATAATCCTTGATCCAAATCGGTCATAAGTAGTGTTGAGCGAACACGGACTGTATTATTTGTGTTCGTACCGAATAATTGGATTTTTGTTACCCGAACATGGACCCGAAAACTTTACTGTATGTTCGGGTTTAAAATCTGTGTTCGGTCATTTTATTTCCTGTTTTGTATGTAATGGCACGCTTTTAATGGCGGGCTTTCAACAGCCAATCAACAAGCGTTGAACTGGTGTGCCTTAAGCCATCCCAGCCATGCCTACTAATGTATTAGTAGCTGTGATTGGCCATCTGAAGCATGTGACCATGTTTTTATAAGTTCGAGAGCCCCAGCGCGCTGCGTCATTCTGCTGTAGTTTAGGGACAGAGCACACATCATACGTGCTGGCTGCTGATTAGGGAAAGACAGTGATTCTGTGAAAAATTGTGTCCGAAAAGAATGCAGGGTCAGGTCTGAGTGCAGGCAGGGAGAGTTATTAGAGCATTTTAGGGCGAGGCTGGAGATTAGGCAGGGTCAGTGTTCTACATCGATTTTGCTGTGTGGGGGGTTGTGCAGTGAACGATCTTATCGAGCATATTAGGGCGAGGCTGGAGATTAGGCAGGGTCAGTGTTCTACATCGATTTTGCTGTGTGGGGGGTTGTGCAGTGAACGATCTTATCGAGCATATTAGGGTGAGGCTGGAGATTAGGCAGGGTCAGTGTTCTACATCGATTTTGCTGTGTGGGGGGTGGTGCAGTGAACACAATCTTTTTGCCCTCACTTGAGCCCACTGAGGAGGAGGAGGAGGGAGAAAAAATCTCTTTTCTCTGTCGCTCATTGACAGACGTAGTCCTCTTTGATTCACATCAATTGGGTTATGTTGTCTCCGCAGGAGTAGGACTAGGCAGAAAGAAAAAACGTTCTGGCTCCACCCTAGGGGCAGTCCCAGAGGGTATATCCTCCCTCTCTCTGCTACAGGAAATCATTTTTTTTCTGTCTAGAAACCCTGAAGGTGCGCCCCCACCCATAACTGGGGTGGGGGGACGTCTTCGCCGGTTCCCGGATCCATGGCTCTCCAGAATCCCGGACAAGTGGGTTTGCGAAGTCATAAGGTCAGGGTACAAGATCGAGTTTCGATCTCTCCCACCGGCGCGATTCTTCCCTTCCAATATCCGACTATCCCCGGATCGTTTAGAAGATCTGCGGAGAGCAGTCACGGATTTATTACAACAAGGAGTGGTAGTCTACGTTCCTTGGACACAACGTTTTCAAGGGTTTTATTCAAACCTATTTACAATACCCAGGAAAGAGGGCAAAGTGCGTCCAATTCTGGACTTAAGGGCACTCAATTCCTTTGTCAACATAAGAAAATTCAAAATGGAATCCATTCGCACAGTAGCAGCCTTCCTGCATTCAGGGGATGTCCTAGCGTCCATAGACATCAAGGACGCCTATCTTCACATTCCCATTTACGCAGGACATCAGCGGTTTCTACGTTTTTCCGTAGAAGAGAACCACTATCAGTTTGTGGCGTTACCTTTCGGTCTTGCCACGGCTCCTCGGGTCTTCACGAAGGTGTTGGCCCCAATGTTGGCACTACTGCGCCAAAGAGGCATCGTTACCTAGACGATCTCCTGCTTCATGCAGAGTCTCCACAGACCCTGCTACAAAACATAGAAATTACTATAATTTCTTTACAGGAATTCGGGTGGCTGGTGAACCAGCAGAAGTCATTTCTGGTTCCCACCCAGAGGCTCGAATATCTGGGTCTAATTCTAGACACATTCAGGACAAGAGTTTTCCTTCCGGTAGGGAAACTCCGGAAGATTCAATCAGCAGTCCAGTTGTTACTATCCAACACCTGGTCTTCCCTTCGGACTTGCATGAGGGTTCTGGGGTTGATGGTGGCTTCCTTCGAAGCAGTCCCATTTGCCCAGTCCCATACCCGAATTCTTCAGCAAGAGATTCTTCTCAGATGGAATCGGAATCCGGAATCCCTGGACTATCGGATCCGATTGAGCAAACAGACCAGAGAGTCTCTGGTCTGGTGGCTTCGGTCTCCGATGCTCAGCCAGGGAAAGTCATTTCTGCCAATATATTGGACGATAGTGACCACGGATGCCAGCCTATCCGGATGGGGAGGAATTCTTGGTCAGTTATCCGTTCAGGGACTTTGGTCCCCGGAAGAATCCAGGTTACCGATAAATGTATTGGAACTGAGAGCGATCAGACTTTGTCTGATTCACTGGACCGAGCAGCTCCAGGGCAGCCCGGTTCGGATCCAGTCGGACAACGCCACGGCTGTGGCTTATGTCAATCACCAGGGGGGCACCAAGAGTGTCCGGGCGGCCAAGGAAGTGGCTTGCATTCTTCGCTGGGCGGAACGGTTTGTTCCAGCTATCTCTGCGGTGTTCATTCCGGGGGTGGAGAATTGGCAGGCAGATTATCTCAGCCGTCAGACTCTGGATCAGGGGGAATGGTCCCTCCATCCAGAAGTTTTCCACCAGTTGTGCCTACGTTGGGGCACCCCGGATGTGGATCTGTTGGCATCACGATTCAACAGAAAAGTACAGAGATTTGTGGCTCGCTCCCGCGATCCTCTAGCAGAGACCGCAGACGAGCTGGTCGCCCCGTGGGGGCAATACCAGCTAATGTATGCCTTCCCTCCTCTCGGGTTACTGCCAAGACTTCTTCGCAGGATAGAGGAGGAAGGAATTCCAGTAATCCTGGTAGCTCCGGACTGGCCTCGCCGAGCTTGGTACGCCGACTTGGTCAGACTGGTGGCGGACGTCCCGTGGAGACTTCCTCTCAGGGAGGACCTACTGTCTCAGGGACCGATCTTCCATCCTGCTTTACGATCGCTGGCTTTAACGGCCTGGCTATTGAGACCCAGGTGCTGAAGGACAAAGGTTTGTCAGCTTCAGTTATTCCTACTCTAGTTAAAGCAAGGAAAGCGACTTCCAGAAAGATTTATCATCGCACATGGAAGTCCTACATTGCATGGTGTGAACCCCTGGGGTTCCACCCACGATCTTATTCGGTTAGTCGAATATTAGCTTTTCTGCAACAAGGGGTTGAGCAGAAACTGGCCTTGAGCACTATCAAGGGTCAGGTCTCAGCATTAGCTATCTTCTTTCAGAAGCCTTTGGCTACTCATTCCTTGGTGCAGAATTTCATCCAGGGGGTGCGACATCTGGCTCCGCCAGTGCGCGCGCCGTTACCACCCTGGGATCTTAATTTAGTATTGTCGGTTCTTCAGAAACCTCCCTTTGAAGATATTAGGGAGATTCCTCTACCTACGTTGTCCCAGAAGGTGGCCTTCTTGGTGGCTATCACTTCTGCACGCAGGGTGTCAGAACTGGCTGCATTATCTTGTCGTTCCCCATATCTGGTGGTTCATAGAGATAAGGTGGTTCTTCGTCCGAATCCATCCTTCCTACCAAAAGTGGTTTCAGAATTTCATCTGAATGAAGAAATTGTATTACCTTCCCTGTGTCCTAAGCCCAGTCATCCTTGGGAGTTTGCTTTACACTCCTTGGATGTGGTCCGGGCGATCAGGGTATACTTGAAAACGACAGACTCGTTTCGCAAGACGGATTCACTTTTTGTGGTCCCGGATGGACCCAAAAAGGGGTTGCCTGCATCTGCCGCGACTATTTCCAAATGGATCAGGCAGACGGTGGTACAGGCTTATTCTATTAAGGGTCGGGAGCCCCCGTTCCCTGTTAAGGCGCACTCCACTCGGGCACTTAGTGCGTCATGGGCCTTTCGCCATCAGGCGTCAGTGGTCCAGGTGTGCAAGGCGGCTACCTGGTCGTCGGTGCATACCTTTACAAAACATTATAAAGTTGATGTAATGGCATCGTCGGATGCCTCGTTTGGCCGCAAGGTTTTGCAGGCCGCAATTTGAGGAGACCAGTGGTCTACCTCGAGGGTTTTTTTCCGTTGGAAATTTTTATTTGAGTCTCATTCTTTGTTTATAATGAGCCTTTAAAACTTCTAGTTGGCACCGGTTGGGCCTTCTAGATTGGATTTTGATTTCTGTCAATCCCACCATCATTTGTGGCACTGCTTCTGGATGTCCCAATTGATGTGAATCAAAGAGGACTACGTCTGTCAATGAGCGACAGAGAAAATCGGATTTTTGTAAGATCTTACCGTAAAATCCTTTTCTCTTAGCTTATTGACAGACGTAGTACCCGCCCCTCTATCATTGAGTTGGGTTGGGTTAAATTCTCTGTTACTGCTTTACAACAGAACTGATTTCCTGTAGCAGAGAGAGGGAGGATATACCCTCTGGGACTGCCCCTAGGGTGGAGCCAGAACGTTTTTTTTTTCTGCCTAGTCCTACTCCTGCGGAGACAACATAACCCAATTGATGTGAATCAAAGAGGACTACGTCTGTCAATGAGCTAAGAGAAAAGGATTTTACGGTAAGATCTTACAAAAATCCGATTTTTATCAGTCAGTTGTGTGCAGCGTTCATCTTAGATCTATTTTACTACAAGTTAAAAGGGTTTTTTTTTTTTTTCCTGCTTCATAGCCTTTTTGCTTCAGTGCTGACTGTGATAAGACACTGCTGTGTTCACATGTGCTATTGAGTGATTTTCAATTTTATACACTTTTTTCTATTCCACTATTCAATATACACCCTTTTGGGTTAAAAAAAATTAAATTGCGGCATAGTCTGTACTAATCTATTTAAAAATTACAAACTTAAAGGGGAATTTTCTTTTTTTTTCCCTTCATAGCCTGCAGCAGAGCTGACTGACATAAGACACTGCTGTGTTCACATGTGCTATTGAAAAATCACCAATTTTATATCATATTTTCTATTCCGCTATTCAATCTATTCTACACCCTTTGGGGTAAATAGAATTAAATTGCGGCATAGTCAGTATCGGTACGTGTGAGATACACCTTTCCAATTTTTGGGGCGCATCTTACACCGCCGAGGATTGCAGGGTGCTTCAGTTTGCCTCCTGCCTGTTCCGAACTCCTCCTACTCCTCATCCTGCCTTTAGGGTACAAAAAATAGTAATCAGGGCCTAGTCTGGGTCTCTACGTGTGAGATAGATACACCTTTTGATATCATATTTTCTATTCCGCTATTCAATCTACACACTTGGGGTAAAAAGAATTAAATTGCGGCATAGTCTGTATCGATACGTGTGAGATACACCTTTCCAACTTTTGGGGCGCATCTTACACCGCCAAGGATTGCAGGGTGTTTCAGTTTGCCTCCTGCCTGTTCCGAACTCCTCCTACTCCTCATCCTGCCTTTGGGGTACAAAAAATATTAATCGGGGCCTAGTCTGGGTCTGTACGTGTGAGATAGATACAACTTTTGATATCATATTTTCTATTCCGCTATTCAATCTACACCCTTGGGGTAAAAAGAATTAAATTGCGGCATAGTCTGTATCGGTACGTGTGAGATACACCTTTCCAATTTTTGGGGCGCATCTTACACCGCCGAGGATTGCAGGGTGTTTCAGTTTGCCTCCTGCCTGTTCCGAACTCCTCCTACTCCTCATCCTGCCTTTGGGGTACAAAAAATATTAATCGGGGCCTAGTCTGGGTCTGTACGTGTGAGATAGATACAACTTTTGATATCATATTTTCTATTCCGCTATTCAATCTACACCCTTGGGGTAAAAAGAATTAAATTGCGGCATAGTCTGTATCGGTACGTGTGAGATACACCTTTCCAATTTTTGGGGCGCATCTTACACCGCCGAGGATTGCAGGGTGTTTCAGTTTGCCTCCTGCCTGTTCCGAACTCCTCCTACTCCTCATCCTGCCTTTGGGGTACAAAAAATATTAATCGGGGCCTAGTCTGGGTCTGTACGTGTGAGATAGATACACCTTTTGATATCATATTTTCTATTCCGCTATTCAATCTACACCCTTGGGGTAAAAATAATTAAATTGCGGCATAGTCTGTATCGGTACGTGTGAGATACACCTTTCCAATTTTTGGGGAGCATCCTACACCGCCGAGGATTGCAGGGTGCTTCAATTTGCCTCCTGCCTGTTCCGAACTCCTCCTACTCCTCATCCTGCCTTTAGGGTACAAAAAATAGTAATCGGGGCCTAGTCTGGGTCTGTACGTGTGAGATAGATACACCTTTTGATATCATATTTTCTATTCCGCTATTCAATCTACACCCTTGGGGTAAAAAGAATTAAATTGCGGCATAGTCTGTATCGGTACATGTGAGATACACCTTTCCAATTTTTGGGGCGCATCTTACACCGCCAAGGATTGCAGGGTGTTTCAGTTTGCCTCCTGCCTGTTCCGAACTCCTCCTACTCCTCATCCTGCCTTTGGGGTACAAAAAATATTAATCGGGGCCTAGTCTGGGTCTGTACGTGTGAGATAGATACAACTTTTGATATCATATTTTCTATTCCGCTATTCAATCTACACCCTTGGGGTAAAAAGAATTAAATTGCGGCATAGTCTGTATCGGTACGTGTGAGATACACCTTTCCAATTTTTGGGGCGCATCTTACACCGCCGAGGATTGCAGGGTGTTTCAGTTTGCCTCCTGCCTGTTCCGAACTCCTCCTACTCCTCATCCTGCCTTTGGGGTACAAAAAATATTAATTGGGGCCTAGTCTGGGTCTGTACGTGTGAGATAGATGCACCTTTTGATATCATATTTTCTATTCCGCTATTCAATCTACACCCTTGGGGTAAAAATAATTAAATTGCGGCATAGTCTGTATCGGTACGTGTGAGATACACCTTTCCAATTTTTGGGGAGCATCCTACACCGCCGAGGATTGCAGGGTGCTTCAATTTGCCTCCTGCCTGTTCCGAACTCCTCCTACTCCTCATCCTGCCTTTAGGGTACAAAAAATAGTAATCGGGGCCTAGTCTGGGTCTGTACGTGTGAGATAGATACACCTTTTGATATCATATTTTATATTCCGCTATTCAATCTACACCCTTGGGGTAAAAATAATTAAATTGCGGCATAGTCTGTATCGGTACGTGTGAGATACACCTTTCCAATTTTTGGGGCGCATCTTACACCGCCGAGGATTGCAGGGTGTTTCAGTTTGCCTCCTGCCTGTTCCGAACTCCTCCTACTCCTCATCCTGCCTTTGGGGTACAAAAAATAGTAATCAGGGCCTAGTCTGGGTCTGTACGTGTGAGATAGATGCACCTTTTGATATCATATTTTCTATTCCGCTATTCAATCTACACCCTTGGGGTAAAAATAATTAAATTGCGGCATAGTCTGTATCGGTACGTGTGAGATACACCTTTCCAATTTTTGGTGCGCATCTTACACCACCGAGGATTGCAGGGTGCTTCAGTTTGCCTCCTGCCTGTTCCGAACTCCTCCTACTCCTCATCCTGCCTTTAGGGTACAAAAATTAGTAATCGGGGCCTAGTCTGGGCCTGTACGTGTGAGATAGATACACCTTTTGAGGGGCGTGGTTCGTCAATGGCTCCGTGAGAGGCCGAGCAGTGAGGAGCTCTGCTTGGTGGAGGAGAGCGCCGTGCAGTGAGTGAGTAGGCTCCCCCCCCTCCCCCCACTAGGTGCAGAGCGGGGCCCGAGGCTCACAGAGGACGGTAATGGGGAAATCCAGGCTCGGGGAGCCATAAAGCAGCGGTGGTGGCAAGGAAGCAGGCGGTCATACGCTGAATGTGCGGGACCCTGCCTCAGAGTGAGAGAGGTACAGCATAGGGTGAAAGACCGTGCGGGTCGGCGCGGGAGGAGGAGAGCCGGGGTTGAGTGCCAGCTGGGACAGTAGATGCGAAGGTCGCTGGTCTCCCCTGTATATATGACTCAAGCAGCCAGCCCGGAGCAGAAACAAGCCCTAGAGAGAAGGACAGACATTATCATATTTTCTGAGACACACAGTGGCATCACGAAGCACTGTTGGGACCAAGGCATCACAGAAACGCCAAACAAACTCAGGAATGGCAGTTCAGCAGAAAGGGCCCAAAGCTACAAACACTCAATCTATTGGGGTCTCTGCTGGTGGGAAGAAGCCTTTAGTAATGGATATATCACAGGAACAAAGGAACAAAGAGCCCAAAGAGTCCCTGACTATGCCGCAACAGCCCCAAATACCATCAACAGCGGAGTGGGGTGAGTTTGTAAAGCTGATCCCGACGAAACAGGATATCCAAGATATGGCTGCAGCAATCGTGAGTGACATTAAAATGGAAATATGTGGTTTAAAACAAAAAGTTGACCAAATTGAAGGCAGATTGGTGAATACAGAGTCAGTACAATGTGATTTTGAAGCCAGAATCTCTGAATTAGAAAGTTCACGAGCACAGTTGCAAAAACAAGTCACCTGGTTGCAGCTGCAGCAGGATGATGGCGAGAACCGCAGCCGGAGGAATAATATTCGACTGCGGGGCTTGCCTGAATCCGTAAAGGGCCCAGAGCTCAGAACCACGGTAGTGGGTATTTTGAATGGTGTGTTGGAGAGACCCCAAATGGAAAAAATGGAAATTGACAGAGTGCACAGGGTTAAAGCGCCCCGAAGGACGGTAACAGAACTAATCCCAGATGTCCTGATTAGGATTCACCTGTTTTCACTTAAAGAAGACATAATGAGACAAGCATGGGCAAAAGGGCAGATTGAGTATGAAGGTTCTCAGCTGAAACTGTTGCCAGATCTTTCACGGGGGACCCTAAAGATGAGAGCCGCAATTAAACCCCTCCTAGAGGTCATAAGAAAAGTGGGAGCAACCTATTTTTGGGGACACCCCTTCCATTTGAAAGTGGTGAAAGACAGAGAGACGTTCTTATTGAAATGGCCAGACCAGCTCCCCGGGCTCTTTACATTTTTGGGGTGCGCCCCGATCCATGTGAGTGACTGGATAGATGTCCTAGGAAACTCCGTGAACTATTACATGAATTAAGTCATACAACATGGGTGAAATTTGGAGCAGATAGGTGTGGGAGCAAAACAGATGCTCAGGACAAGGAGACATTAATACAACGAACCTAAAAGTGCTGCACACAGGTTCCTGGCCTATTCCATGTTTTTTTTTTTTTTGTATTTATTTTTCTGGTTTTTCCCATGTGTTTTTTTTTCTTTTGTTTGTTTCTGGGGTTTTCCCTATCTCCTCTTCTCCCTCTCTTTATAGGAGGGGGGAAAGTTAAGATGTGTGGAGGTCCCTGGTATCCCCACACCCGCCTCGAACATTTGCTTTGTCAAGATATGGGCGTTTTTTCTGCATTTTTTTCTGTTTTACTTCTTATATGTCCTTACTATCTGAGTCACCCTCGAAGGGGAAGGTGGGGGTTACTTTTAGTGTGATTTGTGTTATTTTTTCATGTTTTTCTCATGGGGGATTTGTGGTGTGCGTTTTTTGGATTTTTTTTTTTTTTTATCACAGGATAGTTGGATATTATATATTTGTATCTGTAGAAATCAACTATAACTTCACAAGGTGTTTTTTTTATATAAATTTTTTTTTTTTGTTTCTGTTCGTGCCCCCGCCAGCCATGGAGGGCCGGAGCACGATCTTAAGGGTTAAGAGGGAAGGGGGCACTGAGGTAGAGGTAATTTGAGAATGTTCCCTCACTTCGTGCGGAGCATGTAATAAATTTGTCTATGGGGTAGCTCTTATGTGTCGTCATAGAACAAAAAGAAGTGACCTTCCTATCTTTAATGGTATTGGTCCTACAGATCACACATCTCCTACAAGAGAAAAAACCTTTAAATTCCGGGAAGAGGTGAGTGTTTCTTAAAGGTTGATCCACAATGTTGGGCGCTACTCTTAGTCTAAGGGGGGGAGCCCCCCTATAGACCACAGTAGGATGCTCCCCAATCGCCGGGGGCCAGAACCCTATCGTTCCTCAACACCTTCCAATGCTTAGAAAAAAATATTTTAACCTCCCTGGCGGTATGATTCTTTTGGATTTTAGGTGCTGAAAGCGGTACCATTATTTTAGGTGCTGAAAGCATGTAATTCTTGTGAATGAGCAGCCCAAACCAACTGTATACATTTATTATACATATTATATATATATATATATATATATATATATATATATATATATATGTATGTATACATATATGTATGTATACATATATTATATATATATATTATATATATATATATATATATATATATATATATACGTATATATATATATATATATATATATATATATATATATATATATATATATATATATATATATATAATGTATACAGTTGGTTTGGGCTGCTCATTCACAAGAATTACGTGTATATATATATATATATATATATATATATATATATATATATATATGTGTGTGTGTGTGTGTGTATATATATATATATATATATATATATATATATATATATATATATATGTATATGTGTATATATATGTATATATATACTGTATATATATGTATATATATATATATATATATACATATATTTACATAAAAAGTACAGTAAAACTGCAGGAAAGGGCACTGGGGGGCAATGTAATGTGATTTTATTTTATTTTGAACGATATCAGTGTGTTTGGTGCATTTTACATTCGAATTTGCCGCCGGTTCCACCCCCCGGCGGACGTCACGTCGTCGGAGACGGAAGCCGGGGCTCGCAGACGATCGGGAGAGAGCTCCGCCGCCGCACACCGCTCGCAGTCTTCGCTGGATCCCGGAGAAAAGGTAAGTAAAACCTCCTCCAGCATCCAGCGATCTTCCTAGCGCTACCCCGAGTGTGACTCGGGGTTACCGCTTTTGGCACTAAAATCTTACCCCGAGTCACACTCGGGAATACCGCTAGGAAGGTTAATGTCTCGGAATTGTTGGGTGTATGAGGTCACAAAGGAGGTTGCAAACCCTGTATTGGCTTCTGTATCCCTTAAAGATTCCTGCAACATACTGGATCTGTCAATACTGGCCACTTCCTTAATCACCTGGTCCAATTCGGAATCTGAATACCCCTTGTCCAAAAATGTATTTTTCAAAGTCTGTGACTGTTGTAAATAGTCCTCCAAGAGGGTACAGTTCCTTCGAACTCTAATGAACTGGCTCTTTGGCACTGACTTTAGCCACGAAGGGTGATGAAAACTATCAGTGCCAATAAAGCCGTTGCGGTCCGTGGCCTTGAAATATGTAGTTGTCATCAATGCTTCATTCCTGACAGAGATGTTAAGATCAAGGAAGTGAATGTTGGAATTGCTTGCTTCATGCAGCAACCGGATCCCAAAGATATTATCATTCAATTCCTCAAAGAATCCAGATAAAGACTCAACGGTGCCATTCCAAATTAAGATGACATCGTCGATATATCTTTTCCACAATATTAGCTCATCCCTCTGGTCCTTCAAAACGAAATCCTCCTCCCACTTCGCCATGAACAGGTTCGCCATGCTGGGTGCGAACTTGGCACCCATAGCGACACGCTTGGTTTGGAGGTAGGAAGAACCTCCAAACCAAAAATAGTTATGTGTCATGGCGAAGGAGAGGAGTTCAAGGATCAAATCCTTTTGCGCCGGGATGAGTTGTGGATCTCTCTGCAGGAATGAAGATACCGCCCTGTGTCCATGGTCATGAGAGATGATGGTGTAGAGGGAGGCCACATCTGCAGTGGCCAACAATAGCCCTCCCTCCACACCACCTCATCCAGAAGCCTCAAAACCTGGGTTGAGACTCTCAAGAAAGTGGGAGTGGACACCACCAGTGGCTGTAGATACCCATCAATGTACTTCCCTACTCTTGAGGTTACTGAGTCTATCCCACTAATAATGGGATGACCAGGTGGATGGGAAGGATTTTTATGAACCTTAGGGAGATAGTACATTACGGGAACCTTAGGTGCCCCGGGAACCAAAAAGGATTTCTCCTTTTTGTTCAAGATGTTGTCATCAAAGGCCTTATAAACCATCCTTGAGAGCTCCACCTTAAATTTAGAGGTGGGGTTGGACCTCAAGGGGGAATAGGTATCACAGTCCGACAAAATATTCGACATTTCTGCCAAGTACGCGGATTTATCTAGGACCACAATACCTCCCCCTTTATCCGCAGGTCTCACCACGATCTCGTCCCTTGCCTGTAAGGATTTTAGTCCAGCGGTGAACATGCAGTC
Organism: Pelophylax lessonae; assembly: GCF_965119305.1. Lineage (NCBI taxonomy): Eukaryota > Metazoa > Chordata > Amphibia > Anura > Ranidae > Pelophylax > Pelophylax lessonae. The sequence continues at coordinate 139,738,110 of NC_138773.1, read as the reverse complement.
AGATGACCAGGTCTCTAAACACACTAAATGACAGAGCTAGAGGACCAGGGGGATTAAACAACGAAGCGTTCGATAGATTTGAATGTTTAATTCCTTCTCTCACCTGAACAGAGTTCCTGACGGGGTTCGAAAGCATGTAGCGCTTGATATTGAGTTTGCGCGTATATTTCTGTATATCTATAAAAAAAACACTAAATTTGTCTAGTGGTTTGAATGGAACATGTTTCAAACCACGGTCAAGAACAAAAAGTTCATCATCGGTGAGAGAAACTGAACTCAGGTTGAAAATACCTGCCCCCTTTAAGTCCTTTTTCTTTTCTTTCCTCCTCCTCCTTCTTCCTCCTCTAGTTCCTCGTCTCGACTTTCGTTCTGATTGTAGTCGTACCTGTCCCTCAGAAAAAAATCTGGGTATCTCTGGGGGTGTTGGATCCTCCGATGTGAGTCATATACCCTTGGTCCCGAGGATAGTTATTCCTATAGGAGGCAGGTTGAGGGTGCCGTGTAATGAACCTATCGTCATAATTATCATAGTCCCCTTGGAAGTTTTCCACCGGAGCATATGAATTATATGTGGGAGTATAGTATTGATTGTGCTTAGGCTTTTTATGCTTCTTCTTTTTGTTTTTGTTTTTAGGACCTCTATTGGGAGTATTGGTGTTATACTGCTGCGAGGTATTGGGACCAGACAGATGCTGATATCCGGTAGGTTTCATATAGTGGCCAGATGGTCTAGCCTGGGGCGGGATTTTAGGGGAAAAACGGTGTGGGGTGTCTGCAGAGATCATTCTCAATGGTCTCATGCTATCCCCTCCTCCTTGAATTCCACTGGAGGAGGTAGGCGCATGCTCGGAACTCGCCGAGTCAGACATGTCTGACTGAGCTCCGCTCCGATCGGTGACAGCCCACCACTCTCCACGGTGACCAGCCGCACTCCGAGCAGACCGATCACACCCCGCTGACTCCCGCAACCCTCCTCCACCCCGCCATGGTCTCGGGAGGCGCCAAAGCGAAGATTAAGAGCCGCAATATCCGAGATGTCCTGGTCAGGGCATCATCCAAGATGGCGCAGTCGCTTGTCTCCCGCTCCGCCCCCAGCACATCCAGGACCCCCAGGAAGAATTTACCTCACCCTGATGAAGGTGAGTCAGACTCCGACTTCCCACTCACCCAGGGGGCTACTGCAGCTTACGGCTCCTCACCTGCTGAGATGCTGCAGAATTTTGAGCGCATCCTCCATAAGGCCCTGAAACACACCTCAGACCAGATTACTGACAGGCTCACTAAGGAAATCAGAGAGCTGGGCCAATGAGCTGATGAGCTTGAAATCAGTGTCTCTCATCACTCAGACGAGCTAGAGGCACTCAGGGAAGAAAACCAACTCTTACAAGATCACTTGGAGGACCAGGAGAACAGGGCTAGACGCTCTAATATCAGGATTAGGGGGATCCCTGAAACTGTGGTGGACTTGCAATCCACGGTGACAGCTCTCTTCCAGGAACTCTCCCCCTCCATCCCTATTGAGCGCCTGGAAATGGACTGCATATACAGGGCTTTAGCCCCCCGTAAATCGGAGGGACCTCCCAGGGATATCATAGCCAAGCTCCATTTTTACAAAACTAAGGAACAACTCCTTCAAGCTGCAAGGCAAAAAGATACCCTCCATTTCCAGGGCTACACGTACCAGCTCTTTAGTGATCTCTGCAAGGCCACCATTACCAAGCGTAGCGCGTTCAAACCTCTCTTACAAGTTCTCTAACAGCACCATATCATTTACTCCTGGGGCTTCCCTTTTTCTCTGTGCTTCACCTACCAGGGACGCAAGAACACTTGCAAGACCACTGATGACCTCCAGCAGCTCCTCCAGGAATTGCACCTGACTTCAGCCCCTGTGACACCCACAGCTCAACAACAGCGCATACGCTCTGCCTCACGCTCCCCTCTGAAACCTACCGCCACTACGCCCACTACTTCTAAGCGGAGCCGGCACATCTCCCCCTTGCCTGCATTTATGGACTCGATAGACTGAGAGCCCCATCTACACATGTCCCTGCTTCTTTCGCACCACCTGCTTTAAGTGACTCCCGCCACTCTGTTCTTCATATGCTAACTTTAAAGTTTTTTTTCTCTTCCCCCTTTTTCTTTGTCCCCTAGACTGACTTTGTTTACCAGGCCAGCCCCACAGGCTTCCTTCGGCAGACCCTGGATCTCTCGTCAGGCAGCTCCGCATCACGGATCACCATCACATCTCCACGCTCGACCATCCTAGCAACAACTACACAGTCTGGACGGTATTCACGGTAACCCTATTTCTGCCGGGAACTTCCTTTCCTCTTCTACTCAAAGAGTCCCCCCTGATGGGGACAACGATGGACCCTATCCCCCTTCCCCCCCCTCTTTTTTTCTTTTTTTATTAATATTTTATTTTTTGAGATTCTTGCTAATGAATGCTTTTATGTTTTTTAACATTGTGCTTGTTCCTACTGGTCATGCTACACCCTGACACGGTTGCTCTTCCTTCTATAACCTAATGTCTCTCCTGGTCACCAACATGGACTTCATCACCATATCTCACCCACGGGCGGATCTGTCACCCGTCGGCTGACACTGCTGCCTCCATCCACCTCCGGAACCCTCCCTCGGGAGACTTCCAGTGGTGGCACTCCTCCCTCAGTGTAGGCGGTCACCCACTACGTTGACGGAAAATGTTCTTGGTTTTTTGTTTTTTTAATTTTTGCCTGAGCTGATATGTCTGCTACTCCCAGTGTCTCTCCTTTCCTCCCTTTTTCCTCCTCGTCTGAGCCTCCCCTCTCCCCTCCTCCTCGCCGGGGGGCTCCTGTTGCTATAACCCTGATCCTTGATCTAGGCTCCCAGCCCACACCTGCGCGATGGCCTCTTTGAATGTATTGACCCTCAATGTGCAGGGTCTCAACTATCCACAAAAGAGGCGCAAGGCCTTTCGCTCACTGGCCTCCCTTGATGTGCATGTAGCTTGCCTCCAGGAGACGCACTTTTTGGCCTCGCATACTCCCAAATACCTAACTTACTCTTATCCTCAATTTTTTACAGCTTCTGCCTCAGTTAAGAAGAGGGGGGTTTTGATAGCTTTCCACAGAACAGCACCATTCACACTCCATTCATCCATTGCAGACCCTGAAGGTAGGTACCTTATACTCATTGGCACCTTACTAGATACGGAGGTTACCCTGGCTTCCTACTATGCACCTAACGCAAACCCCCATGCCTTTCTCTCCCACTTTCTCCGCATCACTGAAGAGCACAAAAAAGGCACAGTTATTTTCTGTGGAGATTCCAATCAGGCAGGTCCTGTATCCTTTCCTGGACAAATCCCCAGCCGCTCCCTCGCAGTCCACAAGTAGACTCACCTTCCAGCAGCTACTCCACGCTCACTCTCTAATCGACACGTGGCGCGAACATAACCCGTCAAAACGACAATATACTTTTTATTCCAACCCGCACAAGACATCCTCACGTATTGATCATATTCTCACCTCCATAGCGACTTCCACCTCACTCTTGGCTTTCTCGATCCTCCCAATCCCATGGTCTGATCATAACGCAGTAGTTTCCACCTTCGACTCCCTGATACCCAAGCAGCGTTCCTTCACCTGGTCGTTGAACGACACCCTCCTAACCCACCCTTCTCACAGACTGGAGATAGCCCGAGCACTTAAAGACTATGTCGCACATAATGACACAACGGAAGTCACACCATTTACACTTTGGGAAGCGCACAAGTCAGTCATCAGCGGCGCCCTCATTAGCCTGGCCTCCCGTCGCAAAAAGAAACGCCAACTCCTCTACCACAACCTAGACTCGGCCTACATCAGTGCTCACCACCAGTACCAAATACACCCCACCCCGGATGATAAACTTGCCCTCGACAAGGCCGCGTTGGAGCTGGATCTCTTCCTCACTGATTCGGCCGAGAAGCAACTGCGACGATCTGACCACAGGTTTTACGTTAAAGCCAATAAACCTGATACATTTTTGGCTCTGTCCCTTCGTAATGCCAATGTCATCTGAAAACCTATACGCCTTAAAACCTCCCCTACAACCCACACTAGCAATCCGGTCAAGATCTTAGAGACATTTCGTCACCACCTTTCCAAGCTCTACTCTCCTCCTCAACCCCCCTCCGACACGCGGACTTCTGACCTCCTCTCAGACCTCGACTTGCCCACCTTATCTGCTTCGCAACGTGATGCTCTAGACTCACTAAAACTCGGACCTCGAAATTCGTAATGCAATCAAAACCCTTAAACTCAATAAACGACCAGGTCCGGATGGGTTTACAGCCTCTTACTACAAACATTTCTCTGACCTCCTGACTCCCATGCTAACCAAGGCTTACAATTCCGTACTCAGAGGTCATTCCTTTGGTTCTGATTCCCTCACCGCAGCCATCTCGATGATCCCTAAACCACAGACTGACGACTCTTCCTGGGCTAATTACCTCCCGATATCCCTCCTTAATATTGACATTAAGATCATGGCCAAAATCCTAGTGGCTCGCCTCAACCCGATAATGGGATCTTTAGTGCACAGGGACCAAACAGGTTTTATCCCCTGCCGTCAGGCTGGCGACAATGTGCGCAGAACGATACACCTAGCTTACCTGGCCCGCCGTCGTAAAGTCCCTACATGCTTCGTCTCCCTTGACATTAGAAAAGCTTTCGACACCCTATCCTGGTCGTACCTGCACACTGTGCTCCGCACGTGGGGTTTCGGGCCCCACTTCTTAGCCTGGATCTCCTCGCTTTATTCTTCACCATCAGCCTATGTTCGTTATGCGGGATTTCGATCTCCCACATTCCCTATAGGCTGCAGCACCAGACAAGGGTGTTCCCTCTCCCCCCTCCTCTTCGCCCTCGCTATCGAACCTCTGGCCCAGAAAATTCGTGCTAGTCCTTATATTAAAGGCTTGGAAATAGGAGGACATCACCACAAATTGTGCTTATTTGCAGATGATATCCTCCTGTTCCTCACATCCCCGCTAACCTCCACCCCCAATCTCCTTGCTCTCCTACAACAATTTGCTGCATTTTCTGGACTTGTCGTCAACCCCCGAAAGTCAAAGGCTCTTAACATCTCCTTGCCCCCCCCCACACTCCTTAAGCAGCTGCAGTCGGTACTCCCCTTTACCTGGGCTACTCATCACATTCCCTACCTGGGAATTAAGCTCACGGCAGATCCGTCGGAACTTTTCACAGCCAACTACCCTCCCACGCTGCGTCATCTCACTAAACTCATGTAAACTTGGGCTCCTTAACCTGTAGCCTGGTTGGGCCGCATCACTGTAGCTAAAATGGCCTTGCTGCCTAAAATACTGTACATGTTCCGGATCTTGCCTATACCTGTCCCCTCTTATTACCTTCGGCAACTCCAGTGCCGAACCTTCTCTTTCATCTGGGGCAAAACCAGGCCCAGGATCCCCCGTAGGGTCCTCTACCTTCACAAGCTGCAGGGAGGATTGGGCGTTCCCCCAATTTGCCAAATATTACCAAGCGGTTCAGTTGGCACAGTTACCCAAGTGGCACGCCACCCAGGAAATCCCCCTTTGGGTTTCCCTTGAAGCGGTGGAATGTGATCCCCTTTCTGTAGCTAATCTGTTGTGGCTAGCACCATCAGACCATCGTTCGCTAACTAACCCGATCTTGTGCCATTCCCTTCGTCTCTGGAACACACTGAAGTTCAAATACAAACTCCAGTCACCCCACAACCCTCTATTGTCATTTTTGAATAACCCTTCTTTTCCCCCAGCCTGGGACTCTCCATCTTCGTTCCACAGATGGGCTTCTGCCGGCCTGGTTAGGGCCCACTCCCTAATCTTGTTTAATGCCTTCAAGACTTTCCAAACACTAAAAGACACGCACAGGCTCCCAAACTCTGAAATCTTCCACTATCTACAGATTAAACACTTCCTAACTCCATGCATTCGCACCGACACTTCCTTGCCCACCCTGACCTCCTTTGAACACGTTTGCCTTCATGACCCACATACCCGTGGCCTGATCTCCATGCTCTATTCCAGACTCTCAGACCCCCCGAGTCGAACTCCCCCCCCCCCCCCCCGTACACTGCTAAATGGGAACATGATTTGGGGCTTACGCTTGACCCAGCAGACTGGTCACAAATTTGGCAGACGACGAAGGCTGCCTCACAAAATTGTGGTGGCGTCCGAGACAAATTACAAGGTTCTGCATTACGAAGTTCTTACCCACGTACCCCTCCGCATGCTTCCGAGGTTGCTCAGCTGTAGGCACGCACATACACATCTGGTGGACTTGCCCTAATGTTCAAAAGTTTTGGCAAGTGGTCTTTCGTATCCTCTCCACCCTCATGGAAGTATCCATATCCCCGGATCCCTCACTAGCTCTGTTGAACCTGAAACCAGACAATGTTTCTAAATTTCGACATAAGCTATTCCTGCAGATCACAACAGCAGCCAAACAAACCATAGCGAAAGCTTGGAAGACGCCTCACTTGCCTTTGCCAGAACTCAAACATAGAGTAACCAACGCGATGATCCATGCCAAAATAGAAGCGATCTTAACTAACAAAGGTTGAGAAGTTTGATAAACTTTGGCACCCCTGGGTGACCCATTATCTGCCCCCCAACTTTGACGAAGCCCTGTTGCTTCCTTAATCGGCTTCCAAGCTTTGAATAGCTCACACCACTTACTTCTGGTTTCCCCCCCCCCACCCCCCTCTCTCTCTTCTACCCCTCTCCCACCCTCCTGTCTCCTTTCCTGCTCTATTCCCCTCCTTCCCCCCCCTCTCTTTTTCATTACTGCTATCTATTATTTTTTTGACAACGTACTTATCAGGTTCAACCACTATTGTTCCACCATTGGTTATGTGGTAACGGAGAGCTATGTTTCCCCCTGTTTACTGATCATAACCTCATGTTCCAGCTGTCTCGGTCCCTGCCCAGGACGGCCCTATTTGTCCCATGCTTCCCTCCTCCGGGGTCTGATTACCCTCTTGAAGTTGCCTCATTACTCGGTGAGTGATTGTTGGCCGCGCCTCTCCTCCTGGGCACAGCTTGTTCCCTTTACGGGGTGCCTGGGGGACGGGCTCCTTCTACCTTTCTCCATCCCCAGATCCCCCATTTGTTCATTGCCTTTGTTATCTCCTACTGAGGTTTTCCTGAGGTTACGACTGTTTGTTATTTTTTATTTGCTCTCTGTACCCTGTGAGTTATTAGTTGTATCTCTGTAACTCTCCAGTGCATGTTAAACATTGTACTACATTTGTTAACTCCAATAAAATTTTTGAAACAGAATTCCACTGGAGGCTAGATTTGTCTCCATCTGAGAACCCGATGGATCCAAAGATGACATCCCCTCACCAGCTACTTTAGCCCTCTTTTTCTGCCACTTGCAAACAAGATTGCTCCTATAATCACCGGCATCCCTAAAATATTTTTTTCTCTTTTTATGTTTTTGCTCGGACTCCTCCTTCTCCAGAATTTTTTGAAGATCATCAGATCTTGTTTTTTAATTCTGGAGTGTCTTTATGGGGGATTAATAACTTTTTGAGAGTGGTGAGCTCCTCATCCAGTCTAGTGAGCTTTTGTTTCTTGCGTGTGATGAGGAATCTCAACATGTTAAGACCCGCATCATTAAAAAACTTAAACCATAGTGTGAGATCTTTTTCGTCTTCTTGGGAATTTACCTCCTATCTCAGACTACGTGGTACAAGTCCCTCCTCAAGATATTTCTCAAGGAGAGCTATGTCCCAATTGGTATGGGTCTCTGCAACCATGATGTTATGTACCCAAATGAATATGCCCCCAATATCAGATCTGTTAGGATCTGCAGAGCTGTCAAAGGCTTCCTTGAAATTGGAGACATGATTCGTTCTAAAAGGAAAAATATCCATGTGAATGTGTAATGTTAAAAACACAATTCAGCAGCAGCTAACAAGAGATAGATAGATACAAACAAAAAGTGAAAGATAGCTGCGCTCAATTCATAAACATATGCAAAGGCTGCCAGTACAAAAGGTATCATCAAACCAAAAAGTAATTGTATTCAAGTACAGCGCCACATTAAATTATGACACTAAAAAGACAATGAGTGAACAGAGTCCATGAAGTCCGTCAGAATAGATGCTGAGATGCAGAAATAAATACAAATAAACTCCAACACCGTGAGTGAAGACACAATCCCAAACGCGCATAAATAAGGTAATTCCCTTACCAGAGCTTTAGACCTCCTGTTACGGAAGGTCCACCAAGCGTAGAGCGTGAAAGCGATCACAAGGGAAGGGTCCACTCCAGCACCAAATCCACCACGGAGCATTCATATGGAACAGTACAACCTCATAAACTTCAAAGACCCCAAAAGTTGGATAATGATGTTCCTCCAAAAAACAAGTGGGGCTCACATGGTGAAGTATGTACATTTATTGAGATAAAAGCAAAGGTAAAACACTCACATGTCAACTGTATGATTCAGGCATGTAGTAAGAAATTGCCACGGCTTAGAAGCGTATCTGCATGGGGGCTAGCATGGCTGACGCGTTTCGTCCTACCGTCAGACGTTATCAAAGGCAAAGCCCCCATGTTGCAGCACGCTCTTTTATAATGTCCCCTTAATGGAAGATGTGATGACGCACTTCCGCTTCCGGTGCGCGATGACGCACTTCCGCTTCCGGTGCGCGATGACGCACTTCCGGTCGCGGCGTGCGTGATGACGCACTTCCGGTTTTCGGCAGGGAGCGCAGTGAGGCACTTCCGCCCACACTAGAAGTCAGCCAAGACGCTTGGGATAAGCACCACAACGGGCACGTCCACTCCATCACCTTCAAAAGGGCAAACCAAAAGACAAGCTTACCGCTGCATAATGTGCCTAAACTAGAAGAGGTGTGAATCACCAAGCGTGCCGCCACTTCTTTCACTATAAAGATATAAAAACATCGCTCTAATAGGCTTAAAAATTAGTCTTACTAAATGATAAATCCATATTTAGCTCACACATCACATACTAAAGGCACAAAAACATATATAAAAAACGCCACCAGTGTGACATATGGATTACAAGCTAATATAGAGCTAAATTACATATTAAACTGTAATAAAGGAAGCAAGACCTCAAATAAATGACGTAATGCATCAACAATCATTAGCATAAAAAGCACATTAATAAACATATATAATAAACCTTTCTGAATAGGTAAAATATTTTAAAATGTCCATGATAATAAAACTGTGATAAAAAACTAGAAAAATAATCCTTGATCCAAATCGGTCATAAGCAATAATGGTCATGAGAATATCCAAAGTGAAGTGGGACGTCAACATACCCCTCAACTATTGTTGATGAAACAGTTGACGTCCCAGTCCACGTTGAGGTCAAATATCTCAAAAATCTCTCTCCTCACATTGCTACCCCTCCAATGAGCAGTAAACCTATCAATGGCAATGATTTTGGTGCCAGCTGATTTTTTTATGATGACAGTCTAGGTAATGCCTGGAGACTCTATGCTTTGGGAAGCCACGGCGAATGTTGCCAAGATGCTCGTTCACTCTAACCCGCATAGCTCTGGTGGTCCTGCCCACATATTGATACCCACACGGGCATTCCAACATGTAGACCACAATGGCTAAAGTCAGTGCCAAAGAGCCAGTTCATTAGAGTTCGAAGGAACTGTACCCTCTTGGAGGACTATTTACAACAGTCACAGACTGAAAAATAAGTTTTTGGACAAGGGGTATTCAGATTCCAAATTGGACCAGGTGATTAAGGAAGTGGACAGTATTGACAGATCCAGTATGTTGCAGGAATCTTTAAGGTATACAGAAGCCAATACAGGGTTTGCAACCTCCTTTGTGACCTCATACACCCAACAATTCCGAGACATTAAAATAATATTTTCTCGGCATTTGAAGGTGTTGAGGAACGATAGGGTTCTGGCCCCGGCGATTGGGGAGCTCCCTACTGTGGTCTATAGGGGGGCTCCCCCCCCCCCTTAGACTAAGAGTAGCGCCCAACATTGTGGATCAACCTTTAAGAAACACTCACCTCTTCCTGGAAATTAAAGGTTTTTTCCCTTGTAGGAGATGTGTGGTCTGTAGGACCAATGCTATTAAAGATAGGAAGGTCACTTCTTTTTGTTCTAAGACGACACATAAGAGCTACCCCATAGACAAATTTATTACATGCTCCACACAGAATGTGGTCTACATGTTGGAATGCCCGTGTGGGTATCAATATGTGGGCAGGACCACCAGAGCTATGCGGGTTAGAGTGAACGAGCATCTTGGCAACATTCGCCGTGGCTTCCCAAAGCATAGCGTCTCAAGGCATTACCTAGAATGTCATCATAAAAAATCAGCTGGCACCAAAATCATTGCCATTGATAGGTTTACTGCTCATTGGAGGGGTAGCAATGTGAGGAGAGAGATTTCGCGATTGGAGACCAGATGGATATTTGACCTCAAGTTATATACCCCTCCTGGTCTCAACGTGGACTGGAACGTCAACTGTTTAATCAACAATAGTTAAGGGGTATGTTGACGTCCCACTTCACTTTGGATATACTCATGACCATTATTGCTTATGACCTATTTGGATCAAGGATTATTTTTCTAGTTTTTTATCACAGTTTTATTATCATGGACATTTTAAAATATTTTACCTATTCAGAAAGGTTTATTATATATGTTCACTAATGTGCTTTTTATGCTAATGATTGTTGATGCATTACGTCATTTATTTGAGGTCTTGCTTCCTTTATTACAGTTTAATATGTAATTTAGCTCTATATTAGCTTGTAATCCATATGTCACACTGGTGGCGTTTTTTATATATGTTTTTGTGCATTTAGTATGTGATGTGTGAGCTAAATATGGATTTATCATTTAGTTAGACTAATTTTTAACCCTATTAGAGTGATGTTTTAATATCTTTATAGTGAAAGAAGTGGCGGCACGCTTGGTGATTCACACCTCTTCTAGTTTAGGCACATTATGCAGCGGGTAATCTTGTCTTCTGGTTTGCCCTTTTGAAGTTGATGGAGTGGACGTGCCCTTTGTGGTGCTTATCCCAAGCGTCTCGGCTCACTTCTAGTGTGGGCGGAAGTTCCTCACCGCGCTCCCTGCCGAAAACCGGAAGTGCGTCATCACGCACGTCGCGACCGGAAGTGCGTCATCACGCACCGGAAGCGGAAGTGCGTCATCACATCTTCCATTAAGGGGACATTATAAAAGAGCGTGCTGCAACATGGGGGCTTTGCCTTTTAATAACGTCTGACGGTAGGATGAAACGCGTCAGCAAAGCCAGCCCCCATGCAGATACGCTTCTAAGCCACGGCAATGTCTTACTACATGCCTGAATCATACAGTTGACATGTGAGTGTTTTACCTTTGCTTTTATCTCAATAAATGTGCATACTTCACCGTGTGAGCCCCACTTGTTTTTTAGAGGAACATCATTATCCAACTTTTGGGGTCTTTGAAGTTTATGAGGTTGTACTGTTCCATATGAATGCTCCGTGGTAGATTTGGTGCTGACCCTGGAGTGGACCCTTCCCTGGTGATTGCTTTCACGCTCTACGCTTGGTGGACCTTCCGTAACAGGAGGTCTAAAGCTCTGGTAAGGGAATTATGCACGTGGTGATCGTTAGGATTGTGTCTTCACTCACGGTGTTGGAGTTTATTTGTATTTATTTCTGCATCTCAGCATCTATTCTGACGGACTTCATGGACTCTGTTCACTCATTGTCTTTTTAGTGTCATAATTTAATGTGGCGCTGTACTTGAATACAATTACTTTTTGGTTTGATGATACCTTTTGTACTGGCAGCCTTTGCATATGTTTATGTATGAGCGCAGCTATCTTTCACTTTTTGTTAATATCATACAATTGATGTGTCTTCATTTTCTTTTTGAGGAGGGTTTCTCTGTCTATGTCTCTAATTTCTTCTTGGATTTTATGTAGCTGTGGTCTTTTATATCCCTTTTCTGCGAATCTGTCAATCAATAAATTGGATTGTTCTTCAAAACCCGAATTCCGGTTGCAGTTCCTTTTCATTCTTAATAATTGTCCTTTAGGAATTCCAGTAATCCATTTAGAGTGATGTCCACTTGTAGTTGGGATATAGCTATTTCTATCAGTCCCTTTAAAATATTTTTTTGTAAATAAATAATGTTCATTTTTAAAAATAGTTAGGTCCAAAAAGTTGATCTCTTCCCTACTATAATTTGCAGTAAACAATATATATTATAGATATTCTGGTTCATTTCTTTTATAAATTCCATGAGTGCATTTTCTGTACCTTCCCAGACGATAAAAATGTCATCTATATATCGCCGGTAAGCTTTAAGGCAGGGATGTCCTGCATGGAATATGTATTGATGCTCCCATTTACTCATAAATATATTGGCAACTGTGGGAGCATTTTTAGCTCCCATCGCGACTCTAATTTGGTTAAAAAAAACTGCTTATTGTGCCAAAAATAGTTGTTGCTCATGGCTGTGTTAAGAATATCTAATATAAATGCAATCTGTTGTTGAAGTATTTTGTTATCTCTATTTAGGGCCCATTTCACTGCATTGCTAGCATCCGTTTGTTTGATATTGTAGTATAGTGAGTTAATGTCAATGCTAGCTAAGATAGTTTCATTCGTGACTCGTATATCTTTCATATCATTTATTAATTCTGTACTATCTTTTAAGATGTGCAGGGAAATTCTGCGCCAAAGGCTGTAGGTAATAGTCAACATATTCTCCTACTCTAGAATAAAGGGAATCCACCCCATTAATAATGGGTCTTCCTGGTGGATTTTCCAACAGTTTATGTATTTTAGGGTTTTGATAGATTATTGGCATTTAAGGAGCCTCTGGTACAAGATATCTCGCCTCTTTTTTGTTTAGGATACCCTGTTTCTGGTCTTTCTTAATCTTCTTTAGTAACATTGTCTTTAATTTATTGATTAGATTACCTTTCAGCTTCGCATATGTATTTTTATTTTCGACCAATCTATTCAGTTCAGTCATGTAGTCTTCTTTGTCCATGACTAGAATTCCTCCCCCTTTATCAGCGGGTCTGATAATGATATTTTTTTTCTTTTCAAGTTCTCTAATACCTTGTTTAATCTTCCTACTACCTCTAATTGGATGAATTTCTAATAATTCAAGGTCCTGTTCTACCATCATTTTAAAGATGTCCAAGCATTGATTTCCATTATTTTTCGGGTTAAACCTTGACTTATTCCTAAGTCCACTATGTATAAAAATTTCCTCTTGTTCTTCATTAACGTTGTTTTTATTCACAAAGTGTTTCTTAACATTCAACGTTCTCACAAATTTATGCAAATCCATAAAAGTTTTAAATTTGTCCAATCTTTTGGGGGGGTGCATATTTCAACCCCGTGTCTAAAATTTTCAACTCTTCATCGCCTTGCTATGAAACAGTATCTCCCCAGCAAGTGTGCCAGATACGGGTCAAGCTGTATAAGCTCTGTGACAGGGCCACAGGCTATACAGTTAGTTTCCGGGTCTACGAGGGAAAAGATAGCTCTGTGGAGCCCCCCAACTGCCCAGACTACATAGGGAGCAGCGGCAAGATAGTTTGGGACTTGGTGTCACCCTTATCCGGAAAGGGGTACCATTTGTACGTGGACAATTTTTACACAAGCGTGCCAATATTTAGTCACCTGCTCGAATTACAAATTGGCGCATGTGGCACCGTGTGACCTAATCGCCGGGGCTTCCCCCAACGGCTTGAAAATTCCCGTCTTAGTTGGGGGGAGAGAGTCTGCTTGAAAACGGACAAATTGCTTGCAGTGAAGTGGAGGGATACACAGAATGTTTTCGTTCTGTCCTCCCTTCACGCAGACACGACGATCCAAATTCCTACGGCAACTGGTGTTATGGAGAAACCCCTCTGTGTCCATGAATATAACCTTAATATGGGAGGGGTGGACCTTAACGACCAGCTTTTGGCGCCGTATTTAGTTGCCCGTAAAGCCAGAAGCTGGTACAAAAAAGTGTCTGTTTATTTATTTCAATTGGCTATGCTGAACGCCTTTGTCCTATACAGGGCGTCAGGATGAACCGAATCCTTCCGAGAATTCCAGGAAGAGATCATCAATGCCTACCTGTACCCAGGAGGTGTTCCTGCCCAACTTCCCCTTCCAGATGCAGTGAGCCGGCTGCATGAGAGGCATTTTTCACCTGTCCTCCCAAGTACCCCTACCCAAAGACACGCCCAAAGAAGATGTTGTGTCTGTAGCAGGTGCGGATTTAGGCGTGACACCCGTTATTATTGTCCCACCTGTGCTGAGCAACCTGGTCTCTGCATCGGGGAATGTTTTGAGCGCTACTACACACTAGTAGAGTTTTAGGGTAGGGTACAGCACGACACAGTGTAGGGCACACTAACACAGGGTCTCGAAAGATGTTCGATGGCTATCGACATTTTGAGAGACCCTAAGCTGGAAAGTTGCAGTTCACAAAAAAAAGTGTAAAAAAAAAATACAAAAAAATATAAAATAAAAATAACTGAGAGGACAACTGTTTTTGGCTTTTTATATGTTCTACTCTTCCTACTGTACTTTTATGTTCTTCTACTCTTCCTACTGTACTTTTACTGTACTTTGTTTGTTTTTCATTCTTTTGTTAACCTCTTTCCCTTGCAGGCACTCGTCGCTGCCACACTGATTTTATATATTCTGACACAAACAGCGTTTGCGCTCAGCATATATGAATACCTCTGATGGCAGCGCTGTGGTAGGTTGATTTCACCACTGCAGTTAAAATACCTTTAGGTATTCGTGGAATATTGTCATGTATACCCTCCATTAAATAAGTGGGTTTAGATGTTTGGGCGGTTAATGGTGTGTATACTACACAATTTTCCTGTGGAGATTTCTGTTAGGTTCTCTTTTTTTTCGTTCAGCCCACAGGCTGCATGAAAAAAAAAAACTACACATTGGGCCTAATTCATAGTACAGCGATTTGGCTAACGCCGGGATTTTTGCGAACCGGCGAATTTGAACGTCTGAAATTGGTATTCAAAGCACGGCGGGCGGCCAATAACGCCTACTGTTAGATTCATGAAGATGCTACAATGTTAGGGCGCGACTTAAAAACAGGTCAGCTAAAAGCTCGACTAATGTTTTGTCAAATTGTTCCCTGTACCCCTAAAAATCCAAAATCACTGTGGAAGATGTGGAGATGAATTTTGAGATGACTAGCTTTTACTCAATGTCAAAAACTGACCTAGAAAGAAAGATATCTGCAAAAGTGTAGAAAGTAAAAACAGCTCCGCAAGTCCCGAGCTGCAAGTGCGCGAATGTGCGCATGCGCAACGCCAACTGGGACCAAAAAATTGCGCTTTCGCAAATTTGAGCAAGATTTTTTTTGAATACCAACTAAGAATCCGCTGTATCGCCTATATAAAATGAAAAGAACCGGCGGATTTGAAAAACATGCACACTTCTACCAAGTGATACCTTAGTAAACACCATAACGTTCCATACACCTTTCCTGCTAACTCAGAAATAATAACAGTGAAATCTACAGTGTTTATATAGAACCTCCACATTATCTAGGTTATCCCACAAAATATTACATTGGGAAACATGTACTCAGATAGAAGAAAAATAGATGTAAAACATATTTCAAAGAAAGATTATTAACATTTCACAAATATCTAGGAAATGTCAAAATTTGGCCAATATTCTATGTGTTGAAAAATTATGTTACTCTAAATATATTGCAAATACACTTTCTTCCATATGGGTATGGCCAAGTGTTAGCATTTTAGTACACATTTAACTGCAGGTATATATCCCCATACTTAGCTAATGAGCAAAGTCTGGCCAACAAACAAATATACTTTTAGCTCTCAATATTGCTAGATATGGACTTTATGTGGCATCTTTTGTATTTAGTTAATGTCTCTATATTAAAAGTTTGGTGATACACATGCCTTTTCAAACATGAACAAAAGTATTGATGTGAACATTTGGAGGGTTGGAGACCACCAATTGTTGCCCATACAGAGGGCTCCTTCTGGATTCGAACTTACAAACCTACAGCAGGAAGGCAGACTCCCTAATTGTTGTGCTATTTCTCAGTCCTTACTGGCATTTAAGAAGCTCATGTCCTCTTGTGAGCGTTGGGCGTTTTCCTCATGCCGTCAAAGTGCTTACATGTGAACAGGGGCCATTGAACTGAATAGGATTCAACTTTGTGGCTGTTTTGTGAGTTCATCCTCGAGCTGTAGAAATCCCCCCAAACGGACCAAAATGGGCTACGTTCACATGTAGGCGTTGTGGTCTGTTTTTTGGGCTTTTTCATGTCATTCCATATAAAAATGCCCTGCACCAAAAACGCATGTCAAAACGCCTGTGAAAACGCCAGCAAAAACGCCCATAGGAACGCCTGATATAATTGCCATGCCAAGATTATGGATGTTCATGAGTGATGAGTCAGATTGTTGGCTTAGATATCTGTTCAATCTTCACAATCCCAACTGCCAAATAAAAAAACGTGTGTTTCAATTGTTTACCCAAATATATATATTTGTCTCTCTCTCTCTCTCTCATGTAATTGTATATATATATGTATGTATTCCTGTATCTACACATTATAAATAATGAATAGCAAACTTGGAAAGAAAAATTTTGCAATTCACATATATACTCACATACATACATGTATTTGGTTTGTTTTGGTCTCTCTCCTCTCTCTTTATTTCTATTTCCCTTTTTTTTGGAACTGAGCATGCTCCAAAACACACAGGACACACACAGTTAATTTTTTGTCTGGGAGTTACCATTACTGGGTGTGTTTTTTCCTTAATTATATATAGACCACTCAGACAGGAGCAAAGATTTGGCCTGGTCCAATATATTTGTGTGTGACATGCTTTATGTTTAATATTTGGGGGCCTTTGTTATTTATGGAGGTGGGATTTGGCTGTGTTGTCTGTTATGTACAAAGACACATAGCCCACTTGACTCTCTGTAAGTATTTATTGGCGTTAACATAATTGTGTATTGTTCTGTCAATATGCACATGTATCAGAAGATTATTGCCTGTTTGTCGATGTATATGGTATAAATGTTGTACAAAGGTTGTATTTGTGAAAAAATTTACATTATGTGGCTTCAGTGGGATACTGTGGAGACTGTGCCAAAAATATGTCATGTGAAATGTTTGAGCTGTGTATCCTCTTTGTAATTAACATTGATGGTGTTGGGCGGCCATGTTTCAAATGTCTTCTCAAAATGTCTTCATGTTTCTAAATAAAAAAGTTTTCTGGTGTCCACATATGTATGTATTGTTTTATTTTTTGCTATGCTTGTTAGACATGCTGAATGGTTGTGTAAGGTGACTATATTTAGCGAATTCACGAACATTCAAAACCGCGTTCTCACATTTGTAAATGCAACCGGAAACGACACTATTTGTGGGTGCACGCGTTTCCGGAAACTGTACAGATCCTCCCGCAATTCGGAACACTATGGCGCCCGCTCTTTTCACAGCGGAAATTGTGGCCTTCATCTGCAAGGTGAGGGGGGAGGGGTGTGTGTGTGTGCGCGAATGTGCGAGATGTTAGTTAGCCGGGGGGGGGGGGTTTCGCTTATCTAGTGGGTGTGCAACTAACTTTTTCTCTAGTGATATGCCCATGCACTTGCTGCCTATGAAACATGAGATAGAAACTTGGTAGGGTAAATTGGCAAAGGGGTAGATCCGATAACCTCAGTAATGAGGAGAGGATTGCATTGAAAGAACTTACCGAGGCACCTAATGTGGTGATTAAGGGCAGCGACAAGGGAGGCAATGTGGTACTGTTAAGTGAGGACTATTATATCCAGGAGGTTCAAAGACAATTGAATGACAGTACTACTTATTTAAAACTCCGTGACAGTCCCTTTCCCTCCCTTGTCTCTGCCCTTAACTACAAAATTTCCATTGCTAAAGAGGTAGGCCTGATTTCCAAAAGGAAGCTGAATATCTCCTTGTTAAAACGTTTAACATCCCTACGTTTTATATAATACCCAAATTACACAAATCACTCAACAATCCCCCAGGGCGACCTATCGTCTCGGCGGTGGGTGGCCCATTGGAAAGGACGGGCAAATTTGTCGATGCTCTCATCAAGGAGTTAGTGACTGCCCTCCCATCCTTTGTACAGGATACCAGGGATGTACTTCATAGACTCTCTCTGACCTCTGCCCCCCTGGATACACTCTTGGTCGGTATAGACGTCGAGAGTCTATATACATCCATCCCACATAAATGGGGTTTGAGGGCGGTCACACACTTTTTGGAGAGCAAGTTCCCTGAACTCGGTGCCCACAACGAATTTGTAACGGAACTTTTGGACTTCCTCTTGAATCACAATTTCTTTCAATTCATGAATGGGTACTATCAGCAGATTAAAGGTACATCGATGGGGGCACCGTGGGCTCCGGCCTACGCGTGCCTCCATCTTGGCCTCTGGGAGGAGCAGGTTGTCTATCCATCCTCAATGTACCTCAGCCACTCCCACATGTGGCTGAGGTACATTGATGATGTCCTGCTCCTCTGGAAGGGTACATCTGCTGAATTGGACCAATTCATGGGTGATCTTAATCAGAATGATCGCAACATACGGCTGACTTATACAGCCAGTACCAACTGTCTCCCCTTTATCTCTTTAGATAATGGGGGAATTAGGACCAAAACCTACCGAAAGGACACTGCGGCGAATACTCTTTTGGCCGCAAGTAGTCATCATCCGAAACATCTGGTGAGTAGTATACCGGTCGGGCAGTTCCTATGCCTCAAAAGGAACTGTTCAGAACCGGTTGACTACCAAGAAGAGGCAAAGCAATTACACCAAAGATTCAGGGAGAGGGGGTACTCTCACGGTACGATCAAGAAAGCGCGCAAAAAAGCGGCGTCAAGACCTAGATCCACCTTACTTGGGGGTCCACAAGTTCCCACCCCATATGTGGCGGCTGTTAATGAAAAATATCCCCGCATTACTACCCAGTACGGAACTCAATGGGATGAAGTTAGAACAATTTTAACCAAACACTGGCAGGTCCTGACGGTATCCCCCCTCATTGAAAAATTGGTAGGCCCCAGACCTCTACTTACAGCTAAAAGGGCCAGAAATTTAAAAGATTCACTCTGCCACTCAGAGTTTGTCAAAACACGTGGTGATGACAACTGGCTGACCTCTTTACCACGTCTACAAGGAATGTTTCTGTGCGGCCACTGTCAGATGTGCAAATTGGTCATAAAGTCAAAAACCTTTAAGAGCTGTAATGGGCAAAAAGATTTCATCATTAATGACTTTATTAATTGCCAGTCAGAAAGAGTCATCTATGAAATAATATGTCCCTGTCAAAAATCATATATTGGCAAGACCAAACGTCAACTCAAAACACGCATCCTTGAACACGTCGCCGATATTAAAAAGAGGGTAGATAAGAGAAGGGTACCTCTTCATTTAATAGAGCATCATGATGCCAGTCCCGAGGGGCTCAGAGTCAGGGGGATCTATGCTCTTAAATTACCCGCTAGGAGGGGAGATTTTGACAAGATCCTCCTCCAGAAGGAGAAGATGTGGATCTATAAAATGGGATCATTATCACCAATGGGACTAAACGTGGAGTTTAGCCTACAGCCCTTCTTGAACCCCTGATCCCTGTGTCCCCCGCGAGCGGCATCGTGATGCTCTTTGGTACCTACCCCTTCCAGTTAATCAACCATTTTCCACTATATAAGGAGCAAAAACTTGGATACCCATATGATGTTCTATCTGCGAATTTTGTGGTTAACTGTATTTGCCATAGGGTATTGATACTGTCGTGTATCAATAATCAGAAACCTTTGTGCAAATCTCAATGATGGTATGTAATGGAGATAATGGTCTACTGTAATTTAAACTCAGATAAATACTGACCATCATTATGTCAAAAGTAGCCACTGTCTCTATTTAAGTGTGGACCTTAGCTAGCTTAAAATATTATAAATATAATTGGTAGACTAGGAGATCAGATCAAAGAAAACCATCATAAGCAGCCAACATACAGTGAAATTGGATATTTCCTCCCATACTTAATTCCAAGTACCTCCTGTCGTATATCAGCCTTTGGCTGTGTCCCTGGGAATATATAAGGATGATTGATCTCAACCCACTATCAATGAGTAGACTACGCTATATAATTTCTGAAAGTTCACCATGTTAGAGAATACAGATCCTGCCATTTACTCATATTTTAGGTGTACATTATCCTGTGTAATCTTTTAATCCCTTTCAATTATATGTTCACTTTGTTCAACATTAGGATTTGGCATCATCTCCATGATAATATGTCTGGAGATAGTGCTAATCACTTTGCTGGCAGAATGGCAGGTTGCACCGAAGTAATATACCGCATTGTTCACAAAGAGCGAGGACATCTTGTGGAGGTTTGTGGTAATTCACTTTCTTCTATTCCCGCACATCAATGAATAATTAAAGCAATAATTATCAATTAAGGGCGGTATATATCGATGCACCCTGTGGCCATTCAGTAGCTCTGAAGAAACCAACGTTTTTTGGTGAAACGCGTCAGCGTCCAGCTTTGTGCATAGAGCACCCATGCACTAACGACAGCTGAATCCCCTGTACGGGACCCGCTATCTATCGTTCCCCAGGCTGTTCCCCGAGAAGGCATCCGGCTGACCAGCCTAACAGGAAGTGACGACCGGGAGGACACCTCTGACCCGGAAGTCAAGCCCCGCAGTCGCCGGCTCAGCCACATGGAAGGGTAAGAACGCCGTTGGGTGAATACGATAGCAACAGGCTAACCGGGCACCGGGAACTCCTGCCGTGATACACCGCCATCTACTCTCCCCCCTCTATATGAAGTACACGCCGCCATTGAATAAAGCACATGTTAAGGTAACTCTCTGACCTGCTCCACCTCCAATTTGTCTGTTCTCCTTGCAAGGACGGCATGTTACTAATCATATCTACTGCTCCTCTGGGATTTATCTTGAACTTTGTTCAATGACTTCCACGGCCTCCATCTACTTCATCAACTAGTATTTTCTTGTGAAGACACAGCATTTGAACCTTTAGCAGACCACTCAATGCACCGCTTTTCAGATTTTTGCATCATCTTTGAACCTATACAATTTATCTTATCTACTGTCCATGGACAATTATACTGGCAGGCAAGAGTGTGCTCAATGAGTCTAATCTCATCTTGCTATTCGTGTTCTTATTAAGGAATTGATCATTCTACTGCAATGAATATTTCTATGGTATAAGCCAAACCAAGCTGATATTTCATAAGAAATTGGAGGGGTTATTTACATAATTGAGGTCCTCACACTGCACCCCACGGATAATTCAGCCTCTACTGCATGCTGATGTCCGTCGGGTCCAAGTGTTTCTAGATAGAAGGTGTTATCTATAATGTGCATGGGTGCTTTCAACTGTTGATTTTAAATTATTGTTCTGTAACACCACGACTCACTGCCTGGTTTTTGTCATATATTTTTTGTTTTCAGGCATACGTGCCTAATAAACTTATACTTTTTAAGAATACATACCTGTGGTGCCCTTAGTTGGTAGTTGGGGTAGTGGATAACAGACTTGGGTTTGTATTTTCACGACTCCCCAACCTCTTTTTTTCCCCCCTCTTTGCTTGTACTCATATGTTTAATGCCAACGGCCACCACTTATGGTAATACAAATTATTAAGGTATTTCACTAATTTGCGAGGTGTTCACCATAATACAAGTGTACCTCCTTTGAGCCCTTTATAGAACACTATCTTGTTTTTCTTTTTTGTTATATGAGATAGAAACTTCCTGTTACAGAAAGTTCCTGTATGTGATCCTGTTCCCTAAAATATATATATATATATAAAATATATATATATATAATATATATATCTTTGTGTATGTGTGTATATATATATATGTGTATATATATATATATATATATATATATATATATATATATATATATATATATATATATGTGTGTATATATGTATATATATGTGTGTGTGTGTGTGTGTGTATATATATATATATTGTTTTGACTTTTGGACAAAATGATACACAATTATCTGTTACAGGTTGCCATGACGCTTTGGAATCTGTCTAGATAAAGACAAATGTATAGCCCCTTTTCATATATGCAAGATTAGAAACATTATATTCCCTAAATACATTGAGAAAATACTTTTTGGCTTAAATACATACATACACACAGCAAGGTTTGTCTGAGAGTCGCCATCATAAAAATGGATGTGCAGACAGCAGCTAATTTGTTCACCTGAGATGGAATGAGTGATCACAAAAATCTGGACTGGTCATGTCTTTAAAGGATTGCATTGGAGAAATCACCTCTAATCACTAATCACCTCTAACCTCTAAACCTCTTGCTTGTTTTGCTTTTGTGAAGTAATAAATAGGCAAACAGTTGGGATCAGGGAATGTCAGAGCTCCCCTCTAATCTAACATCCAGGGCTGCCATCAGACATTTTGGGGCCCCTTACACAGTTTTAGGCCTGGCCCCCTGGTCCCCCCCATCTCCCCCATCCCTAGACCTGACCATCTACATTCCCCTGGGCCCGGCCACTGGCAGTCCTACTGAGTCCAATTCCATGTCCTCCTCCTCCAGTCTCATCTCCCCGATCCCATGTCCTTCTCCTCCTCCTCCAAGCCCATCCCCCCCATCCCATGTCCTCTTGCAGGAATTCTGAATCCAGGATAATTCAGCACAGCACAATGAACATACACATTCAGCAGTGTATGAGCACAGCGTCATATCCCAGGATCACACTATGGGGTTTTAACTCCTCCATAATTTAGCCACTTAGGGAACAAAGTGCTTACTTTATGTATACTTTTTAGATGGAAGTAGAATTTCTAATAGGGTTATATCATTGCATGATATTTTCCCTCACTTCCTGTCTTAGTGTCATCAGAACAGGAAGTGGGGGAATATCACTGTGGGGAACTAGCTTGCAATTGTTGCCTTATAATGTCCATAGTATATATAAAAGGAAACAATTGCTGGCTATATCCCCACCGGGAGATTCCCTCACTTCCTGTCCCGGTGACACCAAGACAGGAAGTGAGGGGAAATCTCCTGCAATGATACATGTTCTAGTTATGTAGCAAACTTAAAAATATACAAAGCAAACATCTTTTTTTCCCATTTTGCCAAAATTATGGATTAATTAAAGAAACATTATTTGTTTGTCCCGTGGCTTGCAGGAAAAACATTTTGGCTTGATTCCCCCATCAACACAGACCAGGGAAACCCTCCTGCGGAGCCATTGTGTTCTCCCGGTGCTGCCCCTGCCAGGGAAACACAGGGATTATTGCTAGTGGCTATAAGAGCTGCTAGTGATAAGCGTGTGTAAAATCTGACAGACTGGTTGTACGTTGTCCTCAAGTTGATCGATCAATCAACTTGGGTACCTTCAGCCTGGCCATACATAGTTTAAATCTGCATCTCAAATGAATCAATCCCATTTACATATAACACTCCATAAAGGAGAATGGAGGGGCTTATCAGGTCTGCGTGAAAAATGAACAGCCAGACCCAATCAGACGGCTCATGTTAAAAGGGACCTGAAAAGCAATCTGCATGGCTTGCTTTTCCGAGCATTGGCTAGTTTAGTGAACCTGGACTAATAACAGTCACTGTAATGCTACCCATACTGCTGTCCTTTTAACATGGTGACAAAAGTTGATACCTATGCTACACGTGTGTAAAGTTACTTTCACCCTGCTAAATGGACAGCAATAAGGTTGTAAATACAGTGACTGTAATTAACATGGCAAGGGCTACATGTATTCTAGCTAAATCTAGCAGCTTCAGTAGGAAACATTTATTTTTCATCTCTCTTACCTCCATCTCTGCAGCAGGTTTTTGTAGCAGAGGAATTCTATCCCATCAGCAGAGGAAGCACCAGGCTGTGCAGTGATGGACAGTGCACCCTGTGTACCCATTGGCTAAGGAGGCAGCAGGAAGCGGATCAGCCTGCCTCCTGTTACCTCCTCAGCCAATGAGTAGCTGAAAGGCTCTTAAGTCCCTCCCTCATAACATCTCCGGAGTCCCAGCCCTGCCAGCTAGTTTACTGTGCTTACTATGCATTTATCCTTCTGCTCTTCTCCTGCCTTATGTGTCACCTGGCTACTGTCTCCTGCACACTTCATGGATGCCGGGTCCGGGGCCCCTACAGGCACTCGGGCCCCCTACATGTGTATTGGCTGTCCCCCCCTGATGGCGGCCCTGGGTGTGTATTGAAAGGACAATTGAGAAAATGCCAATATCATGTAGAGGAAATCACCAGTGTGGGTCAACCTATGTCATGGAGGTAGATTTGGACATCGATGTATATGTATCACCAGAAATGGGATTCTTTGTTCTACAATATCTAAAAGACGACCTAGCATGTTTTTGGAAGACTGTACTTTTTTGGACATACTTTGACTCAAACATACACTGCTCTTTCCACAGCTCCTCCTCCTCTGGGGTTATGACCGTGTCAACACACATCTTCACCAAAAGGATAAGATCATGTGTCGTGTCCGGATGAGGCTGCGGCGGAGATTCCAATTCCGGGCCCTTGTGGTGGATCTCCAGCGGGCCTGGAGTGATGCCAAAAGGCGCTCACCCAGGCTCCTGCTAAAGGCTGTGGAGCAAATCTCCGGTAAGTAAAAATATACATTACATGTGACCAGATAGGTTACAATTTTTTGGGTAGGTGGACATGTGTTTAGGTATGCAACAACACAAATACCACCTCCCCTCCCTCTCGCCCCTACCTTTCCTACCTCCATCAAGTGTCTCTTCACAACCTTTATTACTACTATGTACATTAGTCTTTTTTATGTTTCTTTTTTCTCTTCTCCTTCTAGCCAAAGCGGACGGGCGACACCCTCTTGTGCTTTCGGTGAAGAAGGGGAGGAGGAGGACGGCCACACTGCGCTATGTGTTCAGAGAGAGCGAGCCATTCCAGCAGCTCCAAATTGTGGATGGTAAGTAGAAACATTTTAATTGTAGAAATGTCAAATCTCTATTCACATTTCGCAGAGCCCCCTTTACATCGGAGTCTCCAGACTTACTACACTGTAAGAGGGAAGTCTGAAGACTCTGATGTAAGGAGAGTTCTGGGAACCATTATTTGAGGGGGGAAGCTGGGGACTCTGGTGTAAAAGGGAACTCTGTGGTCACCAAAGCTCCCCCATACATCTGAGCTTCCAGAGACCCCCTTACACTTCCCTTCCTCAGTCCACCACAGTCAAGGGCACAACAAGTCCCACTGCAGAAGGCTACCTGCTTGGACTTGTACTGCTCTCTGTAGGGGACTGAGGAACTTCTGCCTGCTATGCTAAGACTTGTAGTGCCCTCTGTTAGGGACTAAGGATTCCTCAGTCCTCCACATTCTAGGGCACTATAAGTCCTACCTCAGTCCCTCACCAAACAAAACTACCAATAATGGACAGAGTCCATATGCTATATAATGTCAAAGACCCGCTACCCCTCACCTTCCACCTCGGGTGCTGTCATTGTGTAGGGCAAAGGGCTCCATCTCCACCATGTTTGGCTTTCATGTCAGATATGCAGGACTTGCTCAGCTCCACTCTCTTCCCTGGCAACTGACTCTGGCGTCATTGGGGGTCTTTCCTCCTCTAGAAAACACCCAGGGGCCCTCTCCTTGTCCCCCAGCCACCCAGGGCCTTCTTCTCCTCCTCCTCCACCAAACCTTTTTCGGACTCTTCCAACTTCCCTGGGGCTACTCACCCCCTTTGCATAGTAGACACCACAAATCTATGACCAGCCTGCAAAATATCAAGTCTGGGCCTGCTTACCTGTATGTTCCTGGTCCAGGGCAGAGCTCTCCTCCCAGAGCAACAACTGATGATAGCAGAGTGAGTTGACCGGGCAGTCACTTCCTACTGGTGCAGGAACACACCTACCGATTCCTCAACATCTTAGGATTACATGATCAGACAGCCAATCCCCAGTCAGAGAAGGAGGGGTAAGTGTCAGCGGACAACAGACACCTGGCAGCCGCAGTGAAGGGACTGCAGCACACTGCTGCAACTTTTAGATCTGAGGATTGAAAGCAATCTTTTACTTGGGAGATTTCCCTGACTGCG
Organism: Pelophylax lessonae; assembly: GCF_965119305.1. Classification (NCBI taxonomy): domain Eukaryota; kingdom Metazoa; phylum Chordata; class Amphibia; order Anura; family Ranidae; genus Pelophylax; species Pelophylax lessonae. The sequence goes on along the minus strand of NC_138773.1, from coordinate 139,711,955 downwards.
CCCTTCTAAATGTTGTTGCTCTGCCACTGGCCGCAAGGCCCCTGTAGGTGCGAGGCCTTAGGCGACCGCCTAATTTGCATGGTGCCCTCCTGTTTTAAAACATGGTCAATTCATCTCATTGGTGTAAGTGCACTTCTATGTTCTGAATTGTAGGGGCATTGAGTATGGTGCTAGCATGATGAGAGGTTACTGCCTATTTGTGTCCATAAATAGTATATAATGTTTTTTTTTTTTTTTTTTTATTTAGAAACCAGTGACGAGGATCTGGAGGCTCAGCCTTCTCAGGCCCACTGTAAGTAATGTGGATGTGCTGGTGTGTTGTGTATTAGGTCTAACTTGGAGGAATGATTGTTTGTTTTGTTTTCTTTTGTGGTTGATGTAGCTTCAGCAAGAGAGGAGCCTCAGGCAGGGCCAAGTCGCCTGGACCCAGGGCAGGAGGACGTTGGTGGCCAAGAACAGGCCGATTTGTCCCTCAGTGATGAGGACCTGGGCTCTCCTCAAATGGGAAGTAAGTATTCTACATGTGTTTGTGCTTTCAATGTGTCCTGGGAAATATAAGGGCTGTAATATATATATTTTGCCATTGGGGTTATGTAGCAGCTGACATTGAGGATGTTTGTTGTGGAGGACTAGGGAAGAGGGGCCGCTGCTTACCCAGTCCACTGTAACTACTACCTTCAATGTTTAGGGACTACTTTCTGTGTGCCTTTATCAAATAGCTGTTGTTCAAGGATTGTTGTATTTGTGTCTTCGTGTTTCTAGGAGATACAACACCATCACCCCATGCAGGGTCTCCCCCATCCTCCCCCACTCCAGGGGTGGAGGCGGATTACTCCACCAATGTTTGTGGCTCCCCTGAACTATTCTGTAAGTACATAAAATTTGATTATCACATGTATTGTGTGTGCTAGGATGATGTGTATCTGTGATAATCTAAGTTGGAGTCAAAGCAAGTGCAGTTTTGCTACATGTGACAGGAAGGTTGGTCATGAAACACTCTTGCTTAACCTTCATGTTTGGAAGGTGGTATTGGGGAGCATTACAGGACATTTTATTATTTTTAAGCTTTCTCAAGCCACCCTCTTCTAAATTGGTGTTAGTTTCCCTACATTGGAAATGGTGTGCTTTGTACTTCTAAATTATTTGGGGCCATGTTAATTAACTCATGTCCTGATTTAGTCAACACTGAAAATGCGTGTGGCTTGGCTTGAACAATGTGTGTGTTTCTCAACCTTTCAGAAATACTCTTCCCCGGTAATGTACCACATTCCAGTTCACAATTTGTGTTATTTTTGTGCAGCTTCTCATGACCCAATACCATCCGGTTCTGGGGGCCCAGAAAACATTGTTGATGGTAAGTTGTGTGCTTTTGCAGTAATGTGTCTACTTAGTAAGTGGAGAAATGCTACATGTGTATGTCCCCGATCAGGCTTCAAGTTGTTCTAAAGGCAGCAGGTTCTTTATGTGAATGCATTCTATGCATTAGTATTCCAAGTGATAGGTGTGCATATTCCCCCTAAGACTTACCGGGACCATTTTATTACTGTCCCAAATTTTGCCCAAATACTTGTCTGGACCAGACTACCCCTCCTCCTTAGCTGAGGTGACAGCATGCCAATATTGCCTCCTGATGCTGTCACTCCTAATCATTGAGACCATCGGAAGGGAGGGGGGCAAGGCTGGCTCACAGCCTAGTGCCTGAACAGGCACAGGGTGCTTGGCTTCATCTCATGTGCCTCCATAGCAAGCTGCCTGCTGTGGGGTCAACCAACAGGAGGGAGGTGTAATGTTCCGGTACCTCTGGTACCCTTGTCTCCATATTTCTCCTCTCCTAATTGCGTCCCATCTTGTGTAACAAGGGACGCATATACCTTTAAGACCGGATGACATCATTGCCGAGCGCCGCTATGAGCGGCTATTTCAATCGCTGGTTTGCTCTCACTCATCGCTCGCTCAAACCCACATGTACATCGCACCTACACCTGAGAAGTCGGAGCTGCTGACATACCTCCCTTGCTGAACTGAAGCCGGAAACCTCGCTGGTGATCCGTATCTCGCTACGGGATCACCCCTCTCCAATGGACACTGTTATTCCTAAACCTATCTAAGTGATAAGTACCCCGCAGGGGATTCTTGCTAACCAATCTCCTACTGTCATCTACTGCCATTACCAAGACTATCTGTATCTATCTATTCACTATCATCTGCATAGACTGTTAGCTCTTGGGACTACCTTCAACTATCCTTGCACTAGGTTACTCTGTCTAAGTATACTCCATCTGTGTCCTCTTACCATCTGCACTATACTTGACATCAGAACCTATCTGCTTTACCATCACCTGCTACTCCTAATACTACTTCTAGTGCTCACCATACAATAGCCTGTCTCTCATCTATATATCCTCATATACTCTATCCCTCCATTAAACATCTATTAATATATATATAGTATATAACAGGCTGTACACGGTGATGAAGTCCTGAGAGTTGGATATGTTGTTCAACAGATTCTCTACAAGGCTACTGAGTGTAATAATTCTGCAGCTGTAAATCCATCCACAAACAAAAACGCATGAACGTTACAGGAGGTGCCTAGAGGGGTGTACAGGGGCCATTTTAAGAGGAGGATCGTGATTTCTCTCGTCCCAAAAAAGCTAGAGCGGGTAAGTCTAACCTGATTAGTTTTCCCCAGCCATCCAAAAATGAGATGTTCCCAACACTTAGAACAGGCAGGGCTGAGGCACAAAAAACATCAGAGAAACAAAATCAGCACAAAAGCAGGGAGTACGTATCCTTAACGCTACAAGCTTCACCCAGAGGAATGAAGCTTGCACTGTACAAATCTGCATCACCATCGTATCAATGTCTAAATAAAACTTTCAGGGAAGTGTGGAGGGGGAAGGAGTGGATGTTAGAGCGTTTTCATGACTACAGTCCTACAGTTAGCGTGAGTCCATTCGTTGAGAAACTTTTTATTCTCTCTTAACACAGCTGTGATGGAGCAAAGGGGATCTGTGGAGGAGAGGCATCTACCCCTGCCACAAATTGTCCTCAAAATTCCAAGTGGTGAGTCTCTACTATGTGTCAAGTGCAATCTATAGACAGTAAGAGGGAGAGAGAACGCTACACAAATTCCAATGGTGATAGAGATAAATGTGTGCACATGTATCGTGTTGACCAATTGAACACAACTCCTTACATTCTTCAAAATGATTGGTTGTGTTGACATGAAGAAAAGCCTTTTGCTTTGGTGGAACTGCTACTAACATTCCAAGCCATCTTATGTAACCTTTTGAACAATTTGCTGTGGAAGTTTGAGTTCAAGGTTTACAACAGCAATTTAGCATACTTGCTTTAGAGTGTTGAGAAAAGCCAACCAATAGACTCCTAAGCATATTTGTTGAGGCACATTAATTACAATCCTTGTTTGGATAATTTTGCATAAAACTAATTTTCATGTCTTTTTCTACCCAGGGCACACCCACCTCACCAGCGAGGTGATGCTGCAATATCTACGCTGGTGTGCAGCAAGGATAGCCTTCTTGGAGCGCCAGTTGGGGGTTGATCCGGACCCTTTGGAGCCGTTTGTGCGGAACTGCACCCCAATGGAGTGATGTTTTTTATTTTATTTTTATGTTGCACGTTGCAACACAAGTTTTCAAAGTTTAAGATATTTAAATAATATATTTAAAGAATATATTTTTTATGCAAAATTTTTGATAGACCTACATGTGGTATTAAAAAAAATGTATCTTTTCTTACCAAAGTATTTTTTTTGGTGTACACATCGAATGTCTTTTGTGTTGTATTTGTTTAGTCGAGTGGTGTGGTCTGTAATTGTTAGCATGTTGGCTTTGGTTTATGTTATCCATGAGACTTGTTTTGAGGCTACATTTGAAGGGAGACCTTTTCTTGGGTCATTATGTGAACATTGAGTTTTGAAAATGTTAATGAAACCATATGTTTGGAGATAGAGAAGCACGTGTGTAGAAATGCCTACATTAACCAGGGCCCTTACTTGGCCACCAACACTCCCAAAAAAACCAAAGATCAAACACAAACTAATAATTTTCCTGAAAATTTTATTGCATCACCCAAAAAAATCACAATCAAAAATAATATCCTGCCACCCTTAAATTAAACAAAAAAAGGCCCCCACAAATTGGCCAAAAAATATCACAAATCAAAACAAAGATCAAATTAAGGTGTTGGTGGCGGCTGATACGGTCTGGTGGACCCTGGAAAACTTCCGGCCATCAACTCTTGGGCCAATAGTAAAGTCTGCTCTGGGGTCAGCATCAGAGCTTGTGTATAGTATGCCATTAGCATAAGATTTTGAAACTGAGGCTGCTGCTGCGGCTCTGGCTGTGGCTGCTGCTGTGGCTGCTGTTGTGGCTGCTGCCCCGAGGCTACTTGCTGCTGCTGGTGGTGCAAGGGTTGTGAAGATGTGTGGGGACTTGGGCCAGATTGTTGAATGTTGTGGGCCACGGTGCGGGGGAAACGAAATGTCGCATTGGTGAGCAAAAAGGAGGACGGCCTGGGGAGGAGTGAAGTGATAAAGGTGTGGAGGGAATATAGTCAGGTGGAAGGGGTATTGTGGAAATAGTGCGCAATGAGGTTGTGCAGGAGGATTGCTCATTGAGGGGTGTGGGAGTCCGAACGGAGTGTGAAATGCTAGGAGTGGCTACAGGAGGAATTGTCCCATCCCCAGCTGCCTGCCAAGTGGCCAACACTGGCATTACCCTCCCACTACCACAACCTGCAGTGGCAGGTGATTGAGATGTTTGGGAGGGCTCTGCCAATGGGGCATCTTCAGCTCCAACCAAGCGTTGGCGTGTGGCCAGCACCTGAGTGTCAACACTTTGCCGATCCCGTTGATGCTGGTCTGCTAAACTTACCAAGCTGTCACGCATATCCTGTTGAACCCGTACCATCGTTGCTACAGATTCCTGTATGAGCCCTAGCAGCCGTACTACCTCACTAGATTGCTGAGTAGGCCTCCTTAACTCATTTTGGATCTGATACTCGGCAAGCAGCCTCTCGGCCACATCCAGCAGAGATGGACGAGGTGGGGTAGGTGACAATCCCGCTGCACCCAAGGCTGCCTGAAATCAGAAGAAATAGACCAAATCATTATAAAACATCATGACTAAATAGTTCTAATTCGTTTGACAACTTAACACCCCAAGCAGAACGTAGAAAAGTTTGATGTGCTTCTAATAAGTACTTGTTCATTGTAATATTATCCAAGCTAGCAACACTTCTGATAATGGGTACATATTATGTTGGTAGGACTAATATGACAAAGGCAAAAAAGTTTCGACATGAAGCTGTTCCCAATTAACCCTGGTGTGGTAGGTTGTTTCTGCTTTTGGTAAATCTGTTACTACACCAATGACTTTCTACATCTACGTATGTTGTCTAAAATCTTGCCATCAATCGGCTACAGGACAACACAACAAAACGATACACATGAATTTGGACCTGGAAAATCAAAGACTGGCCGGACTTTAAAGGTCCTGAATGTTTTTGGCACATTAGTGGCACCCCAAATTATAACATAATTCCCTGATGTTCAAGATCTAACTCTTGTTGTGCTGGTGCATCGTCAGAATGTCATAGCACTAATTTAACACACACAATGTAAGCCACATCTAGCCCAAAAACATTACTACCATTGAAATGTTACATGTGGTGGCTTGGCACCGGACCTGAATGGCCGCATGTTAGAGGAGCTCTCTGCATTGGGGGACTAATTACAGCTTTTCGGTGTCTCTATATCATCCCAAAATGGTAAGATCGGGTCGCAGCGCCTCCGCCAACAGAGCAACACCCGACCGGAGTGCTCAGACCTCGGGTAACATCCCGGCGTTCTTCCGATCCCAGCGAGAAGGCCTAAGGGCGGCCTCACCATCTCCGGCTCCCCGCTCGCCTGAAGTGCTCCCTCCTCCTCCCACACAGCCCCAAGCAGGAACGAGCATGGCGACTCCGCTACCCAGCTTAGCGGACCTTCAGTCAGTCGCCGCTGACATTAAACATACTTTGGGCTCTGCCATCACTGAGCTCTCAGTAGAGCTACGCTCGGTTACAGCACGCCTCACTGAGACAGAGAAGTCTTCATCCACTCAAGCCACCGCCATTAAGCAGCTTCAGCGCTCTACAGATGCACACACAATTCATCTTATCGAGATCAACAGACATCTGGAAGATCTCGATAATCGTGGTCGGAGGCACAATATTCGTCTGAGGGGTCTTCCTGAGTCAGTGGAACCCCCGGCCCTGATGCACGCTCTGACCGCCATATTTAATGATCTGCTTGAACGGCCAGCAGACACTCCTGTGGACTTTGAAAGGGCCCATCGCGCTCTAAGACCAAGAGGAGCTGAATCTGATCCCCCGAGAGATGTTGTGGCTTGCTTGGTTAATTACCAAGTGAAGGAGGCTATCCTGAAAAAGGCGAGAGCCCGAGATCATATATCCTATGAGGGATCTGAGGTCAAACTTTTCCAGGACTTGTCCTCCATCACTTTGCAGAACAGACGGGCTCTGCGCCCCCTGCTGGAAACCCTGAGAGCCAAGGGGATCACTTACAGATGGCGCTTCCCCTTCTGTTTGTCCGCAACATTCCGGGGGAGATCCGCAGCACTCAGAATCCCAGAAGATCTGCCTGCCTTCTGCGAAACTATGGAGATTCCGGTAATGGACTTACCCGACTGGTACAGCACCTTCTACACCCCGGAACCCTGGATTGCTGTCACATCTTCATCAACCCCGAAATCCCAGCGCCATCGTCACAGGCGCCGTCAATCACACCATGGGTCAACACCTAACCGTGGAAGAGATGACCACCGGAACAGTCCGTTGCGCTCCCCGGCCCTGCAGAGGGAGCACGCAGACCTCTGAACTTGCTCACCTATCCAGCCTGGATGCCTGCCAATGTGAGTTCTTTCTTTCCCCTCACTCACTATTCCCATTTCCTTGACCCACAGACTTTCCTGATGTCCAGTTAAGGTCCCTTTGATTTTTGATTCTGAATGACAATGCTTTCCTGCCTATTCACCTGCCCTGTCCATTCCCAATAGCAGACTCATGCACCTGTTGTTCCTCTCCTCTGTGCTCGCCTCCTCTGCCCCCCCCCCGTCACACACTGATTCCTTGTGCAGGAGACCAATGCCGCAGCCTGAGATAGTTCCTCTGCACCGTGTAATCTGCTCCCGCACTATACTTCAGTATTGTGACTTTTCCCCAATATACTAGGATGCAGATTAAACCTCCTTCACCTGAACTGCCTACAGAACTTCCTAAAGATATGTCTGTGCACTTTTACAGAACGTTTTTTTTTTTTTTTTTGAAATTACAGATCGTTGACTGAATTAAGAGGATACTGACCCTTCCTCATGATCCCCTACTGAATACAGTTTGATACCTCCATAGTGAGATTTAGAGTATTAAATGGAAATGGGGAGATTCATTCATCAGGGTTCCCAGATCCCTTCATTCCAAACTAGTGCTTGGTTCGTGCCTTGGGACGTTGGGATGGGGGGGTTGGGGGGTAGGGGGAGGGGGGTTTCGCTATTTTAAGCATAGAGTCTGCAATCATTTATGGTTCTTATGTTAGTGCTGATTGTCAATCCTGTATCTTCCTACTCCTGATTCTACAGCGCTACACTGATAATATACTCCTACACCATCTCTCCCCCCTCTACCCGTTCTTTCCTGCCTTTTGCTCCCCTGAACACCCCCCCTTGCTCTTCCCTTTCCCTCCATCCTCATGCCTTACCCTCTCTCTCCCATTCCCCTCTTCTCTCCTCCCGGTCCCACTCATTCCCTAATCCCACCCCCTCCTCCTGTTAAACTCCTTGTGTCCTACTCCTCTCCCTATAATTCCTCCTAGGATCTGTTTTCACTTCCCTCCCGACTATTCAGACTAGATCTCTCATTGACATGCACTTCATATCCAGGCTTAATAGAACGCAATAGAATATACTTGTTGACCTGAGGTACTTTGTTTAAATTTTTTTTACACCGTTGTATATTTCTGCCATTTTATTTTATGTACTTCAGTCGTTAAATAATGTTTACATGAAGCTATATTTATCCTCATTGTTTAGTTATACTGTACGACATGTCTGTCACTGTGGCATGCCCATCTCGGGTGGGACACCCGCTTTATTGGTCCCAACTTGACATGGGCCTTGTGACAACAGCGAGTTTGCCCTGTATAGACCAACAGGTCTTTCTGCGGTGGTTATTTCCTGTAGTTGCAAGTGCTCCAGATGACCCTGATTATACTAGACCAAGATCGTTACCATACAGTTTATTCTTTTTCATATAATTATTCAATTTTGGAGACACCAACCAATTTACTCTTCATTCCCCTGCTGTCCCCCAGTGCCGTATAGCCCCATGGTTATTTGGTTTTTGTTCTAAGACCCCTCCCCGCACCACAACGGGTACCTGCTCATTGTATCAGGCATCCGTTGACCCCGAGCACCAAGTGCGCATTTCCTCGTCCCTTAGAGTAAGGCTTTGCCGGTACCCTTGGTAAGCTTTCTGGGGGCGCCACCAACTCTAATTCTCCATCTTTTTCTGCTCCCCTAATATTTCCAATTTTTTTTTTTTTCTCTCTCTTTCTCTCTCTTCCCCTCTCCCCTTCCCTCCAACATGTCTAACCCTAAATTGATGCAGATACAAAATCGTGTCAAAATCCTTTCATTAAATGCACATGGACTTACGTGCCAGAAAAACGTTCACAAATACTAGCAGAGGCACACAGATTTCGGGCGCAAATTGTTCTACTCCAGGAAACCCACTTCCGAACTGGTGACCCGATCTACCTATCTAACAAACGTTTCCCTACAGGTTTCCACTCTACGACGGAAGGCTCCAAATCGAAAGGGGTCTCTATTCTTTTAGCGCGCCAATTAGATTTTAAACTGACTGACACCAAGACAGACCCTAATGGTAGATTTCTTTTCGTTAAGGGATTCCTAGCTTCTCGCCCAATCACAATTGCAAATATTTATGCCCCCAACACCAAACAGGTGGCCTTTTTCCGCTCGACTATTCAGGAGCTTCAGGATTTCACATCTGGACTCCTGATCCTTGGGGGGGACTTTAACGCCCCTCTAAACCCCCTACTTGACTCCTCCACGGGTAATTCGGTTCTTCCTTATAAGGCTCTTCGCCAAATCACCACACTGCTTCAGTCTCTCCGGCTTCATGATACCTGGAGGTTGTCTCATCCGGACACCAGAGACTATACATTCTTTTCTTCGCCTCATCAGAAATTCTCCAGAATCGACTATCTCTTTCTCTCTCAACCAGATCTTCCCTACCTTTCTTCCTCTTCTATAGAATCCAGTGCATTATCAGATCATAACCCCATAACCTTGTCCCTGTTGTTTCCAGAAGTCGAGACGAGATGCAAGTCTTGGAGACTTAATACTTCGCTCCTAAGAGACACAGCGGTAATCACGAAGCTCCGAAATACCTTGACGGAATACTTTGATCTGAATGACACCCCTGACACCACAGCATTGACCCAATGGGAGGCACACAAGTGCGTGATTCGGGGAGAATTTCTTGCACTATCAGCTTCACTTAAAAGATCCCGACAGAAGGAACTTGATAATCTCTACTCCAAACTCGAAACACTTGAAAAATCCTTTAAACGCTCCCAAGCTCAATCTACTTTATCGGAGCTGACAGCGGTAAGAACTGAGCTGCGGGATAAGTTGGGTCTGCAGGCTCATCGTAGACTGGTTCTATCCCGCAAATTATTTTACGAACAGGGAAACAAAAGCGGTCGTCTACTGGCACGCTCAATACGTCCGCAACATACGTCGACTCCGGTACATCTAATCAGAGACGCCTCTGGCAAGGATCACCATTCTAACCCCGAGATTGCGAAACAATTCGAATCTTACTACAGGAAATTGTATAATCTCGATGACTCACGTGTTCTTAAAACCTCCTCGGATGCCAGGAAAGCTCAACTGGATAATTTTTTCCAGAAGCATGGTATGAACCCCCTTTCCGAAACAGACGCGAGCTCTTTAGAAGTCCCCATAACTGGAGAGGAATTACATCGAGCCCTTAAGGAAATGAAGCCGGGTAAATGTCCGGGTCCCGATGGGCTCTCGCTCCAGTATTATCGTTCTTTCGCCGATGTTCTTACACCACACTTCCTCCGAGCGTTTGGAAGTCTGGCCACTTCACCTTCCCACCCGCCCTCTTTGCTTGAGGCTCACATTTCAGTGATCCCGAAACCGGGGAAGGATTCCTCCTTGGTCACAAGTTACAGACCGATCTCCCTCCTGAATGTAGACGCCAAGTTATATGCTAAAATATATGCCAATAGAATTCTTCCCTTTCTACCATCTCTTGTTTCTTTGGATCAGGTAGGTTTTGTCCCCGGCAGGGAAGCGAGAGACAACACCACAAAAGCTCTCAACGTTCATCATTGGCTAACCGAAAAACGAATCCCCGGGTTTTTTCTCACTCTGGATGCCGAGAAGGCGTTCGACAGGGTGGCCTGGGACTACCTTTTGAAGACCCTGGAATCCATTGGGTTCTGAAATCGGATGCTCTCAAACATTAAGGCACTTTATACTGACCAGTTTGCCAGGGTCAGGGTCAATGGCCACCTGTCGGACGCCTTCCGCTTAACTAACGGCACGAGACAGGGATGTCCACTGTCCCCCATCCTTTTTGTGTTGTCCCTTGAACCCCTCTTAAACATGCTTCGCCAGAACCCCAATATTCACGGTATACAGATGGGTAATTCCACCCATAAGGTTGCCGCGTTCGCGGACGACATGCTCTTGTTTCTGTCGCAACCTCACATTTCTATCCCAAACCTGCTGAAAGATCTAGACTATTTTGGTTCCCTATCCAATCTTAAAATGAATCACTCAAAATCGATGGCCCTCAACATCTCCCTTCCTCCCCTTGAAGTAGACAGATGTAAATCTAACTTCCCTTTTTTATGGGCTGATTCGTCACTCCCATACCTGGGCATCTATATCCCAAGGGATCTATCACATCTTTTCTCCGCCAACTACCAACCCCTATTGTCAGCAATTGGAACAGATTTGAAATCATGGAGGAATATCCAGGTGTCTTGGTTCGGAAGAGCTGCTATTCTTAAAATGTCCATTCTCCCGAAACTACTGTATTTGTTCCAAACAATCCCTATACACATTCCCTCTGCTTTTTTCTCCTCTCTTCGCGCTATGTGGCGGACATTCATTTGGCAAGATAAACCTCCCAGGATTAAATTTTCCCGTCTTACAGCCCCCAAACACAGAGGTGGACTCAATCTTCCGGATGTGGTAAGCTACTACAAAGCTTGCCTACTCAGCAGAATAGTCGACTGGACCCTCCATTCTAATCAAAAGGAGGTAGTAAAGATGGAAAATCACTGGACGAACACCCCACTCCATCTTCTCCCGTGGCTTCCCTTATCTGATATATCGCAATCTCTCAAAACGCATCCTCTCATTGGACCTCCGCTTATTACTCACGATGCCTGGCGCAAGAAAATGAAAATAGACCCCAGATGTGGCCCCCTGACTTCTCTTAGACACAACCCGGCATTCCCTCCAGGGATATCGTGTAGCTTTCTACGCTCCCTTTGGCCACATCGGGAAGTCCTCGCCAAACATTTTTTCAAAGAGGGGATTATCCTCTCCTGGGAAAAACTTAATTCCTCACTGCACCCACCAGGCATTCCGTTGTGGACATTCTTTCAATTACGCCACTTCCTCTCATCTAGAGGTACCCCGGCAGCGTGGTCTAGAACCCTAACACCGTTAGAATCCATTTGTGAACGCTCTCAACCTCAAAGACATATAATCTCAGAATTATATGGTCACATACTTGACGCTCCATCGGCATCATCTGCCACATTTGCTCTGTCATGGTCGAAAGACCTGCAATTGTCCCTCACCGAAAAAGATTGGGAAGCTATTTGCCGCGCGCCCCATCGCTCCTCGATCAATGTCACCGTCCAAGAAAACGGATACAAGATCCTTTCCCGATGGTATAGAACACCAGACAAAATACATAGATTTGCTCCAGCAGCCGACGACACATGCTGGAGATGCTTGACATCTCCGGGTACCATGCTACACACCTGGTGGACATGCTCGGTACTGCAACCCTTTTGGAAGGAAGTCCATGATATCATAAAAAAAGTCACATCAAGTGATATTCCCTTCACTCCTGAGAAGTTCCTTTTGAACTTCTCTCCTAGAACACCCAATTCTCTACAAACTGTACTTGCCCGTCACATGATGAACGCTGCTAAACTTTGTGTACCTTGTCATTGGCGTTCAACAGCAATCCCCACACTCACAGAGTGGTTCCGCAGACTGAATAGAACTGAAGAAATAGAGGAATTGATAGCCATTTCAAGAGATGACATATCCAAGTTCTCTGCGGAATGGCTGGACTGGCTCCGATACAAGGAGACAGATGAATACAAGTCCATCATGTGTGTTCCATAACCTGGTCTCATGAGTTTTGTTACTAAAATACTACATTCCCTACTGCCCCCCCCCCCCTAGTCCTTCCCACCCCCCCCTCTCCCTTTTTTTTTTTTTCTTTTCTTTCTCTTTTTTCCCCTTTCCCCTCTCACTCTCTTCTCTTGTCTTCCTCTAATTTATCTATTCTTATCTTTCTCTTTATCAAGTTATTCCCCTGCACCCGCAATGATTTTATTTACCAAGAATAACCTGCATCCTTATTACAGACATCCTAAAGAAGCACATTTCTGTTCTTTTTTTTTTTTCTTGCTCATTGCAACTCTCTTATCTAGCAGAATGCTCTAATCATACGCTTAGCGAGATGCCTTCATATGTCTGTAAATATGCAATTTCATAAGCTTCCACACTTGTTATGTCCTGTTATTATGTGGGTTCATTGACTTTCAATGTACTTGACTGTATTCATTTCATGTTATATCTTGCTTTCAATCAATAAAATAAAAACTTGTTTATGGAAAAAAAAAAAAAGAAATGTTACATGTGCACCTTGTTCCCTTATATCACATACCACAGCACTGGATGCAGAATCGTCGCCAGCTCCTGATCCAACTCCAGCTGCTACGTCAAGAGGGGCCTGATGTTCTTAGAAAAAAAAAAGTACAAAACAGGTTTAGTACATAACCTTAGGCAGTAATGATTATGGCCAGATTTCCCTCCTAGCTTCAGGAATTAAGCATTGAGGCCAAACATTCAAAAGTGCTTTCCTGGGCTCATAGGACACTTGCTAAACCCTCCCAAAGGTTAAGAAGGCTTGGTCTGAATACTAATGACGGCACTCATTAATGCTGTCAACGGTGTTTTGCAGGGTAAACATCTAAAAGGCAACACTCTTTCTAAAGAAAAAACATGTGTGTTAACTGGGTTAATAAGATTCCTAAAAAAATATAAATTTGCTATACATACCAACACCTTCCTCCAGGCCTTGCTGCACTGGGGGTGTTCCCTGCTGCGGATTTTCTGTAAAGAGGACATAGCAATATGAGCTATCTTGGAAAGGATAAAATATACATCTACATTGTTTGGCACAGTACGATATGGGACCTACCAGGAGGAGGGTCAGCACTGATGTCAACACCCGTGAGTCCGTGAGCTGCATGGGCTGTGGAGGGGCTGAGATCCGTGCTACAGATGAACAAATTGCAGGTTGGGGAAAACAAAAAAAGGACAATTGGAAGGCCAAGTATAAAAGTCTATTCATGTCACACATAGGATAGTAGTTCATATTTTCAAAACAACTCACACAATTGACATCCAAGTTAATATCCTACCTTGGCGCAAAGCATCGGAATCTACGTCCTCTCTGGAAAAGATGGTATCGGGCCCTATGATCTGCAAAAAAGGTACTTGATAATTCCAGAGAGAACGTTGTGCATTTGGATCCAGCCGACCTTGTCGGTCATAAAGACCCTCCGCAGCCCATGCAATTAGCTTCTTCTGAACGGACCCACAGATGTCGTTGACCTTCTTCCGCACACTGTCAGTGTGGCGAGGTTGACCACCCAGTGCATTTACAGCATCCCGGATTTCATCCCACAATCTTCGCTTCTCTGTTACAGAGTTAGCCGCGGCCCTGGTCCCATGTATCGCCTCATATCTGCCATATAGGCCTGGACCAGGACCCAGCACTGATTGCGGGTGAAACGGGGAAGCGGGGGTAATCTGGACAAGCTGACTCTGGTGGATGGACCCTGTCCAGGACTACTGTGAGAAGAGCCAGCTTGTCCACTTGGTGTGTTAACACCTCCCCCGGCTTCCTCCTCCGGGCTGGAGACGGTGGACTCCCTCCTGGATACAGCTGGAGCCTCCCTCACACCAGAGCCAGACGATCTGTCCACCCTGCCCCCCCTGGCCACCCTACTACTTCTCCTCGGCCTTCCAGTGGGTGGGGCCATGGGAGCACGAGGTGGGCAGAGAATCTGGCTGTCCAGCAGCAGCAAATAGCCCCAAACGCCTAAATATGAAATGACAAAAGACAAAACAGAAAAAAACATGAGTTGCAGATTGCTCTTCATATACAGTATAATTAGTGAACAGTTACAGAACACACTTACCAAAGCTAGCCACTGCTTGTTTTTAAAAAAGCCGCGTTGGTGGTGGTGGTGGTGGCAAAAGAGCCTAAGAGGCTGCAAAGAAATGAAAAAAAAAAACACATTCGAAAACGCATATGGTCAAACATCAAACGAGGCCCTCCAAACACTTACCTAATGGCACAAACACACAGTGGTGGCAAAAGAGCCTAAGAGGCTGCAAAGAAATGAAAAAAAAAACACATTAGAAAACTCATATGGTCAAACATCACACGAGGCCCTACAAACACTTACCTAATGGCACAACACACGGTTGTGGTGGTGGTGGTGGGGGCAAAAGAGCCTAAGAGGCTGCAAAGAAATGAAAAAAAAAAACACATTAGAAAACGCATATGGTCAAACATCACACGAGGCCCTACAAACACTTACGTAATGGCACAAATGAGGTATATTTGGTGGTGGTAGTGGTGGAAGCTTTTAGAGGCAAAAGGAAGCAGCAAACATTAAACATACATGAGAAATCGCATGACCTACATACGTGCAAATAATAAATTACAGTTATGATGAAAGCAAAAATGGGGTTTTTGGAACCTGGGAAGGTAAGGGGGCAGGTTTAGATGCCAAATCTAGACTGCACACCTTTACCAAACATGCGAAAACACATGTCAAAACCACATGCACATGGGGCCAACTGACAATGATTAAAAGACACTTGAGGGGTTCCCAAGGTATTGTGGGTTGGAGGGAGATTCACCATAGACAACTTAAGCACTCCCAAGATAAGTACAAATTATCTCCTTCAGGAAACAATAACGGTGAGCAAGAACACAAAGACAGACATATCTATATATATATATATATATATATATATATATACACTTTTTTTAGTTTTTGAGAGAGAGATACAATTGTCTTACCTAAAGATAATGTACATTGTGGGTCACAGGGTTTTGCTAGCACATAACAGACATCCATCTATAACATCCAGCAGCCATATTGGCCATGTGCTCATTTTATAGCTGGCTCACAGGTGTGACAATTAGCGGCCGTTTCTATATATATCTGCGCGTGTGCGAATTTGCGCGCTCAAAATGGAGAACGAACCACCAAGCGCCTTAGATGGTGCGATGTTAGCCTTTATCGGTGCCCTGTTTGAGGAAGCCCTTGCACAGGAGGCAGCAGAAGGTGGGGAAGCAGCTGCAGCAGCACCTCCAGTCCGTGTGCCCTTACCTCACCAGCCACGCATTTTTGCTCCAAGGATCTATTTGTACAAGCTGCGGGATTCTGATGTCAGGAGGAAGTTCCGGCTCGAGCGAGGAACTATTCTACACCTCTACCAGCTGATAGAGGACAAAATTCAAGCAGACACACAGCACGGCCATGCGGTGTCCGGCATGGCCAGATTGCTGGCCACTTTGTACATCTTAGGGCGTGGCAGCTTCCAAGCCACTTCTGGAAGTAAAATGGGCATTAGCCAGCCCACAGTTTCAAGGGTGTTCATGTTGGTCATTAATGCCATAGTGGATATAGTGCCCAATTTTATCCACTGGCCACAGAATGAAAATGAGTGGAATGAAGTGAAGTTGGGCTTCTACCTGCGGGCACACATGCCGCAAATCCTAGGGGCAATAGATGGCACCCACATAGCCATCAGGCCACCAAGGAGCCACGAAATGGAGTACCGGAACCGCAAGCAGTACCACTCCCTGAACGTCCAATTGGTGTGTGACGCCAAACAGCGCATAATGAGTGCCAACACTGGTCACCCAGGGTTGTGCCATGATTCCAGGATGTTAAGAAACAGTGCTCTGTACCAGGAGTTTGAAAGTGGCCAAATGCCCGAAGGGTGGCTTATTGGTAAAGTATTTTGTCTTAACAACATAAACTGTAAGATTACATAGGAATAAGCTACATCGGTGTACACCCTGATTTAAGTAAAGCCTAACTAAAATGGATGTGTTAGGATTTGGCAGACTGTTCGCACACAACCAGATCATCAGCCTAGCAGCTCACAACAGAAAGATTTCCAAAGTTGTCTTTGAGTCAAATGAAGGTGGTTAACCAATGTTTAAATGGTGTCCTATAGCCACCCAAACAAAACATAAAAATGATTCCAATGGTATTGCCATATCCCAAAAGTACTTTGCCTAAGTGAGTCAATATTGGTTTCCTCACTCTAGTTGAAGATATATTCCAGAAGTAATGCCTATGCTAATGTAATAGGAACAAAATACGGGACAAGTTGGAACTTGCAAGAGAAACACACCACTTTGTGTGTCCTTTTTCCCATTTGTATTAGTGATTTAGGCAGTTAGACAGAGTTGAGATGTTTCATATGAGTTTTTGCACACAGACGAGCAGGTTGTTTAGTAAAATGCATCATTGTCTCCCATTTTGAGGAGTCATCTAAAGTCTCATGATATGAAGAACTAATGTATATATTTTTTTTTTCAGGGGATGCTGGTTATCCGCAGCTGACGTGGCTGATGGCTCCAATCAGGTACCCCCAGGGCCGAGCAGAAATGAACTACAACAGGGCCTTGCGGAAAAGCCGGAGTATCATAGAGTTGACCATAGGTCTTCTCAAATCCCGGTTTCTGTGCTTGGCCCGGCCTGGGGGTGAACTCCTGTACTCTCCTGAAAAGGCTTCCAAGATCATCCTGGCGTGCTGCGTGTTGCACAACATGTGCGTTGCCCGGGATGAATCTTGGGAGCTGACGGAGGAGAGGGAGCCAGAAGTCCATCAGCTGGCGGCCCCCAGGCAGCGGAGCACCGCTGCAGGTATGGCCACCCGGAATACCCTGGTTGCTAGCCACTTTACATGTAAGTACTATAACCGGTCGAGATAGGGCATGTGTATTAATTTGCTAGTTAGCAGAGGTGCCACTCACAGGGAGACAGAGGGTAATTCTCATCTGCCAATGACACTTGCCATTGTAGATAAAGTGTAGTCAACATTTGTAAAATGTGTTACTTGAACAAGAACATGCACCTCTAACCATAAACTTGCTGGTATTGGGAATAGTGGAAAGGGCTGAGAAGAGCTGGCAGGTGTTCAGTTGTGTCTATGCCACCTGTGTAGTTATTGATAACATGAACGGCTGCTTGGTATCTTGTGGTGTACTAATTTTTCAGAATCTGGACATCTTGGAATCATGGCACGTACCATGAGAAGCCTGTGGCTGTCTGGCGTCACAGGTGTGTATTCAAATGTTTGCCTTAATGATTTCTGGTTTGTGTAAGTTGTGTGAAAATGTGTTATTTCACTCGTGATGTAGAAATTTAATGAAGTTCAGAATGAAGCAAACGGGCATTAAGATGTGATTTTCATAATAAAATGTCTTATCCTTTGGTTTATTTTTCCAGGAGTGGTACTGCTTGCGGTTGTAGCTGGTAGAAACCCACCTTCATGTACTCCACTCATCTGCATTTGTGGTCAGTGGATATTTGGTGAGGCACATGGCCAGAACTGGCATCAATGACCAACACGAACACCCTGGAACTTCCGAAGCGGCTTGGAAGCTGAACAGCAACCTGGCCATGCCTGTCCCCTATGAGCTGGTAGAGGTGCAGAATTGCTTCTTGACTCTGCATGAACTTGCTCAAGATATCTGAATCCCATATCTTTGCCTAATGTAGCCATGGAGCAAAGATCGTGGGCTGGCGCTGTAAAGGCACATGAACTGGAGACTGTCAATATTAGCTTGCTGCATCCCTCCTTATGCTGTAATTCCATAAACAATAAACACTTTTGAACGGAACATGTGTTTTTTTTTTTTTGGGTGGGTGGCTACAGACTAAAGGGCCATACACACTCTAAGATTTTGAGAAGACTTTATCCTTCATATTGACCTTTTCTATGTAGTGCAATGGCCTGCCTGATTGCATACAAATTGAAAGTGTTTAGGTTTGACATCATATTATATGGTTTTGGTAAGTCTACAGGAAAAAGTCTTGAGAAAATCTTATAGTGTATGGCCCATTAAGCTGCCAAGGCCGGAGCTTTGCACTTTGCATGCTGCTTTTACTGGTAATGTGAGGGGTTGAAATGTAGGGTAGGGATGTGACAGTGTTGTGTTGAGGTGTGAGGCAAAAGTAGTGTTGGACTATGAGGGTCTGTGTTGTTCAAATATGGAGAGAGTCCAATATCAGACACCTATGTTTCTTGGTCCAGAAATTGTAAGAACCATGGTAAATGTGTAAAGAATTGCAGCTCCAGAAAACTAGGACCACACTCATAGAATAAATATTGTGTAGGTTCCATTAATGTGCTTGAAATTTGGGTAGAACACCCCCTCCACCCACCCCCAAAATTAGATATTCTTTACAAAATCTATAAAATAAATGAGAGTGTAAAGAGATCCCAAGTGTAGTGATTTGAAACCATGACGTTGTTAACTGCAGTGAAGTTGCAAAGCACTTAGCTATTGTGCAGAATAGAGCTGTTTGGTGAAAATAAAGGAGTGTGTTAAGGCTAAAAAGCACATATAGCTAAAGTACTAAACATTGTATGTAATCTCGGAAGAAGACCATGGGAAAATTGTGAGGTTTCATCTTGACCTGAAGTGGTGTAGAGGTTTGGTGACTTGCCTTTGCTACTTGGAATCATAAGATCAATTCTACAGACAGAGGAGATCATAAAATCACTTAAGATGTTGTAAGTTTGCAAGCGCTTCTGGGCGTAACATTATTTAGCAATATATATGATCCAATCCGTTACATTTTAAAAATATACAAAAAAAATAAAAAATAAGTTGGTGGAGATGGTAAGCCTCAAACCTACAGCAGAGGGAGATGAATTACAGACGAGATGTGTGCACTAATCCACTAGACCACATCGCTATGTGAAACTGCTGTGAGCACAAAGACATAAGTATGCAAATTTACGAAGACGCGATCGTAACCGAATACCGCTGATGGCGGAATTCATTGTTGCTGTCCAAATCGCCAGTGCGCAAGTTAATTGATTTAAAGGCGGCGAAACTGAAACAAGTCATAGGTGTCTGAAGCTGCAGTTTCTTTAAATCCGGCCGCCCATGCCAAACAAGGACCAGCAAAGTACTGGTACATTGCTGGACTTTGAGTGGTTATACCAGGATGATGCCTGCAGATTTAGGCATCATCTTGGTATCGTTTTTTACAGCCAGTGGTCGGTTTACATGTAAAAGCATTTCTAGTGAATAATTGGCCGCTAGACTGCTTTTACAAGCAGTGGGAGGGGACTCCCTCCCCCTCCCGCTGCCTTCCGCGGTTTTTCTCTGGCTCTCCTGTCCCAACCGTTAACCAGAGAGTGCAGCCGGTGGTTCAATTATCTAACCATAGAGCTGATTGGAGACGAGAATGGCTCCAATCATCTCTATTGCCTAAGATACCAGAAGCTACAAGCATTTCATGACTTCTGTTTCGCCAGAAATAAACAGCGCCATTGGGAAATTGGGAAAGCATTTTATCACACCAATTTTGGTGTGGTCAGATGCGTTAAGGTCAGAGGAGAGATCTAGAGTCTACAAGACCCCAATTTTTTTTTAAAAAAAGAGTACCTGTCACTACAGATTGCTATCATAGGGAATATTTTAATTCACTGTGATAACAATAAAAATGATTAAAAAAAAAAAATGCAAGGAATGGTGTCAAAATAACATAAAATAGCAAAAAAAAAAAAAATCAAGGCCCCCAGTCCCCCCCTGCTTGCGCGCAAAGGGGCACGCAAGCGTTGGTCTAGTGTCATATGTAGGGCAGTAATCTTGCAGTAGACCTCCTCTGTAAGTTTAAAGTGGTAACCTGTAAAGACTTTTAAAGGCTGTTAAAAATGTACGTAGTAAGAAAGATATGACTCCCAGACCTAGAGTGCTGGTTTGGCCATCATCCCTGGTAAGTATTTTTCCGTGGGTTTGGTGCCTCAAGCCAAGAAAGTGGGACTTTATGGGCCAAGTAAATCAATGGTTGTAAAACAATTTATACATTTATTGAATATAATTTATATAGAACAAAGTATCGTGACATTTTTGGGTTATAGACCCATTGTGGTAGTGAGAAAGATTGGAGGAGTGACACAGTGATATGGTGACATATGAATATATCCTTCTGTTGGTCCACGCTGTCCTTGAAGGAATATCCAAAATCCAACGCGTTTCGGCTTACAGGTATAGTGCCTTTATCAAGGATGGTTTGTTCACCATATCTGTAAGTATATTTAAATGAAATAATATGTTACCTTATGCATTTTATGGGAGATATTCCCTTTTATGCATGGTATACGTATTTATTAGTACATACTTAAGTAAGAATTGTCTGGTCCTTGAAAAAACTTGCTTCAGATCATTCACACAAGGAATTGTTTGGGCTGCTGCTGTTGGAATACATGGTACACTGATGAATCAGACCTATTCTCTGACAGTGAAGAAGAAGAGGAGGCAAAAGAAGAACAAGCAACAAAACCCAAATTCAAGAAAAAATCACAAAAATTTCCCCCACTCAATACAAACCCAGCCATCACACTTTTTGTACGAGAAACTACAAAAGATATTGAAAAAATGAGAGAAACAAAAAACAATGGAAATCTAACTACAAAACAAAAAGAAGCCCTCAAAGAACTCAGCAACGACTAACGTATAATAATTAAAGCCTCAGACAAAGGAGGCAATGTGGTACTTATGGACCACGAAAACTACAATCTAATGTGTTTCAAAATACTGGAAAATAAAAACTGTTATAAAGAGATTTCCCCTCTCATGGTACAAAAATACAACGATGAATTCTATAAACTATTGGATAAAGCATACAGAGATGGCACTATCTCCCAAACATTATGGGAATTCGTCAGAATCAAACATCCCAGAACACCTACATTTTACGCCTTGCCCAAGGTGCATAAAAACCCAAAAAACCCTCCCGGAAGACCGATCATATCAGGAAACGGCAATATTTCAGAAAATATAAGTCAAGTAATTGATGCATATCTAAAACCGCATGTCTCCCAACTGGCGTCCTACACCAAGGACACAGTTCACCTGTTACAAATTCTAGATGGCCTAACAGTACCAACAGATGCCATTTTGATCACAATTGACGTAGAGTCTCTATATAATAATATCCAGCATACCCAAGGACTCAAAGCAGTGGAAAAAACCCTAAGCCAACAAAGTAAACACGACCGGAACTTCAACAACTTTATTCTACGCATGCTAGACTTCATCCTCAACCATAACATTTTTTCCTTCTGTGGTACCTATTATCTACAAGTCTGCGGTGTTGCCATGAGCAAGAGCTGCGCACCCTCTTACGTTACCATCTTCCTGGGTGAATGGTGATAAGAATTCCTCACACAAGAGGAAAACCAAAAATACACAAAACATATAATGTTATGGCAATGATATCTAGTAGGGCTGCGGAATATAATCGAAAGATCGATGCATCGTGATTCGACCCTTCGCGATTCTGCATCGATGCGGGTTGCCAGCATAATCGATTAGGAAATGACGTCATCAGCCGCGGCCACGCCCTATCGCGCAAGGGAGAAAAAATCACAAGATCAGCAGCTGATTGGTGGGTTAGTGGCGGGAGCTTAATAAAAAGGCTCGGCCCCTCCCCTTCCGTCTCTTTGACCCGGGCCGAGGTACAGCAAGACATCCCCCGCGTGTATCGGCGTCCCACCTGCGGCTTTGCAGCCAAGAAGCCAGCCAGCCAAGCCACAAGCCAGAAGCCAGTCCACACTCCACACACAGGAGCCCCAAGTGCGTCCCCATCGCAGCCAGCCAGCGCCGCCAGCCTCACCATAGCCGACCGTCCCAGGCCCAGCCGCCACGCCACTGCCAGTGACACCAGCCGCCCGCCACAGAGCCCAGAGAGCAGCACAGCACCTGTCCTCTTCTGCAATGCAGTGCACAACAACCCACACAGTCACACAGCAGGTATGTAGTCCAAACAAATAATTGTATAATCATTCATGGGGGTCTCGTCTGTATCTCTGGGGGATGTCTGTGATGGGGGGGCCTGGGACAGGGGACGGTCGGTCGGGGCCCGGGGGTACTGTTCTGCTGTGGCAGTCTGGCAGCCAGGGGGGCTCTCTCTGAGTGTCAGTGGGGGCCTGGGGGTCTCTGTCAGTGTCAGCTGTGGGGGTCTGGGCAAGGGGGGGACTCGCTCAGTGTTTGTCAGTGCTGTGGGGGATTGGAGAAGGTGTGGGACAGTGGGACATCCAGGTCTCTGTCAGTGTCAGCTGTGGGGGTCTGAGCAAGGGGGGACTCACTCTCAGTGTTTGTCAGTGCTGTGGGGGATTGGGGAAGGTGTGGGACAGTGGGACATCCAGGTCTCTGTCAGTGTCAGCTGTGGGGGTCTGGGCAAGGGGGGGACTCACTCTCAGTGTTTGTCAGTGCTGTGGGGGATTGGGGAAGGTGTGGGACATCCAGGTCTCTGTCAGTGTGTCAGGCTGTCAGCTCAGCTCTGGGGGGAGGGGGGTCTCTGTCAGTGTCACTGTCACTGTCACAGGCAGCTGTGGGGTAAGGGGGGGGCCCCGGGGGTTTTGGCTCAGTGCATGAATAAGAGGGAGTCTGACTGACAGGCAGACAGACAGACAGTCATATTTTATGAAAGATGTTGCTTGGTTGACTTGTTGCGGCTTAGTTTACAAGTGGTATTTTTTTTTTTTTAAACACTGACAGAGTTTGGCAACTTACGTCATCCGTCTCCGTCACATACGTGGTAGTATGGTAATGGCAGAAGGAGAAAAAGATCGAGAGATAAAAAATGCACCTAGCGTTTTAAGAGCAAACATCTGGGCACATTTCGGATTTTACGAACACACAGGGAAGCGTGAGTTGGACAAGAAACACGCCGTATGTAAAGCCTGTCACACAAAAATTAAATACCTAGGGAATACTACGAACTTGAGAAACCATGTTAGCCGTTTTCACTCTGAGTTAGTAACACCTGTCGCCACCAGCAGTGCCACCACTGCCAAGGAAAGACTGCTAGACCCAGATCAGCCAAGAATTGATGCCATACTGTCAACTTATCCGCCCAACTCAGAAAAAGGGAAGAAACTAACCAAAGCTGTGGAAGCTTTCATCGCCAAGGACCTACGGCCTTACTCAGTTGTGGACAACGCCGGGTTTCGCTACCTTGTGAAGACGCTAGAGCCACGTTATAAGATCCCATCACGCAGTCACTTTACAGAAAACATTATACCTGCACTCTACCACGACACCAAAGCTCAGGTACTTGAGTCAATGAACCAAGCCAGTCGAGTCGCAATAACGTGTGATTCATGGACTTTAGTCACAACGGAGTTATCACGTACCTGGTGGAGACCAAGCTGTAGAGGGGGCTTCTCTTGCACCTCCTGTCCAACACCCCTGATAGAGATGACAGGCGGTGTAGGACACAGAGTGGCACGAGGGCCGGTATAGCAGGTGATGTCTTGGCAGAAGACTGATGGCTGTGGATCACCGGATGAACACCTGAAACTGGAACTCGGTGATGCTGGATGAGAAGGCAGGAGCGAAATCGGAACACAAGCCAAGGGGTTGTCAACAGCCGGACAGCACGGGTACAGGAACGTGAGGCAGAAGCGGAGTCAGGATACAAGCCGAAGTTGGTACACAGTCTGGCAGCAAGGTACAAAGGCATAAGGCAAGGCAGGGTCAAAGACAGGCTGAGGTCACAAGGCAGGCAGGAATCCAAGGAGAGTCAAAAGGCAAGCCGGGTCGGTGTAACGGGAAATCCACAAGCAGGTCAGGGCACAGGTAAACAGGAACACAAGCTGAAAGACCACTCAGCAATGTGCTCCTGTCACCGCCTGGTATAAATAGGCCGTTTGGCGCCAATTGCGTGCGCACGTTGCGTACGCACGTTCGCGCGTCCGCGCATTGGCGCGTTCGCGCATTGGCGCATTGGCGTGTTCGCGCATTGGCGCATGCGCATTCGCACATTGCTTCCCGTGTGCCTGGGCACGCGCACTGAGCGTCTCTTACATTGCCCCCCCCCAATGGGCGGCCTCCGGATGCCCATCTGCAACATCTTCTCAGGATGAAGCTGAAAAAAAGTTTGAATTAGATCCGTAGCATGGAGGTTGGCTTCTGGTTCCCAAGAATTTTCTTCCGGGCCATAGCCCTTCCATTTAATTAGGTACTGGACAGTACCTCCTCTTTTCCTACAGTCTAATATTGCTTCAACCTCGTATTCTTCGTTGCCATCAATAGTTTCAGGCGGAGGTGGATCCGACTCTCGGTCAGGAAATGGATTGGGTCTGGTAGGCTTCAGTAGGGACACATGGAAAACAGGATGAATTCTGTATGTTTCCGGGAGTGAAAGTTCATAGGCAGCAGGATTGATTTGTCTCTTAATAGAGAATGGACCGATATATCTAGGCCCCAGTTTCTTAGACGGACATGACAGTTTTAGATTGATAGAGGATAACCAAACCTTGTCTCCCGGTCTGAGGTTTAGATCTCCCCTCCTCTTCCTATCAAAAAATTTTTTGCTGTCTTGCTGTGCTCTGACAATGGCATCTTGCAATAATTTGTTGTTGGTTTGCAAAAATGTAGCTTTTTCCTGGACTGCGGGAACCAAGGAATCAGGTATTACGTCAGGCATAAAGGCTGGGAAGTACCCATAGTTTGCAAAAAACGGGGCTTGACCCGTGGCTGAATGTACTGCGTTATTATATGCAAACTCTGCTAGGGGTAAAAGTGATGCCCAGTCGTCTTGTGAGAAAGATGAAAAACACCGGAGGTACTGCTCCAGGGTCTGGTTTGTACGCTCCGTTTGCCCGTTTGTTTGCGGGTGATAAGCTGAGGAAAAGTATGTGTCAATTTTTAATGTTTTGCAAAGGCCTCTCCAGAACCTCGAAGTAAATTGCACCCCTCGGTCTGAAGTGATATTACTAGGAACCCCGTGGAGCCGAACCACTTCCTTGATGAAGGTTTGGGCAGTTTCCATTGCTGAGGGAGTTCCCAACATAGGGATAAAGTGGGCCATCTTTGTTAGTCTGTCGACCACCACAAAGATGGTCGTAAATCCTTCAGAAGGAGGGAGCTCAACGATAAAGTCCATGTTTATCATTTCCCAAGGCCTCTTGGGAATGGGCAAAGGTCTTAGCAAACCCCAGGCTTTGGCCTTGTCATTCTTGTTCCGGATGCAGATTGTACAGGTGCTAACATAATTACGGCAGTCGGACCTCAGACCAGGCCACCAAAAGGACCGTTGTACCAGGTCAACCGTTTTAGATATCCCAAAGTGCCCTGCCAAGGGGTGATCATGGCACAGGCAGAGGATCTTGGCACGTAGACCTGGAGGTACAAACACTTTTTGGTTATAGAAAAACAGACCTTCTTTTTCCTGAAGGCACATACCTGATGGTAAAACATCCCTTGTGGACGCCTGCTTCAGCTGCGTTAACAGATCCGCTTGCAAAAGTAGAAAACTTTGGGATGGCAGGATTGTGTCTACTGGGTGACACTCTTCGTCCTCTGGGTACATGCGGGAAAGTGCATCAGGTTTGCCATTCTTGGAGCCTGGCCTGTAGGTGATATGGAAGGTAAAACGAGAAAAGAACAGTGCCCACCTGGCTTGACGTGGTTTCAGTCTCTTAGCTGTTCGGAGGTACTCCAGATTTTTGTGGTCGGTAAAGATCAGGATAGGGTGAGATGCTCCTTCTAATAGGTAGCGCCATTCCTCCAAGGCCGCCTTGATGGCCAGTAATTCCCGGTCTCCAACATCGTAGTTCCTTTCTGCTGGGCTGAGTTTCCTGGAAAAGAAGGCAACAGGATGAAGAAGAGATTTCGTACCTGAACGCTGTGACAGGATGGCACCTATGGCATTTTCTGAAGCATCCACCTCGAGAACATAGGGCAGAGCGGGATTTGGGTGTCGTAAGATAGGTGCAGTAGTGAATAGAATCTTCAACTGGTCAAACGCAGCTTGTGCTGCCGGTGTCCATTGGAAACGGGTGCCTTGCCTTGTTAGCTGGGTGACTGGAAGCATAATGGCGGAGAAGTTCTTGATAAACTTGCGGTAAAAATTAGCGAAGCCAATGAACCTTTGTGTGCTCTTCCTGTCTGTGGGAGTGGGCCATTCGAGGATCGATTTGACCTTTTGGGGGTCCATGGAGATCCCAGAAGTGGAAATGACGAGTCCCAAGAATTGGATTGATTCCTTTTCGAACTCGCATTTCTCAGCCTTTGCGTATAATCCATGGTCTCTTAGGCGGCCGAGAACCTTCTTGACATGTTCACGGTGCATTTCAATGGAACCTGAAAAGATAAGAATATCGTCAAGGTAGACAATCATAAACAAATCAAGGAAGTCTCTGAAAATATTGTTCACGAAATGCTGAAAAGTAGCTGGAGCATTGCACAATCCAAAGGGCATGACAAGGTACTCGAAGTGGCCGAATCTTGTGCGAAAGGCGGTCTTCCACTCGTCGCCCTCACGGATCCGTACTAGGTTGTATGCTCCACGTAGGTCAAGTTTTGTGAATACCGTGGCTGCCCTGAAACGTTGGAAAAGTTCAGGAACTAAGGGCAGGGGGTATCTGTTTTTGACAGTAACCTTGTTCAACTCCCGATAATCAACACAGGGGCGGAGAGAATGATCCTTCTTTTCAACGAAGAAAATACCAGCCCCTGCGGGGGACGTAGAGGGCCGGATGAAGCCTTTTTTCAGGTTTTCGTCGATGTAAAGGCGTAATGCCTCAAGTTCTAGTTCAGAGAGGGGGAAGATACGCCCAAACGGTATCTCAGCACCTGGTAAAAGTTCAATTGGGCAGTCATACGACCGGTGAGGTGGTAGGATGTCTGCTTTCTGTTTATCAAAGACTTCCAAGAACTCATGGTAAGCTGCAGGCACAAGTTGGGATGCAGAGGGATCAGGTTGCAGGCCCAAAAGTGATGCAGGTTTCCCTGGACTGGGCTGGAAGCAGTTTTGTTGACAATAGGTGGATGGAAATGCCACTTCTCCTGACTTCCAGTTTATCTGAGGATTGTGTGCTTGTAGCCATGGGATACCGAGAATGATAGGGAACAGAGGAGATGGGATAATATCCAAGCACAAGTATTCTCGGTGGCCTTTATTAGAGATAGCCAGTAATGGGCAGGTTTCTTGGGTTATAGGCCCGGACTTGAGATGGGATCCGTCAGCTAGATGGATAGATAACTGACGGGTTTTCGCTTGCAGAGGGATCTGATGACGCTGAGCAAAGTCACTGTCCATGAAGCAGCTGCAAGCGCCGGAGTCAATAATGACTGGGACTTGGATGGTCTTTCCGAGAATCTGTAGTGAGAGAGGTAGAGTAATGTGAGTGGACAGATCCTTCCCAGAACTGTTTGCAAGGTAAGAAGGAAAAGCAAACTGAGACTTACTAGGCCGCACCGGGCAGGTCTGAAGGTAATGTCCGGCTTCCCCACAATAGAGGCATAAGTTGTTTCGGCGTCTTCGCAATCTCTCCTCAGTGGTTAGTGGAGAACGTAAAAGTCCGAGTTGCATGGGCTCCACACTGGAGGCTGTGGGGAAAGCGACAGGTGGACGAAAAGCCGGAGGTGACGGCACTTGAGGCAACATCCAGGTAGGTCTGGAACTTCCAGCTCTTTCCACTCTCCGCTCCCTGAGCCTGCGGTCAAGCTGGATAGTAAGACTAATAAGGTCATCAAGAGAATCAGGCGTACCCACTCTGGCAAGTTCATCCTTAAGGCCCTCTGAAAGGCCGAGACGGAATTGATGCCGTAAGGCTGCATCATTCCAGCCTGTATCGGAAGCCCATCTGCGGAATTCGGCGACATAGTCCTCAGCAGGGCGGCGGCCTTGTTGTAATGTATGTAGGGTTGCTTCGGCTGTAACAGATCTCTGGGGGTCGTCATAAAGCTGCGCCATCGCTTCGAAAAATGATGAGATGGTGTTCAAGGCTATATCATTTTGTTCCAGGAGACGGTGGGCCCAGGATTGCGGCTCTCCGAGAAGTAGAGAGATTACGAACCCCACCTTGGTGGATTCAAGTGAGAAAGTCCGTGGCTGCAGGGCAAAGTATAGCTCACAAGAATTCCTGAAAGCCCGGAATTTGTGTCGGTCACCCGAAAATCGTTCTGGAGCAGGTACCCGAGGTTCCGGTGGTGGCAAAACCACTGAAGGTGTGGATAGAGCCCGTTCGGGCATGGAGGTCCCAGGTGCCGGGGTTGCCGGGGTAGAAGCCATGGATTGGATGCGACCCTCTAATTGGAAGTAACCCTCTTGCAAGGATTTGACTGCTTGGGTAAGCGAAGCAAGTTGCTGGCATACTGCCTCTAGAGGTGAAGCCCCTCTCTCGGTCTCCGACATCTGGCTGAGTGGTACTATCACGTACCTGGTGGAGACCAAGCTGTAGAGGGGGCTTCTCTTGCACCTCCTGTCCAACACCCCTGATAGAGATGACAGGCGGTGTAGGACACAGAGTGGCACGAGGGCCGGTATAGCAGGTGATGTCTTGGCAGAAGACTGATGGCTGTGGATCACCGGATGAACACCTGAAACTGGAACTCGGTGATGCTGGATGAGAAGGCAGGAGCGAAATCGGAACACAAGCCAAGGGGTTGTCAACAGCCGGACAGCACGGGTACAGGAACGTGAGGCAGAAGCGGAGTCAGGATACAAGCCGAAGTTGGTACACAGTCTGGCAGCAAGGTACAAAGGCATAAGGCAAGGCAGGGTCAAAGACAGGCTGAGGTCACAAGGCAGGCAGGAATCCAAGGAGAGTCAAAAGGCAAGCCGGGTCGGTGTAACGGGAAATCCACAAGCAGGTCAGGGCACAGGTAAACAGGAACACAAGCTGAAAGACCACTCAGCAATGTGCTCCTGTCACCGCCTGGTATAAATAGGCCGTTTGGCGCCAATTGCGTGCGCACGTTGCGTACGCACGTTCGCGCGTCCGCGCATTGGCGCGTTCGCGCATTGGCGCATTGGCGTGTTCGCGCATTGGCGCATGCGCATTCGCACATTGCTTCCCGTGTGCCTGGGCACGCGCACTGAGCGTCTCTTACAGGAGTCCTATGTTACAATAACAGCACATTACGTTACTAAGGACTGGCAGGTCTGGTCACATGTGTTGAAAACAAGAGCCATTTATGAGTCTCACCCAGGTGCTCATCTGGCAGAGCTACTGTCTCATGTCGTGGAAGAATGGCAGTGTAAGGTTCTGGCACTCTCAGTGCCTCCTATCACATTTATTCTGGGTGATTTCCATCTACCTAGACAGAAGAAACACATATAGGTGTGTTTCCCTTTAAGGCTGAAGCTGTCATCACCCAGCGCCGGACTAGATGGCTATTTAGGGCGTCGGTTCTCACTCACATGTGTTCGTTCAAACACCAGTACCTGGATACTAATCTTGCTTGAAGCTTCCATGCTTGCAAGCTCTCCTCGCTGACGAACCTCGCTGCGCTGATCCCTGCATCCTGCTACTGGATCATCCGCATCTCCTGAGCGATCCTTCGGCTATCGCTATTAGTGCTAAGTACCCCACAGGGGAAATCTCTATAGACTTGTACTAGGCTTACACTATTTAGCTCTGCATAGCAAGGACTGTCTTTTACATCTGCATAACTAGATTGCTAGCTCTTGAGGCTACTGCTACTATTTCCTGCACTGGGTTGATCTCTCCTGTATGCACCTGCTACTCTGTCATCTGTTATCATACATGATCGCTAACCCTTCCTGCATCCATCTGCACTGTCTCACCTCAAGTGTCTGTCACCTACCACTTCCACTCAAACCTATCCCTAAGACCTTTATCATTGTCTTACCACATGTATATAAAGTCACACTAGGAACCAGCTTAATTACTGTGTGTATTTACTTGCTGAAATAAGACCTTCCATACATGATGAGTCATTGAGGTTGGGATTGGTATCTCAGCATATCTCCTACATGACTACTGACGTGGAACTACTTCTGCAGATGAAAATCCACACCTTATAAGAAACGCAAGGAGCGTTACAGGCAGCTGTCTAATAAATCTGTAGTGCTTGTGACCGACAACGCGGCGAACATGATAGTTGCAGCTCAAGTTGGTAAATTTCCTCATGTTAAATGTTTTGCCCATACACTCAATCTTGCATGTCAGCGGGCACTGAAAGGGGCCACGCTCTCCAGGCTTCTCGCCAGAGTGCGACGAATATCCACATTCTTCCATCGCAGCACTAGAGCAAGCCACTGTCTAAAAGAGAAACAGAAATGTCTGGGCCTGAAGAATCAAAAGCTAATAACTGATGTGCCAACAAGATGGAACAGCGCATATGACATGGTCGAGAGGTTCTTAGAACAACAACCTGCAGTTTGTGCCACCTTGCTGTCTGCAGAAGTCAGAAAAGGAGAGTTTGATCTCTGCACTCTCAATGAAACAGATGTGTCAAATGCAGAGGACGCTGTGAGTGCATTAAAGCCAATGAAGGATGCAACCTTGCTGATGTCAGAAGAGCGCAACCCAACAGTGTCTCTAAATGCACAACTGCTCCAGAGCATGACAGACACCATGGGAGACACACCCATGACCCATGAGATCAAGAATGCCATCAAAACACATCTCCTGAAGAGGTACAGCAGTGAGGCAGAGAAGAAGATCCTTCATACAGCCTCTGCACTGGATCCTCGCTTTAAAGGACTGCCTTTTATTCTCACAGAGGAGGAGAGATCGGAGATAGACAGAGGAGTGACTGAGGAGGCTGCATCTTTGGAGGTAATTAGAATTTCATCATGTTTCCTCCCAGACAGCTAGAAGCTCAGCTACATTGTGTTGTGTAATAACATGCCCTGATTTACTGATGCGGTGTGGGAAGTGGAACTGTATGGTATGGATTACCGTGCAGTTTCCCACACCTCATCAATGAATCACACTCTTAGTCAGTTCAGCTCTTTTCTATTAGTTCTTTTCTATCAGTTCTATTATCTTTTGTTCAAACACACAGATTACATCTAATAGAAGGACAAATGTGGATGAAGTGCCTAGGGAAAAAGCAACTGTGGAAGAAGAAACACCCATTGAGGACAGCCATTCTCCTCCCAAAAAAAAGGTCACAACATCGCTGCTCATGACTTTGCTGGGGCAGTCTTTCACTGATGGTGAGATAGAACCTAAGACCCCCTATGCCAAGGCAGAAGACGAAATGGAAAAATATTGTAAAGCCCCACCTCTGCCTCTCACTGAGGACCCTTTGAAATGGTGGCATGAGCATGAGGTTATATTCCCCCTCCTCTCTCAGCTGTCAAAGCAATACTTGTGTATCCCAGGTACAAGTGTATCTGCAGAGCGGGTTTTCTCTACTGCAGAAGATGTTATAACAGTGAAAAGAAGCAGTCTGAAACCTGAGCATGTGGATCATCTAGTGTTCTTACACAAAAACCTACATGTTCCCAAATGCTAAGCACTGAAATAATTACTAATTCATGTTTTTAATGAATTAGTAATTACTAATTCAGTCTGCCGCCAGTCACCAGTCAGTCACACCACCAGTCTTGTTTTATAGCTTTATAGCACTGATGGTTTGTTTTTGAAGATTGTCCTGTCCAATGTGTTCATTTCCAATCCATAATCCGTTCCGTTGCTTCACACTAAAAGTGTCTAGGCAAGTAGGCAGTGGTTCATTTAACCCTCAACCAAATAAATAATATTAAAGTGTATTTTCTTCTAGACAACTGACTGACACCAAGCCAGCCACGGTGCAGCATTATAGGAAGGAAAATCATTGAGAGAAATAACTTGTACATTTGAAGCTTAACCTCGAGTAAATCTTATCTTATTGGATCACAAATAAATACACCAATTGTGGATTCTTGTGTAATATACTATATTTGTGAGTTTGTGAATGTGACCCTCATAGGATTTCCTCAAGGTTAAGCTTCAGTTTACAATTTATTCTCTCAAGGATTTTCCTTCCTCTAATGGTGGCTTGTTGGCTAGCTTGGCTTCAGTTACAGATGTAATCGACATGGTAGAGTGCTGCTCAGTGCAGTGCAGGTAAAGTTTTCTTTCTGTAACGTGACTGACTGACTGACTGTCGTGACAACTCAAGAGCTTATAACGCAGCTCTAGCATTAACTCAACACACTGTGTGTGTGTGTGTGTTGAGTTGATGCTGAGGCTGCGTATAAGCTTTTGAGTTGTCACGAGTCACGACACACACACACTGTGTTTAGTTGACTGGCAATGGCAGGGGCAAACACAATCACAGTGAACCTGGAACATTTTATATTTTTTACAGCTTTTCTGGCTCTGGAGAGATGGAGAATGGCTTGTTTTCAAAATTGGTCCATTCACATAAGTGAATTGATATTTAAGCTTAAGCTTATATTTGTATAACTCCCCTCTAGCAGCCATCAACTCACTTCACTTGAGTTGACTGGCAGTTGGAGGGGGAATACTATATCCCCAGAATCTCTCCTTTTTCACACCACTGCACACTGTATACGCATGATCACCGATCTGTGAACACCGGGATCTATATCTACTTTCATCACCATCAAATGTGTCCTATGTTTAAAACAATTTACCTCTATACTCTGTTTAGATACTGATTATAAACGGTCTACTGTTTACCGTATTATAATCGCCCAGCTGACCTCATATGAGTCTCCTGCAAGCCCACAAAGACTCCCCTCGTTATGCTCTAAGGAATTCCTAACGTGTGTTACATCACACAATATACAGGTACGTATGCTGTATGACATACCTGATGGTACATTATAAATTACGGCTTGGATCCCCACATACAAACACAGTGTGGCTGCCCCGCTAGACCCCTATAGCCTCTCCATATCCAGGAATGATCAACTAGTTAATGGTAGCTGACTTTCATGTGTACACTTCTATTGGTAATGTGTAATGTTAACTACTGTTCCTTGTTCATGTTAATGTATATGCATGTTCTTTTCTTCTTTTGTGTATCACATTCAATGGTTCTAAAACATATCTATTTGCTATACAGAATATATTGAAAGCCCTAGTAACAGCTCCGGACGAAGCTTTCTCAAGTAAAACGAAACATGTCGAGCTAATGCTAACCAAATATGGTGAATTTATGATAAAACATCACCTGACCCGGCCGGACGGCACCTTGTTTATTCGGGGTATCCATCCGCGGGCACTCTCTGATGTGAAGTATCTTTTGTATATTGTCATTATATTTCATTCTGTATGTGAATTGTGATTCTACTGACTGTGAACCCTTTACACTTTATATTAGGGACCTATATAGGCCCTTCCTTTTAAAATTGAGTACATGTTCCCTTTTTCTGTTGTGTTTTTATCCTTGAATTCAAATAAAGAGTAATTTTATTGACCCCATGTGCCCGAAATCCTTGTTTTCCCAATCCTTCCAATTCAATCATACATTGAAGCGTATAACCTTGATTAAATCTTTACTGGATCACAAATACACACAAACCTGACCTAACCTATATGCCTTGAGTTGTACCAGTGTGCCAATGCCAAACCTTTCTTCAGTTCTCATGATTCTGATGCAGACTGTTGTGTGTTTTTTTTGTGATCCCATGAAGATTTACTCAAGGTTTAAGCTTCAGTTGGTGATTTACTCTGTCAAGGGTTTTCCTTCCTCTAATGGTGGCTTTGGCTTGGCTTCAGTTGGGTTTAATCGTGGTAGAGACAGAGACTGTCTGCAGGACAGGTAACGTTTTCTGTAAAGTAAGTGACATAAAAGTGAAATAAGTGAATTGATAAGCTTAAATCTTATATTTGTAACTCCCCCTCTAGCAGCCATCAACTTACTTGAGTTGACTGGCAGTTGCAGATGGAAACAAACATCACGGTGAACATGGAAGTTATGCAGCAGTGCACTATTGCCAGGTTCACCCTTGATGTTTGCTACTAGTCAGGAAGTGCTCTGTTTTGTAGAGGACAGGTTATGGCACACCTGGAATTTTTTGCAATGCAACTTGAGTTGACTGGCAGTTGCAGAGGGAAACAAACATCACGGTGAACATGGAAGTTATGCAGCAGTGCACTATTGATAGGTTCACCCTTGATGTTTGCTACTAGTCAGGAAGTGCTCTGTTTTTTGTAGAGGACAGGTTATGGCACACCTGGAATTTATTGCAATGCATATTCACATAAAAGGATTTATATATAATGTTTTGTGGGAATTTATGATGACCATTTTCACAAGAATATTAGCTTGGCTGGCTGGCTTCTTCTATCTTGGCTTGCCTTTAAAGTACAACTATAGGCAAAACTTTATCCAAAATCAAAAAAGTTTTGCCTTTAGTTGTACTTTAAATAATGGTAGACCTGCTGGCTTATATTAATATTTTCTTTTATGAAGCAGTAAACTGCACTACTACAGTTTTTTTACAAATTTTACTGTTACTTCTAGTAAAATACTAGTGTTGTTGTCTGTCTCTGCTATGCTGTTTGCATTTTCAGACCTTCCTATATGTTTGCAGTGCAATTGCACTAAAGTATGCAGGGCTTGCAGGCCATGACAGGGTCCAGGAAAGTGTCCTTTGAAGCAAATGAAAATAAAAAGGATTCTTTTATTTGTGAGTGCTTGATTGTTTGTTTTTTTTATAAAGTTTTGAAAACCATTGGGCAGTGGGCTGGGCATGGGCATTGGGCAGTAATCGTGATGCATCGCGGAATCGAATCGTATCGAATCGCGACCCTAATAATCGTAATCGCATAGAATCGTGAGGTAAGTGAAGATGCGCAGCCCTAATATCTAGATGATATCCTGGTGATATGGAACGGACCAGAAAATCTGATCAACGACTGCCTAAAAAAGATGAATCAGAACAATTACAACATGTTCTTCACCATGACATACGACAAAACTAAAGTCCCCTTCCTGGACACCTATATCTACAAAGACCAAGAAGGCAACATCATGACCACTCTTTACAGAGAAGAGACAGCAGGAAATACCATCCTTCACGCAACCAGTTTTCACCCGGAGCCACTAAAAAAATCAATACCATATAGCCAGTTCCAAAGGTTAAAAAGGAACTGCAGCAACCCTATGGAATTTAAAAAAGAAGCAGACGCTATGAC
Source organism: Pelophylax lessonae (assembly GCF_965119305.1). Classification (NCBI taxonomy): domain Eukaryota; kingdom Metazoa; phylum Chordata; class Amphibia; order Anura; family Ranidae; genus Pelophylax; species Pelophylax lessonae. Next base: position 139,676,358 of record NC_138773.1, on the reverse strand, counting down.
CATCAGACTCAGACAAAGGGGATACAGTAAAACCTGCCTCCGCAAAGCCTTCAACAAAGCACAAAATAAAGATCGACAAGAGATCCTGTTTAAAAAGGATATGAAAAAAACGGAAGATCAACCAATAACGAGAGTAATCATGAGATTCTCCAATGAACATCTAAAAATAAGGAACATATTACAAAAACATTGGTCCATACTTAAAGATTTACCAGCAATTTGGTATCTGATAACCCGATGATTACTTATAGAAAAACAGGATCTATGCAACAAACCCTCTTTCACAGCGAAATGAAAACAAGAAAAGACCCATGTAAAACAAAGGGCACATTCCCATGCGGCTCCAGCGCCCAATGTATGGTTATACAGAAATCTACATCTAAAATACTACCCAATGGAGATCTCTTTACTCCTAAACATTACGTGAACTGTCGAACAAAGGGTATTGTGTACCTAATGCAATGCGAGTGCGGAGCATTCTATGTCGGGAAGACGCGGCAAGAATTCGGATTAAGAGTAAACAAAGTTTATTATTTGGATATTAGTTGAGACCTAAACTAAACTAGTTATCTAAGGAGAAAATATATTAGCGATGGTAGTTCTTTCTAAATATGTGGTAAAATAATCCTTCCATTCCCAGAACTTCTAACTCACATACTCGAGAAGATGGCAATTGGTCAGACTCATCTGCCACATCTTCTACATCATCGAACTTTTGGAATACACGCCATGATACACGACCGGACAAAATTATTAAAAATAGACCTGACAAAAGAAAAGACGAGGAAAGGGATCCTCAGCCAAGTTCAAAACCGACTAGTCAAACTTTACACACAGCAAAAGCCCCAAAATTGGGACCAAACACGGCCACACCAATGATAAGTAACACACAAGGGGCCACTGGCACCTCCCTATCAAATATACAGGGAGCCTGTGGGGGGAGCTATTCCAAAAACTTACCCCACAAACTCACAAGACAGTGCTTTTTTAGAGCAAATGACTCTAGGATTACTAGGTCCAATAAAAATCCCCCCGATAGAGGAGAGCTCAAAAACCAAGATATAAATACACTTCAGGTAATCAATATATCTGGAATTGAATTAAAAGCTGAAGAAATTAAAGTGCTTGAATTAGGTCTGAATTTTTGTCCATCAAGTGATCTTGACAAATTTGAATTTGTTAAAGACATGAACCTTTTCGCACGCAAATTAAACTTTAGAAATTTGATTGAAGGACCAGATATAAAGAAAAAAGATGCCCCGATGGAAGGCCTTTTGGCAAGTTGGCGTGATTGGACAAAAAAAGACTACAAAATTCTAAAAATCCTCACTGAGCTTGAGGACGAGTCGGGTCCCTTCACGGATGGACCCGCCTCTCCCTCGACATCAATTGAGACATCACGAGCAGTGGCGGAGCTAGACTTTTAAAACAGGGGTGGCAAAGGGGTGGCTAGGTATTATTTTGGGGGGTCAATATACAAAGTGTAATATAGTGTCAGATTCGTCCACCGCAATGTCGCAGTCCCTCTAATAATCGCTGATCGCTGCCATTACTAGTAAAGACAGGATACAGGTGGTGGTGATCAGAGCATACAGACAGGATACAGGTTTGCCCCCAATGATTATTGCAGAGTGCCACAGCAATGCCCCCAATGATTATTGCAGAGTGCCACAGCAATGCCCCCAATGATTATTGCAGAGTGCCACAGCCTTGCCCCCAATGATTATTGCAGAGTGCCACAGCCTTGCCCCCAATGATTATTGCAGAATGCCACAGCCTTGGCCCCAATGATTATTGCAGAGTGCCACAGCAATGCCCCCAATGATTATTGGAGAGTGCCACAGCCTTTCCCCCAATGATTATTGCAGAGTGCCACAGCCTTGCCCCCAATGATTATTGCAGAGTGCCACAGCCTTGCCCCCAATGATTATTGCAGAGTGCCACAGCCTTGCCCCCAATGATTATTGCAGAGTGCCACAGCATTGCCCCCGATGATTTTTGCAGAGTGCCACAGCAATGCCCCCAATGATTATTGCAGAGTGCCACAGACTTGCCCCCAATGATTATTGCAGAGTGCCACAGCAATGCCCCCAATGATTATTGCAGAGTGCCACAGTAATGCCCCCAATTATTATTGCAGAGTGCCACAGTAATGCCCCCAATTATTATTGCAGAGTGCCACAGCCTTGCCCCCAATGATTATTGCAGAGTGAGACAGCAATGCCCCCAATTATTATTGCAGAGTGCCACAGCCTTGCCCCCAATGATTATTGCAGAGTGCCACAGCAATGCCCCCAATGATTATTGGAGAGTGCCACAGTAATGCCCCCAATGATTATTGGAGAGTGCCACAGCCTTGCCCCCAATGATTATTGCAGAGTGCCACAGCCTTGCCCCCAATGATTATTGGAGAGTGCCACAGCGTTGCCCCCAATGATTATTGCAGAGTGCCACAGCCTTGCCCCCAATGATTATTGCAGAGTGCCACAGCCTTGCCCCCAATGATTATTGGAGAGTGCCACAGCCTTGCCCCCAATGATTATTGCAGAGTGCCACAGCCTTGGCCCCAATGATTATTGCAGAGTGCCACAGCAATGCCCCCAATGATTATTGCAGAGTGCCACAGCCTTGCCCCCAATGATTATTGCAGAGTGCCACAGCCTTGCCCCCAATGATTATTGCAGAGTGCCACAGCCTTGCCCCCAATGATTATTGCAGAGTGCCACAGCATTGCCCCCAATGATTATTGGAGAGTGCCACAGTAATGCCCCCAATGATTATTGCAGAGTGCCACAGCAATGCCCCCAATGATTATTGCAGAGTGCCACAGCCTTGCCCCCAATGATTATTGCAGAGTGCCACAGCATTGCCCCCAATGATTATTGGAGAGTGCCACAGTAATGCCCCCAATGATTATTGCAGAGTGCCACAGCAATGCCCCCAATGATTATTGGAGAGTGCCACAGCCTTGCCCCCAATAATTATAGCAGAGTGCCACAGCCTTGCCCCCAATGATTATTGCAGAGTGCCACAGCCTTGCCCCCAATGATTATTGCAGAGTGCCACAGCCACAGCATTTGCCCGCAATCATTGCAGAGTGCCAGCGTCCGTCCCCCCCAGTGAGACCGGCTTACTTACCTCACGGACGGACGGTCATCACAGCAGCTTCTCATCGGTCCGCGGCTCCCTGCATCTTCTCAGTCCTCCCGCCGGCGCCTCCTCGACCAATGGCATGGCGTTTGCCATTCGGCCAATCAGGAAGCGGGAGGACCCGCTCCCTGATTGGCCGGAGGAGGATCCATGTGACAATAGCGAATTTTCATTCGCTATTGTCACAGAATGGGCGGGCTCGGCCTCGGGACGCACTGCTCTGCTGCTCCCTGACCCTGGCCGCCAGCTTAGAGGGATCCCACCACTGCCTGTGATTCCTCCGCTGCCAGCCATGCACCTGTCCAGGATCGGGGTGGCAACAGGGGTGGCAGGGACTTTTTCTGGGGTGTCAATTGCCACCCCAGCTAACCCTCTGGCTCCGCCACTGATCACGAGCAGCACAAGACATGTCACAATCATTTAAACAGAAATCCAAATGTTTTCCAAGTCAAACCCATCCAAAAGTTGACCTTTTTGTACATTTAGTAACCAGAGATGTGAAACAAATGAAACTTCAAAAAAATACTAGAAACCTATCTGAAACTGAATACCAGGCTCTCAGAGACCTACAATCAAGAAATGACATTATTATCAAAGCAGCCGATAAGGGCGGAAACGTCGTCGTTTTGAACGACGAACAATATACAGAAATGTGCATGGATATTTTAAACAACAGAGCCTGGTATTCAAGAGTAAGTTGTCTGTAGTTACAAAAAAATCAAAGAGAGTTTACACAATTAATTAATCAATATTTCCAATGGGGCATTATCACCAAAGAACTAGCAGATTTCCTTATCATTAAAGAACCTACCACACCCACATTCTATGCACTTCCAAAAATGCATAAAGGTAAAGCCAACCCTCCAGGGCGTCCGATTGTATCTGGTATAAACAGTTTAACACAGAATGCAAGCTCTTATGTGGACGCATACTTACGACCACACGTGGAGGCATTGCCCTCATACCTTAAGGACACAATGCACATGCTATTGACGGTCGACGGAATACAAATAGAAAAAGATACACTTTTAGTATCTATAGACGTAGAATCTCTATATTCAAATATACCTCATGTTCAAGGCATTGAGATAGTGGAAACTTTTCTCAATGAAAGGGGACTCGACCATAGACGTTTGAATAAATTCATTCTGGACTTATTGTTCTTCATTCTTACACACAATGTGTTTGTGTTTGATGGTTCCCACTACCTCCAGGTACAGGGAGTAGCGATGGGGACCAAGTGTGCCCCATCCTACGCTAACCTGTACCTGGGGGGGTGGGAACGTTGGCTATTTGCACAAGAACATTTATTACAGTATCTCGAACCTATAGAGATATGGAAACGTTATATTGACGAAATTTTCGTCTTATGGTCGGGCCCCCTGGACAAACTTAAGGCATTTGTTGAGACACTTAACAATAATACCTTTAATTTACATTTTACATATGTTTTTGACCAAAATAAAATTCCATTTTTGGATTTAGAGATCTATAGGGATTCTAATGATATACTTGCTACAACGCTCTTTAGGAAACCTACCGCCACTAATTCTCTTTTACACGCAAATAACAGCCACCCGAAACATGTCATAGAAGGTATACCCACAGGACAATATCATAGAATCAGACGCAATTGCTCACAAGACGAAACATTTGAACAAGAAGCGGAACAACTACAAAAAAGATTCATAAACAGAGGATACAGCAGGAAGAGCACCAAAAGAGCATACAAAAAGGCTAAAGATAGCCCTAGGGACCTCCTTTTATTTCAAGGCGAATCTATCCCAACTCCAAACAAAACTAAAATGATAACCAAATTCTGCTCCCAATCGGATCAACTGAAAAAAATTTTGGCCAAACATTGGCATTTATTAATAGAGGATAAAATATTAAACAATTTTGTGGAAACCAAGCCAAATTTAATCTTTAGAAGAAACAAATCAATTAAAGACTTAGTAACAGCTAGTCATTATGAAAGAAAAAAAAGAAAGGATCCATGTATAAAACTTCCTCATGGCACTTTCCCCTACCGCTCTTGTGCTTATTGCAAATTTATTGCTACGAAATCTCAACAGACCTTACCTAATGGTAAAACCTTAATTTCAAGGCACTTCGTCACATGTGAAACGATTGGAATTATATACCTATGGAAATGCGAATGTCCAGCATTTTACATTGGTAAAACTAAGCGTCATTTCTGGGAGAGAATTAAAGACCACGTAACATATACTAAAGCCCCGTACACACACGCAGATCGTCTTCATACAAACGTCTGCGGACGAAAGATCTGCCGATTGTATGCGTGTTAGTATGGTGCCTCCGACAGATGTCTGCACACAATCTGCGGACAAGAGTCTTTCTTGCAAACATGAAAATTTTTGTCTGCAGACACCAGAACGGACAATTGTTTGCCTGTCAGTACAGAAATCAGCCGACAGACCGCAGATTTGCAAGACTGGGCATGCTCAGAAAATAAAAAACACAGGGAAAGTTAACCATTACATGACATCACTTCTGCAGTCAGCTGAAGTCTGCAGACAAAATTCTTGTGCTGTCCTTGTGCTGTCTTTGCACTTTTCAACAGTAACCGACATCCCGGGGAGAAAAGACGAACATTTGTATGATGACGATCTGCGTGTGTGTATGGGGCTTAAGGGTGGAGATTTAGAAAGCCCTATTGCCCATCATATAGCATATGCACACAGATACAAACGTCCTAAATTTTGCTTCTTTGCTTTAGAAAGAGTCCACCCAGGCCCCAGGGGCGGACCTTTTGACAATGTCATTCTTCAGAGGGAAGACATCTTCCCGATGGATTTTTAGTTTGAATGCCTGTACTCCTCCGGGACTCAATGAGCATTTAAGTTATGCACCATTCTTAGAAAAATGACATTGTCCCATTCTTTTGGGGTTTTTTGAGAGGCTCACCACCTTAACCGGTGAAAACTTTCATACCCTCCTAACAAGAGGCGAATTTATCAATCATGATGTTCCTCTTTTTTACTTTTGTAATATATTTTTATTTTATTTCATTTTAATTTATATTCTTTATTTATTTTTCTTTATTTATTCCTTTTTCATTCTCTTTTCCCCTTTCCTCGTGTTGTCTCTTGCATGTACAGGACTGATTATCAGGAGATCTTTTGTCCTGATATCAATATACTCCACCTATAAGTGATGTAAAGATGAGTGGTATTACCCATATGTGATGTACCTTCTTCCCCGGTATGTGACTTTTAAAACAAAAAAATAAGTTTTTCTATTTGGATATATGTAGACCTAATATATATATATCGGAAAAATGTGATGTATTTTGTGTAGAAAGACATAAAGTTGTCAATATGTCGGTTTGCGAGTACACACATAAAAGAGTATTTTTCACTCTGTACTTTTCAGCCACTTTTCTGCTTGCCGCTTTGTTTTCTTTATAATATAGTCGAATATGCAGTCAAACATTCTATTCTGTGGTAGGCTTTGTCCTTTGCCACTGTCTTTGATGCTAATACACATATCATCATCGGTAAATGTATGTTTTACATCCTTTTCTGACACCTAGGCGGAGTTCTATCGTCACTTCCGGTCCGTGTGACCGGAAGTAGACGCTAGTTGCCGATACACAGGAACATCCTCCCGCACGTCCAATCCGGACATGTGGCGGGCGGATGTGGGGGGGCGTGAGACGTGAGGGAGGCGGGTTTGGCGCCATTTCTCATCTTATTTAAACAAACATTTATGTACACAACCATTCACAGTCGATATACAGGGGACATAACACCCGGGGGAATCCTCTCCTCACGTTCACTTATTCCAACATTTGTTCACAGATAAGGTAAGCCTCAGCAGATTTATATAATTTTCCCTCATATTACCGTTTGTGACAAAAGGTCAAAACCTTTATTGGTGAGACCACGCTATTTTTAGCACTTACAAACTGGTTTTCCTATCTTTTTTTCCTTCCGTTTATAGGCAATACCAATCTTTAACAACTGATAGGACTTCGAATTAATGTCATATAAAGCTATGGACACTTGGAAATTATTATTAAACTGCCTCTAAACCCGGCTATTATTGGCAGCTACTTTACATATATTTAGTCCCCCAAAAAATCGTTTTGCCTCATAAAAATCCATATAAAGGAGAAATACATTCTCTCTTTTTAGATATTTATTCTGCTTGAGTCATATCTTAGCATATATAAACTTCCCTTTACTCTCAAGGGTAAGTCTTCTCATTAGAGATTTCTATACTCACACTATTACATTTTACAAATCCTGTTTCTATAAGAATTTCTTTCTCTACTAAGAGCACCTCTATTTATATATTATATGGAGAAATAAGTTTAACTTCTTTTAAAGCACGGGTCTCTCTGACTTTGGATATCTCTATACCTCACTTATCTCATATGTAGTAAGATTTCATTAACTAATCAGGTACACCTTGGTACTGTTTCTATTATACCTTAGATACAATTGGATATCCCCTTGTCTCTCTCCCCCTCGTTTCCCCCCCCCCTTCCTCTCCCCTTCCCCCCTTCCCACTCTTCCCTCTCCTCCCCTACCCCGTCCATATCTCATCTTAAACGACATCTATCTGTACATCATATATATATATATCTATACACGAGGAGAAAATAAGACAAGAATCTAATAGGTAAGCTTCTCTATGTATATCCACAATATATTCTCTTGCCTGTGTAATTAAAAATAGATACATATATAATGAAAAATGGGAAAGATAAGAAATAGAAGAATAGCCAAAAAGAAGAGAAAGTAATATTTTATGGTTCAGGGTCCTCCCTCCCTCCTTATTTGACCAACCGTTGTACCCACATTCGGACTTCTGTCCTTCTGTGGTTATCGGTTTGGCCAACACGCCCCCCCTTAAGTTTTTCTGATCGATCACTCTGTATACAACTTTCTTTAACCCCCTCCCCCTTTTTCTTTTTTCCTTCCCTTTCCATTATATCTTTTTCTTTTTCCTCCCTTATTTTAATCTATAATTAATTAAATAATGACAAGATTGACAACTTTTTGTAAAGAAAAATTTATGACGGTATTTTAATGTAAAATATTTAATATGTATACTGGATAAGAACATATATGATATAACATACTGCATTATGTATTCAAAGGTAAATTACAGACAGTAACTTGAGGTAAAGATAGAGTTTAATAATTTCATTTTTTCTAGATTGTAATGATTATTTTCAAGCAAAGACACTGTAATGAGAGATATTTCTAAATAATGACATATATGTTACTTACCCCATAGAATCTCAAATTCTTTCAAATTGCTGGAGCCTGAGGAAGCAACTCCTGCGAAACGCGTAGTTCCAGCCTCCCTCTTGAATACATAGCCCTATATTGGGCCCAATGTATCGTATCTTCTGTACAATGTTCGTTTATGTATCTGTATTATATATGTATATCTGCTCCCTTTTTTCAACTTTGTAACAAATAATAAAGAACTCTGTATTCATCTTTTTATATGGACTGAAGTGTGGAAATATTTTACGTATCAGTGGCACATTTAAATCCCCTGGTTTGAGTTTGCCTGCACCATTTAGGAGCAGACTTGCACAAACCTCCCCTACGTACACACAATGTTTTTCCTTGGGGAAGGTGCCAATTAATTGTCTTTTAGCTTAATAAAGCCGATCTCTCCCCCACCACAACAAAAATAAGAGTAAACAAACACATCCAAAGCATGAGAATAGGAAATTTCTACCTACCCCTTGGCCGTCATATGGCCTACTTCCACAAATACAGGATGCCAAAGGTGACCTTTTCAGCCTTGGACAGAATCCACATCCAGACAAGAGGGGGAGACTGGAATAAGTCTCTCCTGCAACTGGAAATGAGATGGATGAAAAAACTTGAGGCCACAAAACTACCAGGCTTAAATGAAAACGTAAGCTACCGTCCCTTCTTGGAAGGCTTCACCTCTGGCAAAACAGACCAGTGGCCAAAAAACATCTAAAACACACAAAAACCCCCAAAAAATCAACCATATGCTCCTTGAACATATACCCATATGCTCACAACAACAAAAAACAAAAAAACAAAAAACATATATATCCCTACAGGATCCCCTTCGTGAATCCCTTCAGGGAAAATTTTGCTTTCTTCCCCCTCAAGAACAACCTACCCATATTCAAGGATTTATTATGCATACCAAACCCATCCCCCCTCCCCAAAGATCGTTGTCAAAAACTATTCCTCCCTTGATAATTTCAAATCCAAGTTACCCTCCCTCCCACAAATAAAACCTATCCCAAAATTATATGGGATAAAAATCTGGCTTCAACATCGGGAAAAATCCCCACTCCTCTGTAACCCAAGATCTGCCTTGATTTTCATCTGTTTTTCATTCCCAACCAAATATATACTGCTGTAAAATGTAAATAATAAATATATGTATTATGTATTAAAAATTATGTATTATCTCACAATATGTCACCATCACATATTTTTACTCCATCAGTGCGCTTTACAGCACCTAAAAAATGTTTTTCAAAATTTATTGTTTGGAACCCCTTGCTGGATAACAATTTTTCACACCCGGCACAAGTAGCCCCGGTATTTCTCCAAACCGGGGCTACTAGGAGAAAAACAGAGGACGATAACGTCTTTATCCCCTCTGCAATCACCTTATAGGTGATTATTCTCCCTCTCTGTGTCGGCGGCCTATCGCTGCAACTAACGCCCATTGCTTGACAAGCTAGGATGCGCGCGCAGCTCCGGCTGATGCACGCGCAACCTCAACACAGACCTGGAAGTTGGTCTGTGAACGCCATGTCACGCTGCGCGATTCACTGCGCATGCGCGGGCGGCTATAAAAGGCCAGGGAATTGTGAAAGGACGTCACTTCCCTCTGAACGAGGGAAAGAGGCAGACCTGGAACCTTGCTGCTACCGGACTTCTACATTGGACCCCGCTCTTCAAAACAGTAAGCCAACTTAGTACCAATTGGTACTCGCTTCAGAACATCACTTTGGCTCATTACTCTGCAAACTTACCCACTCCATACACATCTCTACTTAGGAGGAACTGGAATTGGACCAGGGTTTTTAACCCTCCTCCCTCTCCCTCACAAAGTCAACTGTAAGTGTATATATACAACAAAAACTTTTATATACAACAATAAGACACTATAAGACCTTCTCCTGCTAATTAATATTTTGGCTAATAGCCCCTTATACAACAGGCATCAGAAGGAACCTGAACGTGGTCGGGATTAACCCCTTATTTCCCCTAAAAAGCAAAACTACTAGTAAGCAACTATACAATTACCTACAATTATAATACACGTACTAAAACTATATATACACTCACTGTACCATGTATTCCAACAGCAGCAGCCCAACCAATTCCTTGTGTGAATGATCTGAAGCAAGTTTTTTCAAGGACCAGACAATTCTTACTTAAGTATGTACTAATAAATACGTATACCATGCATAAAAGAGAATATCTCCCATAAAATGCTTAAGGTAACATATTATTTAATTTAAATATACTTACAGATATGGTAAACAAACCATCCTTGATAAAGGCACTATACCTGTAAGCCGAAACGCGTTGGATTTTGGATATTCCTTCACGGACTCCAAGCTGAAATCTTCAGCGTGGACCAACAGAAGGATATATTCATATGTCACCATATCACTGTGTCACTCCTCCAATCTTTCTCACTACCACAATGGGTCTATAACGCAAAAATGTCACAATACTTTGTTCTAAATAAATTATATTCAATAAATGTATAAATTGTTTTACAACCATTGATTTACTTGGCCCATGAAGTCCCACTTTCTTGGCTTGAGGTACCAAACCCACGGAAAAATGTACGCAGTTTGTTGCCGCTGCACAGGCGTGCGCAATATTTAAAACATGTCATGTTTGGTATCTATGTACTCGGCATAAGATCATCTTTTAAATTTTACTGAACAATTTGGAATTATATAGTGTATTTGTGAATTCAATTTTAAAAAAAAATATTTTTTTCGCAGAAATTTCGTTTGGAAAATCTGTGCGCAAATCCTGTGTGACAAAAAAATTTGCAACATCCACTATATATGGGATAGTAAAAAGAACACAAAGAAATTCTTTAAATATATCAACAGCAAAAAAACTAGAGCAGAGCATATTGCACACATAATTAACGATGATGGAAGGATGGTTACAGAGGACACTGAAAAAGCAACCATGCTGAACGCTTTTTTCTCCTCAGTCTTTACACAGGAAAAGGAGGGGTACACTGACCATAACTGTATAGTTAGTAGTTATACACAGGACTTGCCGCTATGGCTAACAGAGGGTGAAATCAGGGAAAGGCTGGATAAAATTAACACAAATAAATCATCAGGCCCGGATGGCGTACATCCGAGAGTACTCAAAGAACTTAGTAGGACTATATCTAGACCACTGTTCCTGATCTTTGCTGACAGTGTTTGTTAGCATTAGATCACACCCAGTGAAGTATAGACCTGATGACTTGTCCCGGGTTGTACCACAAGTCCCAGCGGGCCCAGAGATTACTCTGAACAAAGAAACACGTGCAGCGTTCGGTTGCTCAAAGTCATCTGACGAAAAGATTATTTCATACAGCTTATATGATAAAAATGTCCAGGACAGGAGAACAATGAAAGTACAGATACGGCCCCTTGAAATGTTCCCACAAATATACATTGTATCATGTGTGACTTTCTGTAGACAGAAGAAACATTACCAGCTGTGTCTGGGATCTGTACAACCATTGTCTTAGGAAGGAATAAGATAAGAGAGAAATGAAAGACACTGAGACCTAACTAGATTTTGTTCTCAGCAAAATATAAATCTCAAGCATAATCAATGTTCACAAAATGTCTTCTAAAACAAAATGGAAAGACTCTTGCTCAATTCTCTTTCAATCCCCTCTTGAAAATTATGAATTTATTTACAATTATTTTCTCTTATTATGCTTACGGTGTCCTCAAGGGACAAACAGTCTCCTTGGTAATCAAAACAGAGGTGGGCGACATTAGTCCTTTTGGGCTCCTTGTTATACAAAAAGGACCCACCCTGCCCACCTCTATGATAAGATTCTTTCTTTTATCCTTATATTGCTTTACATAACCTTTATAGTCTAAGGAAGGGGGTGAAGTGTGCGGTAAGAGGGTAGTTTGATCAAGTCCTGCAACATTACCGTTATTCATGGATAAATTATCAATACCTTTGCTAAGCATTTTATGTTAATTATAATCGGTATCATCATGCTTTGTGTGGTACCCCTGGGGCCAGCATTATCAGGAATGTAAGTACAACATCTATCTACTTTATCAATATGTATACAGGTATCACATTTTCCTACAAGGATCATATCCAGAGCCATTCTATTCTGGAATGTCATCTGGGAGATAGCTTCTAGTTGTTCTTAAAACATGAACATGTTTCCCTGTAAAGTGATATCTCTTCCATGTCATCTAGTCTGGACACTAGCACACTCGACAAATGCATACAAAAATAATATGAAAACTACCACTAAGACTATGCTGGTAGCGATCCCCTTTAACTATCCAAAAATACCTGATCCCGAGAAACACTCATCCCATGAATTGGTAAGGCCTGAATTCTTCTTAAGCTCAACCGACAAACTTTCTAGATTTTGGATAGCTAATGTGACCTTTCCATTGGGACCAGTATTACTGGGGATGTATGTGCAGCATGTACCTATTTTTTCTATCATCTGACAGACACCTCCTTTCTCTGCAAGCATCATATCTATTGCTACCCGATTCTGAAAAGTCATTTATGAGGTGGACTCTAATTGTTCTGCTCTTCCCTGGAGGGCATCTTGTGTGTAATTAACAAACCTCTGTTGATTATAATAAATGTAATTTATCCAATCTACATTCTTATTAATTGTAACTATGGGAAACAATGATTCAAATCTAGCCGCTACCTGATCCCGGGCCTTAAACTCATTTGGGACCCCTCTTGGAACACCTATGGCATCTATATAAACATGTGGGTCAAAACTACCCATGGGGGGCCTCTCTCTTTTGTTTCCCTGTAATTCTAATATTCCCATTAAGCTGATGTGTGTTTTCATCATTTTCAGTGAATATGTGTAGGGGCATTATTGCTTTAGCAAGGGCACATTGTCCTGTCCACCTCCTGGGCAGCCTAGTCCTTATTTTCATATCTCTACATATCCAATATATGTCTCCCAAAGACATTGTTTGATTCTCTATCTATCTCTATCTCTATCTCTACCCCCACCACTGTGTCTGGAATAACATGTGTAGCTACCTGGGTAAATGGTTATAGACTTAGTGGGCCTAGATTTTTTGGTTATAATGGTGTTTTTCCATGTTTCACAGTTAGAATGGTTACTAGAGGTATTGGTAAAACAAGTTTCTACATTCTCAGGGATGTTAAGGGGCACCGTACCTAGGTGCGGCCTAGCTCCTCCACAGACATAACAATCTGACATGTTATGTGAGCTAGCACTATACCTCATCCATGCTAACCATAAGTTTACATCAGAGAACCCTGTCTCTATGGCCATAGTATCCTCAAAAGTGGGATCTGCTATAACTACTATTTCTCCCAAAGTCTGTACATGGGGCCTTAAAGGACTCGTCTCTTGTACCTGTGATGGCCACTCAGAAGAGCCATACATATCTCTTAGCTGAAAAGGCTTTCTGAAGCTAGTGTACCCTGATCTCCACCAGATACCCAAAACGTAAGTTCCACTATCTTTTGGACTAGGATTTCCTATGGTCAGTCTAAATTGCTTGGGAACATGTTTAACAATTGTCATTCTGCTTATAAGTATCTTCCCATTTTTATCCTTGCTAGTAGTAGGTTTGTATTCCCAATCGTCTCACGTGTTCCAACCCACTGATTCCCAATAGTCACAATTGTCTCCCCAACATTTGCTGTGACACATATAAATACAGTTCCTGGACCTAATCTCTCATCATTATACCAAAGATGTGTCATGGGAGGGTGAACTGTGGGACAGGGCTCTTTTATTCCTTTTCTGAGGCGTCTTTGATACGGGGGGCCGAATTTATTAAACCTCCAGCTTAAAACTGCTCTGGCTTGTTTATTTCTCGCCGCATTCCAATCAATTAACTCCCGCAGTGGTGAATTGGACAGCGTGACAGCAACAATGAATTCCGCCTTCAGCGGCGTTGAGCTTGTCAAATTCTCATACTTATGTCATACTTATGTCTATGTGCACAGATTAGTCTCAAAAGCACTGTGGTCTAGTGGGTTTGTGCACATATCCTCTGATTAATGCATCTCCCTCTGCCGTAGGTTCTAGGCTGACCATCTCCACCTAACCTCTTTTGTGTATTATTTATGTTTGTTTAAAAACTCTAATGGATTGGATCATTTATATTGCTACAAAATGTACATACACAGTGAAGCGCTTGCAAACTTAAATTGTGTTCAGCGATTTCATAATCTCATCTGTGTGTAGATTCGAACTCATGCTTGCACGGTGCAGAGCAAAGTATTCTAACCACTACACCAGTTCAGGTCCACATTAAAAACTCACACTTTTTCTATGGTCTTCTTCCTAGATTCCCTACAATGTTTAGTACTTTAGCTATATGTGCATTTTAGCCTTAACACACTCCTTTCTTTTCACCAAACAGCTCTATTCTGCAGAATAGCTCAGTGCTTTGCAACTTAACTACAGTTAACAACGTCATGCAACGTCATGGTTTCAAATCCCAACAATCACTACACTTCAATCTCTTTTCACTATCATTTTTCTTTGGTTTTTGCTTGTATATTTTTTTTGGGGGGGGGGAGGTCTACATAAATATACAGAGCACTAATGGAACAAACACAATTTTATCTGTATGAGTGTGGTCCTATTTTTGTGGAGCTGCTATTTTTTACACATTTACCACGGTTGTTGAATTTCAGGAACAACAAACATATGTGTCTGGTATTGGACTCGCTCCCTATTTGAACAACACAGACCCTCATAGTCCAACACTACACTTTGCCTCACACCTCAACACAACACTGTCCCATCCCTACCCTACATTCCAACCCCTCACATCACCAGTACAAGCAGCATTCAAAGTGCAAAGATCCGGCATTGGCAGCTTAAGTCTGTAGCCATCCACAAAAAAATAAAGACATGTTCCGTTCAAAAGTATTTATTTTTCATGGAATTACAGCATAAGGAGGGATGCAGCAAGGTAATATTGACAGTCTCCAGTCCGTGTGCCTTTACAGCGCCAGCCCACGATCTTTGCTCCATGGCTACATTAGGCAAAGATATGGGATTCAGATATCTTGAGCAAGTTCATGCAGAGTCAAGAAGCAATTCTGCACCTCTACCAGCTCATAGAGGACAGGCATGGCCAAGTTGCTGTTCAGCTTCCAAGCCACTTCTGAAGTTCCAGGTTGTTCATGTTGGTGATCGAGGCCAGTTCTGGGCTTGTGCCTCACAAAATATCCACTGACCACAAATGAAGACGAGTGGAGTCCATGAAGGTGGGTTTCTACCAGCTACAACCGCAAGCAGTACCACTCCTGGAAAATTAAAGCAAAGGATAAGCCATTTCATCATGAAAATCACATCTTACTGCCCGCTTGCTTCATTTTTAACTTCATTTATTTTCTACATCACGAGTGAAATTACACATTTTCACGCAACTTACACAAACCAGAAATCATTAATGCAAACATTTGAATACACACCTGTGACGCCAGACAGCCCATCACCAAAGGCTTCTCAGGGTACGTGCCATGATTCCAATCCAAGATGTCCAGATTCTGAAAAATTATGACACCATAAGATACCAAGCAGCCTTTCATTTTGTCAATAACTACACAGGTGGCATAGACACAGCTAAACACCTGCCAGCTCTTCTCATCCCTGTCCACTATTTACAATACCAACATGTTTCTGGTTTGAGGTGCGTGTTCTTGCTCAAATAACACAGTTTAGGAATGTAGATTACACTTTATCTAGAATGGCAAGTGTCATTGGCATATGATAATTACCATCTGTCTCCCTGTGAGTGTCAACTCTGCAAAGTAGCAAGTTAATACACATGCCGTATCTCGAGCGGTTACAGTACTTACATGTAAAGTGGCTATTGACCAGGGCATTCCGGGTGTCCATCCCTGCAGCGGTGCTCCGCCAGCTGACGGACCTCTGGCTCCCTCTCCTCCGTCAGCTCCCAGGATTCATCCTGGGCCAACGCACATGTTGTGCAACACGCAGCACGCCAGGATGATCCTGGAAGCCTTTGGAGGAGAGTACAGGAGTTCCCCCCCCAGGCCGGGCCAAGCAGAGAAACCGGGATTTGAGAAGACCTATGGTCAACTCAATGATGCTCCGGCTTTTCCGCAAGGCCCTGTTGTAGTTATGTTGTGCTCGGCCCTGGGGGTACCTGATTGGAGCCATCAGCCACGTCAGCTGCGGGTAACCAGCATCCCCTGAAAAGAAAAAAAAGATATACATTAGTTCTTCATATCATGTGACTTTAGATGACTCATCAAAATGGGAGACAATGATGCATTTTTTAAAACAACCTGCTCATCTGTGTGCAAAAACTCATCTGAAACATCTGAAATATGTCTAATTGCCTAAATCCCTAATCTAACTGGAAAAAAGGAGGCCAAAAGTGGTGTCTTGCTATTGAAAGTTCCACCTTTCGTCCTATTTTTTTACTATTAGATTAGCATAGGCATTACTTCTGGAAGATATCTTACACCATATTGAGGAAATCAATATTGACTCACTTATGCAAAGGACTTTCAGGATATGGCAATACCATTGGAATCACTTTTATGTTTTGCTTGTGTGGTGTTAGGACAGCATTTACACATTGGGTAACCACCTTCATTTGACTTGAAGACAACTTTGGAAATGTTTCTGTTGTGAGCTGGTAGGCTGATGATCTGGTTGTGTGCAAACAGCCTGCCAACTCATAACACATACATTTTATGTAGGCTTTGCTTTAATCAGGGTGTACACGGATGTAGCTTATTCATATGTCTATGTAACCTTACAGTTTATGTTGTTGTCACAAAATAAGACTTTACTAATAAGCCACCTTTCTGGCATTTCAACCCTTTCAAACTTCCGGTAGAGAGCACTGTCTTGTAACATCCTGGAATCATGGTAACATCCTGGAATCATGGCACGACCCTGGGTGACCTGTGTTACCACACCAACTGGACAAGCTGCTTCTCCTCCAAGTAGTCCTGGAGAGGGAACTTCCACGAGAGGCAGCTTGTCCTCAGTCCCCCGGTGTCCCCGTTTCTCCTACGATCAGAGCCGGGTCCTGGTCCAGGCCTATATGGCAAGATATGATCACCTACAAGAGACCAGGGCCCAGACTACCTCTACCACTGAGAGGTTACGATTGTGGGATGAAATCCGGGATGCTGTAAATGCACTGGGTGGTACACGCCCCTCTACTATAAATGTGCGGAAGAGGGTCAACGACATCCGTGGGTCCGTTCGGAAGAAGCTAACTGCATGGGCTGCGGAGGGCCTTTATGACCGAGAAGGTCAGCTGGATCCAGGTGCTGAACATTCTCTCTGGAGTTATCAATTGCCTTTTTTGAAGATCCTTGGCCCCGACACCTTCCATTCCAGGGAGGACGTCGATAGGGATGCTTTGCACCAAGGTAGGTTATTAACTTAGATGTAAATTGTGTGAGTTGTTGTGAAAGTATTAACTACTATCCTATGTGTGACATGAATTGACTTTTCTACTTGGCCTTCAAATTGTCTTTTTTTTCCCCCAACACCTGCAATTTGTTCATCTGTAGCACGGATCTCAGCCCCTCCACAGCCCATGCAGCTTGACGACCCTGGCGGACTCACGGCTGGTGACATCAATGTTGACCCTCCTCCTGGTAGGTCCCATATCATGCTGTGCTAAACAATGTAGATGCTCTATCCATTAGTATTCCAAGTGTCCTATGAGCCCAGGGAAACACTTTTGAATGTTTGGCCTCAATGCTTAATTCATAAAGCTAGGATTGAAATTTGCCCCAAATACTTACTGCATAAGGTTATTTCCTAAGCCTTTTCTTGCTCTTTTTTCAAAGAATATCAGGCCCCTCTTGAAGGAGCAGCTGGAGTTGGACCAGGAGCTGGCGAGGATTCTGCATCCAATGCTGGGGTATGTGATCTAAGGGAACAAGGTGCAAATATTCCATTTAAATGGTAGTACTGTTTTTTGGCTAGATGTGACTTACATTGTCTGCGTGAAATTAGTGCAGGGACATTCTGACGATGCACCAGCACCACAAGAATTAGATGCTGAATGTCAGAGAACAGGACTTTTAAAGTCCTGCCAGTCTTTGATTTTCCATGTCAAACTTCATGTGTGTCTTTTTGTGGGGGTGTCATGTAGCCTATTTCTGGCCAGATTTTAGACAACTTAGATGTTGAAAGTCATTGGTGTAGTAACAGACTTTACAAAACCAGAATGAACCTACCAGACCAGGGCTAGTTTTGAACTGGTTAATGTAGAAACTGTTCTGCCATTGTAATATTAGCAA
The DNA here is from genome assembly GCF_965119305.1 of Pelophylax lessonae. Classification (NCBI taxonomy): domain Eukaryota; kingdom Metazoa; phylum Chordata; class Amphibia; order Anura; family Ranidae; genus Pelophylax; species Pelophylax lessonae. The sequence goes on along the minus strand of NC_138773.1, from coordinate 139,657,669 downwards.
TAAAACATAATATGTACCCATTATCAGAAGTGTTGCTAGCTTGGATAACATTACAATGATCAAGTTCTGCTTGGAATGTTTATGTTGTCTAACTAATCTTAACTCTTTTGTAATGATGTTTTCTAAATATTTTGTCTTTTTCTTCTGATTTCAGCCAGCATTGGATGCAGCGGGATTGTCACCTACCCCACCTCGTCCATCTCTGCTGGATGTGACCCAGATGCTGCTTGCCGAGTATCAGCTCCAAAATGAGTCAAGGAGGCCTGCTGATGAATTTAGTGAGTTAGTACGGTTGCAAGGGCTCATACAGGAATCTGTATCAATGTTGGCCACAAATCTGACAGCTTTGGTACAGGTTCAACAGGATATGCGTGACTGCTTGCTAAGGTTAGCAGACCAGCATCCACGGGATCGGCAAAGTGTCGACACTCAGGTGCTGGACACACGCCAACGCCTGGTTGGAGCTGAAGATGCCCCATTGGCAGAGCCCTCCCAAACAGCCAGCACAATCGCCTGCCACTGCAGGTTGTGTTAGTGGGAGGGCGACGACAGTGTTGGCCACTGGGCAGGCAGCTGGGGAGGGGACAATTCCTCCTGTAGCCACTCCCAGAACTTCACAGTCCCTTCCAAATCTCACACCCCTCAATAAGCAATCCTCCTGCATAAGCCCTTTGCAAACTGGTTCCACAATACTCCTTCCAACAGGCTAACATCCCTCCACACCTTTCTCGGTTCACTCCTCCCCAGGCCATTCCCCTTATTTGTCACCACACAGACATCTCATTTACCCCTGCACCGTGGCCCACCGTCAAACAATTCAGCACAAGTCCTCACACATCTTCACATCCCTTGCACCACCAGCAGCAACAAGTAGCCTGGGTGGAGCTGCAGCAGCCACAGCAGCAGCCACAGCCACAACAGCAGCCACAGCCGCAGCAGGCACTACTCCAACTGGCACAACTGGCACAACTGCTACAGCTGACCCCAGAGCAGAAACTCATCTTGGCGCAACAGCTTTTTTATGGTATTTTTCCGGGTTCAAGCGCACCTCATCAGCCACCACCTTAGTTTTGTTTATTTTTGTGATTTTGGATAATTTTTTATATATTATTTGTTCTGGATATATGTGACCATTGGCCAAATTGTGGGGCCCCTTTTTTTTTAATTTGAGGGTGGCAGGATATTATTTATACATTTGTATTTTGTGATGCAATAAATGTATATAGAAACTGATTAGTTTGTGTTTGATCTCTGGTATTTTGGGAGTCTTGTTGGCCAAGTAAGGGCCCTGGTTAATGTAGGCCTTTCTACACACGTGCTTCTCTATCTCCAAACATATGGTTACATTTCCATTTTCTAAACTCAATCTTCACATAATGACCCAAAAAAAAGGTCTCCCTTCAAATTTAGCCTCAATACAGGTCTCATGGAGAACATAAACCAAAGCCAACATGCAAACAATTACAGACCACACCACTCAGAATAGACTAAACAAATACAACACACAAGAGATTCGATGTGGAAAAACACACAAACTAATTTTTTTTAGAAAACATACATATTTATTTTTTATAAAAAAAATTATGTATATAAAATTTTTGTATTTAAAAATATATTTTTTCAAAAAATAAAATTAAAGTAACGTGCAACATTAAAAAACAAACATGGATGAAACATCAGTCCAATGGGGCATACTCCCGAATAAAGGGATCTTGAGGGTCAGGATCAACCCCGAACCTCCGCTCCAAGAGGGCTAGCGGAGCCCCACACCACTGTAGGTATCTAATGGCCACCTCCATGGTGAGGTGGGTGTGCCCTGGGTAGAAAAAGACAGGATAATTAGCTTGAGGCAAAATGAGGCAAACAAGGATTGTAATAAATGTGCCTCAACAAATATGCTTTGGAGTATATTGGGTGGCTTTTCTCAACACTCTGGAGAAAATATGATAAATTGCTGTTGTCTACATAGTTACACTCAAAAGCTTAATACACAAATGTTTTTTGAAGCCTGAAGATGGTAGAGATGACAGTGGAGCAAGCACTTTGTTGGTGTTAACACATAAATCCTAGGTGCTCCAGCTTTAATAGAACCTAAACCTTGAACTCGAACTTCCACAGCAAATTGTTCAAAAGGTTACACAAGATGGCGTGGAATGTTAGTAGCAGTTCCACCAAAGCTAAGTAAAAGGCTTTTCATGTCAACACAACCAAACATTTTGCATAATGTAAGGTGTTGTGTTCAATTGGTTCCCACGATACATGTGCACACATCTCTCTCTATCATCATCAGAATTTGGATTGAGTTCTCTCTCCCTCTTACTGTCTATAGATTGAAACAGACACATTGTAGAGACTCAACCCTTGGAAGATGGACGGCGAGTGGTGGCAGGGGTTGATCCCTCTCCTCCCCAGATCCCCTTTGCTCCAGCACAACTGTGTTAAGAGAGAATAAAAAGTTTATCAAGGAATGGACTAACACTAAATGTAGGTTAGGCAGTCATGAAAACGCTCTAACATCCACTCCTTCCCCCTCCACACTCCCCTGAAAGTGTGAGTTTAGAATTTTTACGGTGGTGAGGCTGATTTGTACACTGCAAGCTTCATGCTTCTGGGTGAAGCTTGTAGCCTTAAAGATACATACTCCATGCTTTTGTGCTGATTGTGTTTCTCAGATGTTGTTTCTGCCTCAGCCCTGCCTGTTCAAAGTGTTGGGAACATCTCCTTTTTGGATGGCTGGGCAAAACAAATCAGGTTATACTTACCCGCTGTTGATTTTTTGGGACGAGAGCAGTCATGATCCTCCTCTTAAAATGGCCCCTCCACACCCTCTAGGCACCGCCCTACTGTTGATTGACCACACAGCAGGCAGCTTGCTATGGAGGCACCTGAGATGAAGCCAAGCACCCTGTGCCTATTCAGGCACTAGGCTGTGAGCCAGCCTGGCCCCCCTCCCTTCCGATAGTCTCAATGATTTGGAGTGACAGCATCAGGAGGCAATCTTGGCATGCTGTCACCTCAGCTAAGGAGGAGGGGGAGTCCGGACCAGACAAGTGTTTGCTCGAAAATGTGTCCAGTAAGAAAAGGGCCCTGGTAAGTAAAGGGGGCATATGCACACCAAACACTTGGAATACTAATGGATAGAATGCATTCACATAAAGAACCTGCTGCCTTTATAACTACTTGAAGCCTGATCGGGGACATACACATGTAGCATTTCTCCACTTACTAAGTAGACACATTACAGTAAAACCATACATTACTTACCATCAACAATGTTTTGTTGGGCCACAGAGCCAGATGGCCTTTGGTCATGAGAAGCTGTAGAAAAATAACACAAAATGTGAACTAGAATGTGGGACATTCCCGGGGATGAGCATTTTTGACATGTTGTGAAACACACACAATGTTCAAGCCAAGCCACATGCATTTTAACCACTTTACCACCGGAGGATTTTCCTGCTAAAAGACCAGGGGGTTTTTTGCGATTTTTTACTGCGTGATTTTAACGGACAATTGCGCGGTCGTGCAACGCTGTAGCTAAACGAATTTCACGTCCTTTTTTTCCCACAAACAGAGCTTTCTTTTGGTGGTATTTGATCACCTGTGCGATTTTTTGATCACGCGCTATAAACAAAAAAAGAGCGTAATTTTTGCAAAAACAACAATATTTTTCACTTTTTTTATATGAAATTCCCCCCAAAAAAATGTAAAAATCAAAATTTTTTAACATTTTCGGCCAATTTGTTTTACGCTACCTATGTTTGGTAAAAAAAATCGCAAAAAGCGTATTTTGATTGGTTTGCGCAAAAGTTATCGCGTTTACTAACAAAGGGAAAGATTTTTGTCATTTTTGGTGTTTTTTTTTTTAAAGAGTAATGGCGGCGATCTGCGATTTTTTTGCGGTACTGCGACATTGCGGCGGACAGATTGGACCCTTGACTGACATTTTTGACACTTTTGGGGGTACCAGTGACATTACTGCAGTAATCAGTGCTATATATATGCACTGTTACTGCAAAAATGACACTGGCAGGGAAGGGGTTAACAGTATTGGACAGGGAGGGGTTAAGTGTGTCCTAGGGGCGTGATTCTAACTGTGCAGGGACAGGTCTACTAGTGTAAAAACAAAGATCAACAGTTCTACATAGTAGAACTGTCTGATCTTCACTTTTACACAGGGAGAACTGACAGGCGGCTTGTTTACATAAGCCACTCTGTCTTTCTCCCGCTGTACCGGCGATCGTAGTGTGACCGGCGGACATCGGGTCCGCTAGTCACACTCCCGCACTCCTCCGTGAACGAGCCGAGGTGGGCGCGCACCTCAGCGGGCGCGCGCCCGCCCGCTATTGGCTCTAGAAGGAGTGACAGGCGAGCGACGTAGACCTACGTCACTCTGCCTGGCCGGGGCCGACTGCCGCAGTAAATATACTGTGCGCAGTCGGCAACCGGTTAAGTGTTGACAAAATCAGGACATGAGTTAATTAACATGGCACCAAAGAAATTAGAAGTCCAAAGAACGCCATTTCCTTTGTAGGGAAACTAACACAAATTTAGAGGAGGGTGGCTTGAGAAAGCAAAGAAAGACTAACATGTCCAGTAATGCTCCCCAATACCACCTTCCAAACATGAAAGTTAAGTAATAACGTTTCCACACTGACAGTGTTGTGCAATATAACCTTCCAAATATTGGTCAGTCTTAGAAGCTCCCCAAACCCAAAAATGGCCACCCTTACATCGACCCTCATGGTATATTCTCCATCCTTGAACTTACCAATCCTCCATGTCAAAATCATTATCAACCTTCCTGTCACATGTAGCAAAACTGCACTTGCTTTGACTACAACTTAGATTAGCACAGATACACATCACCCTAGCACACACAATACATGTGAGAATCACATTCAATGTACTTACAGTGTGGTTCAGGGGTATCAGCCATCAATGTGGAAGAATTATCCTCCACCCCTGGAGTGGGGGACCATTGGGGAGACCCTGCATGGGGTGATGGTGTTGGACATCCTGGAAACACAAAGACAAGAATACAATCATTTAATAACAGCTATTTTCTAAAGGCACACAGAAAGTAGTCCCTAAACATTGAAGGTAGTCGTTACAGTGGACTGGGTAAGCAGCGGCCCCTCTTCCCCAGTCCTCCACAACAAACATCCTCAATGTCAGCTGCTACATAACCCCAAAGGCAAAAATATACATTACAGCCCTTATACGTAATTACCAGGACACATTAAACACACAAACACATGTAGAGTACTTACTTCCCATTTGAGGAGGAGGGAAGAGCGCCACTTGAGTGCAAGATTATGATTTATTATGACATAAATACGTAGTAACTTACATTAAAGTAAGGATAAAAGCGTCTGTCAGGTCCAAAACGGTTCCACGATGGTGAGAGGAGTCCATACAATCCAGGGTGCCTCAGGTACAGAGCGCCAGACCAGCTGGCTGTGTGCGTCCGGGCAATCAGAAAGATGCGGCCGTGGAAGGAACCAGAAGGCGTCTGACGTCAGCAGCAGGAAACTGGCAAGATGGCTGAGGGAGCTTCAAGACGCGTTTCGGAGTCTGAGCAAGTTTCAACTGAAGAAGGAGTGCACATGCCCTGCCCGGGCCCTTGCTCAGACTTCCGAAACGTGTCTTGAAGCTCCCTCAGCCATCTTGCCAGTTTCCTGCTGCTGACATCAGACGCCTTCCGGTTCCTTCCACGGCCGCATCTTTCTGATTGCCCGGACGCACACAGCCAGCTGGTCTGGCGCTCTGTACCTGAGGCACCCTGGAATGTGTGGACTCCTCTCACCATCGTGGAACTGTTTTGGACCTGACAGACGCTTTTATCCTTACTTTAATGTAAGTTACTACGTATTTATGTCATAATAAATCATAATCTTGCACTCAAGTGGCGCTCTTCCCTCCTCCTTTACCTGTTTAGAGTTGACATTGTTTCAGCTTATATCTATATGAACTCTTTGACCTTTGACCTCTGAGCGCCTAAACCAGTCTCTCTTACTTCCCATTTGAGGACAGCTGTTGTCCTCATCCTCATCACTGAGGGACAATTCAGCATGGTCCCGGCCACCCACTTTATCATGGTCCCCATGGTCCTGGCCCTCCTGCCCCATGGGCCACGTGACTTGGGCCTGCCTGTTCAGGCTCCGCTCTCGCTGAAGCTACATCAACCACGAAAGAGAACAAAACAAAAATTCATTCCTCAAAGTAAGATCAAACACACAACACACCAGCACTTCCACATTACTTACAGTGGGCCTGAGAAGGCTGAGCCTCCAGCTCCTCGTCACTTGTTTCTAAAAAGAACAACATCACAATTTACACACTATTTTAGGACACAAATAGGCAGCAACCTCTCAACATGCTAGCACCATACTCAATGCCCCTACAATTCTGCACATAGCACTTACATCAATGAGATGCATTGACCATGTTTAGAAACAGGAGGCCAACATCCATTCACAATGGGTCACCCCCCCCCCCCCCCATATCATGTGTTCACTCTGCAGTCACATTAGTCAGAGTTCCAGAAAGATGATGATAATGTTTGTTAATCTGCCCTTGATTTTACACATTGACCATCTAAAGGTTATTTTAGCAAAAAATAGCAAATGAACCATGGACACATCTACACACTTTTCGAGTATTATACAATGACTATAATTTGTCGACATTGCTAATACACCTCCACTCCTGAGTAGTTTGCTGTTACCATGTTGCTCTAACACAGTTCAGCATGAAGTGTTAGATAACTACATATAAATACGTAGAAATGCAAATGATAAAAATAATTTAAAATAGTATTGCAATAGATAAATATGTGATAAAGTAATAAAAAATGTATATCAAATATATAAACAAATACTTATAAAATAGTGCAAAAATATATCACTCACATAAATAATCCTTAAAGTTCATGTGCAAAAAAAGAGTTCATGTGCAATTAAGATTTGTGGGCAGGTAAAGATTAATAATCAAAACAAAAAATGTGATTTCTTAGTAAGAGAAAAGTCCAAAGTAAAGTGCACAGTGATTAGTGCTTGGTGCTTCGTGGTAGGTTAATTCACTCTTTCCCTGGTGTCCCTTCTTGTGTTCCACCGTGACAGGAACAGATGAAATTTACACTCACCAGATCACGGGGGGTCCTATATGTCTTATGACACTAGGACCGTACGAGCTTTAGTGACCCCCTCAGGGTCTGCATACGTTCCCTCCAGGCAGGTATCTTTCCTTGCAATAATACTCCTCCTGCTGATCAGCTCCAATGGGGGACGTGTAAAAGGAAAAAAATCCAGATAGTGCAGTAACGTTTTTAAATGTTGATAATTTATTGCACACAATCCAGACGATCCAGAATACAGTCCCGATAAAATATAGAGGCAAGTATAATCAGGGAAAGTCCAACAAAACAGTAAAAACCGCTAAAGAATAGTAAAAACAGTAAAAAACGTCGTCACACATGTGAGCTACGAGGTGGAGAGCGGCACTTCCGGCTTGCGTTCCACTGCGCTCATGTGATGTCAGGAGACTAGCCAGAGGAGAGTTGCCCGTAGGCCTGGCATGGTGGCCAATTTCCAATATGGCCGCACTCGCACAAATGCACGCACACGTATTGCGAACGCACGTTCACTACGGCAAAGACGTGTGTGTGCTGGCTCACACAATGCTTGTCAGATCTTGGTGCCCTCTGGCCTTTAAAAGAGGGACTGCAGCACATGGACATTGCTGACTGATCTCCAGCTTCCTGTTTCCTGTTCTTGTGTGTTTGCTTATGTTTCTGATCATCTGTTACCGACCCGGCCTGCCTTTGGATACCTCTTGTTATTCCCCCAGCTCTGACCTCGGATAGCCCACGGATCTGCTCTTGTCTCTTGTCCTGTGTATGACTTCGGCTTGCCTGACTACGTCCCTGCTCTTCTGTCTGCTGACCACTGGCTTACTGACTTTGGCATCCATCTCTGACTACGTTTCCTGCTTCACCCTGTCTGCTGTGATCCACCTTGGTGCCTACCTGCAGTACCCAGCCTGCTGTACCCACCTGCAGTACTTACCTGTTGCTCCAGCCTGCAATACCTATTTGCCATATCCAGCTTACTGGAGCCACTACAACCTGTTTCCTGCTGTGTGCAGTCTGCACCATCATCAGCTCCACTGGGTCCTACTGCTCACCTCATCTGGTATCCACCTGCGGAGAGATCTCCACACCTGCATCTCTCATCCGTGGCACAGCCGGCAATCCCTGCTTCTTTGGGCTTCGTGTTCCCTGTTTCCACCTTCAGGGACACCGAGCAAGGAGAGCCCTCTCAGCATTTCGGCTTCAGGACCAGGTACGTGACATGTGACGTCACGACGTGCGTTCCACCTAACGCGTTTTGTCATTGGCTAGACGTCTTCAGAGGTGGAGTCACACGTTCCTCACTCTGCCCCACACATTACACCCGGAAGTCGGAGCGTGTTTGTGTCCCCACCATATAGATAGGCACAGACGCGCTCCGTACTTCCTGAATACTGCATAATTATCCAAACGTCTTAACATAATATAATTAGATCCACCTCAATGTTAAGGGTTTACTCTATTATACTGGCAATCAAATATATAGATATGTAAACAGGTGACAATCATTTTTATCATTTGCATCATACCACAGGATTTATATGAATTTTATTAATATTGGTAATAATTAAATTTTTAAGAAAGCGCTATAGGCAATCATATATCCACTGATTACTTCATTTTTTGAGCACTTGCACTTTACTATAGCAGCTGCGAATCACATATACTTGATTAATTATTAGATTAGGTCTTCACAAAATTCATAGGTCTCTCCACTTGGCGCGGGAATATACTTTGTATATTTTACCTTCCATATAAATACGTAGGTTGAAAAAACTGCACCATTATTAGTCCTGATTACTAACCCCAAAAAACTTTCTAATTTAAATTTCTACAATTAAAATGTTTCTGCTTACGATCAACAATTTTGAGACGGTCAACATACTGCAGTGTGGCAGTCCTCCTCCTCCCCTTCTTTACCAAACACACCACTGGTTCGCGTCCGTCCGCTGTGGCTAGAACCAGAAGATAAAGAAGAACAAATTAAAAGACCAATGTTTTTTTTTCAAATATTTTATTTATACAAAATCACACCTACAGGTTATTATCAAATCAATACATCACTTTCCTTGCTTATCCATCACTTTAATGTGATATATCAACAAAACCAACACAAAACAAAACAAAACAAAGCAAAACAAAGCAAAACAAAACTAAACAAAAAACAAGAAATTAAAAAAAAAAAGGAAGGGGAGAAAAAAGAAAAAGAAAAAGTCAAAAATGAGGAGGGAAAGGGTAGGAAAAAAGGGAGGAAAAGAGGGGAAAAATAGGGGAGGCCGCCTTGGATTCACCTAAAATAGTACTACTCAAACAAAGGGACTAATTCCCTGACCTTCCGACTCAGTAATGACTCAGAGCACAATAAATTCCCTGACCTTCCGACTCAGTAATGACTCAGAGCACAATAAATTCCTCCCCCGTTCTGTTAAGACAAACCTGTTCCATGCGTCCCATGTTTTGTTATAAAATTGCTTTTTAAATTGTGCGGAAAGACGTAAGTCTTCCATTTTAATAATATCTTCAATTTTACGGGCACAATCACTAATCGTCGTTGGAGGAAGAAGTGTCTTCCAACGTAAGGGTATACATTATTTAGCTGCGTTCAAGATATGAAACAGGATCGATTTCTTGTAACTCTCAAAGGGCAGGGTGGAGACATGTAGTAAAAAAAAGCCACATTATTCGGGATCTCCCTCTCAAAAAATTCTTGGGCTAACGCATACACCTCTCCCCAGAAATGAGCCAGCCGAGGGCATTCCCAAAAAATATGTAAAATGGTCCCCGGTTCCTCCTGGCATCGCCAGCACTGATCTGAGACACTTGCAGAAAACGTATGCAGTAAAAAAGGCACCCGGTACCATCTCGTAAGTAATTTATAGTTCATTTCCTTCACCTTGGTACAAACGGGGGTTTCCAGTGCCAATGTAATTATATCCCTTTCCTGTTTCGCCGTGAACCTACAGTTAAGGTCTCTTTCCCATTTATCCAGACAGGGCAATCGTTTGCCCTCTGGAGGTAACGCCAATAGATGGTAAACTTTAGATAGTAAATTCGGTAGTATGTCATTACCTACGCAATATTTTTCAAACAACGTTAAGTCCCTAGTTAATGACTTAGGAGCAGGAAGAGTTTGTAAGAAATGATGCAGCTGGATGGCGTTCCAGAATGGTAGACAGTAGGGGCCGGATGGGTCAATAAGGCCTGCAATAGTAGGCCAATTATTATCCCGAATGAAAGTTGAGGCCTGTCCAAAACCCTTTTTCTTCAAGTCTCGTAGAGGTTGAGCTGTAATCCCCGGGACAAAGGCTGGGTTACCCAGTACTGGGATCAGGGGTGAATCAACTGAGGTTAGCACTGATCGTTTTATTAGTAATCTAGCGACCTTCAAAGTTGAACCGATTATAGGGTGTTGCACAATATCTTGGGGTAGATATTTATAACACCATATAGCCTCTCCTAGATCTGCCTCTGATTGTAGTTATTCAATCTGTGCCCATTGTTTGAAACTGGAGTGTCGTCTCCAGTCAATAATTCTTCCCAAGTGCGTTGCCTGATAATATTTATAAACATCTGGGAGAGCTAAACCACCTTTTGACTTAGGCCAGGAAAGCTGGGCACGGGAGATGCAAGGTTTTTTATTTGCCCAAATTTGGCGAGTGAATAGCGAGTGAACTCTTTTAAAAAAAGAGGGGGGGGGTGGTAATAGGTAATGTCTGAAATAAATAGAGCAACTTGGGGAGTATGCAAATCTTTAAAAGATTGCATCTCCCGAACCACTAATGTAAACCCGGTTGCCAACCTTCCAAGAGTGCACTTATACTGGTTAGTTGAGCAGGGAAGTTGACCTTATAAGTTGCGACTAAGTCCGCGGGGATGTTTACGCCCAGGTACTGAAGAGCTGTATCAGTCCATCGAAACGATGTAATGGATTTAAGATGAGAGAGTGCACTTGACATTATGCCAATACCCATGGCTTCCGATTTATTGTAGTTTATTTTCAAATTGGATAATCTTCCGTATATATCGAATTCATGTAAGAGGTTCGGTATGGAAATCATTGGTTTTGTTAGTGAAAATAATAGGTCATCGGCATATGCCGAGACCTTGTGCTCCGTCTTCTCTACCGAAATCCCTGAGATGTCTGAGTTTAGCCGTACCCTACGTAGAAAGGGCTCTAAGGACAAAACAAAAAGTAAGGGAGATAACGGGCAACCCTGACGCGTGCCGTTAACTATATGGAACGAGTCAGAGAGAAGCCCGTTGACCTTCACTTGCGCTTAGGGGTCAGAGTAGACTTGGGAAATCCAGGATATCATGTTTGCCCCCAAGCCAATCTGCCGTAAAACTGCAAACATGAACCGCCAGTTGACCCGATCGAAAGCTTTTACGGCATCGGTACTCAAACAAATGCTAGGTGTATTAGATTTCGCAACTATGTGAACCAGGTTTAATACTTTAATAGTATTATCTCTTGCCTCCCTCTTTGGGATAAATCCCACTTGCATCTTATTCCAGATGGGGCGAGAGTCGTAGTGCCAGGAGTTTCGTGAAGATTTTCAAATCGGAATTTAAAAGAGATATTGGGCGATAACTGCCACATGCTGATAACTCCTTCCCTTCTTTTGGGATAAGGGATATGTGAGCCCTCAAGATATCAGGGTGGAGAGAAGCACTCGGTCCTAAGTCATTCAATAGGGAAACCATATGAGGACCAAGTATCGAAAAAAATTTACAATAATAAGATACTGAAAAACCATCAGGCCCAGGAGCCAAATCCAACTTCATGGAGTTTAGTGCGCACCTTAGTTCCTCTAGAGATATTTTCCTCTCAAGTTCTTGTTGAGCTTCTGGCGAGAGAGCTGGGAGCTCAGCTGACGCAATATATTCGTCCATTTGGGATATCGGAACATTACTATCTGATAAATCATATAGAGATGCGAAAAAGTCACGGAAGGTCTGAGTTATATGTTGTGGCAGGGACACCTTCTGTCCTGATGGGGTAAGAATGTGGGGGATATACGCTACCCGTCTCTGTTCCCGTACTGAGCGTGCCAATAATTTTCCACATTTATCTCCTGAGGTGTAGGTATTCTGACGGCACTTCTGCAGATCTGCCTTCACTTTGAAATCTAGAAGATCGGTAACTTGTTTGCGTAGTGAAAATAATTCCTGTTCTACCTCTAAACTTTGATGTTTTTTATGTGTTAATTCTAAGTCGTGTATCCTAATAAAGAGAGAGTTCAGGATTTCATTTCTCGTTTTCTTAATATGGGCGCCGTTCTTAATTAAGATCCCCCTGATTACTGCTTTGTGTGCTTCCCACACCACACCTTTGTCGCAGTCCGACGTTACGTTAGTAGAGAAATAGAAATTAATTTCTTTAGATACCTCCTCAACTACTGTCGGATTTTGTAAGAGGCTTTCATTAAGTTTCCAGAATCGCATACCTGTCGAAGCCACCTCCGACAGGGCATAGTTTAACGTAATCGCTGCGTGGTCTGAGTACGTGATAGACTCTATACCGGTCTTTTTAACTGCATGTAGATCTCGGTGTGGAATTTAAAAAAAATCGATCCTAGAATAGGATCTATGTGGGTGTGAAAAAAAAGTAATCACTTTCTCCTGAATGTTGCATGTGCCATATATCTACAAGTTGGTTATTGTGTATCGTCTGCAAGATCCACTTATGTATGCCAGGAGAAACCGAGGAGCGCCCTGTCGAGGTATTGTAAGATTCTGGTACCTTCGGTACCCTTCCAGCCCAATTCTTCTGCATATAGCTACCTGTCCCTTTTTTTTTTTTTTTTCAAGAAAATAAACTTTTATTGAGCACATAAATGATCCAAGGTGCAAACAGTAACAGAAGAAGGTACAAAACGCAATTGGCATACAGAATATACAGAAGGGTTCAGAACTTCGATCAACGCATAAAAGCTCAGGTACCAAAAAATGCAAAAATAGTAGAGTGAGCACATTGCAAACATCTTAGCTCAATCACATCATAACTGTTGAGACAACTTTGACACATACAGGAAAGTAAGCACAATGTGTAGGGTCAGGAGTAGTAAACTAACAAACCAAGGAACTAATGGTGGGAAAGGGAAAGGGGAAAGAGCACCACTGAAGAGCAACATAGATCAGAACATAGCACCAGCATTAGAAATACCCTGCTTATCCCATCAAGAGTCTGTCCATCACCAGCTGGGGCGGGGCCCGGGTCGGATCATCCAACCATGGTTGCCACAAGGCGGAAAACTTCTTATGCGCCCTACGATGTAGGTAGGTAACTTTTTCTCTAATCAACAGTTTGTTAACCTGGTCAATCCACTGCGCCGTCGTTGGGACCCTGGAGGAAATCCAATATCTCGCAATTAGCTTGCGCGCCACATAGAGCAGTCTAAGTACCGCCGTATGGGCATGCGGGGTTAATGTTTCATCCTCCAGTGCCCCAAGTAGACACACAATCGGATCTCTAGGCAATGTAAAACGATAGACTCCGGATATGGAGTCAATGACCTCGCCCCAATATCTAAACAGTTTGGGACACCTCCAAAGCATATGGATCAGCGTTCCCTGGTCCCTGTTACATTTGGGACAGGTGTCACTGTCCCTACGCCCCCATCTGAACAACTGGACCGGAGTGCGATATGCCCTGTGAAACAAAAATAAGTGAGAAACCTTCTGCGACGCTGACACCGAGACCAGTGGGATCGAGGAGAGACACAGCTCCCATGTCTCACCATCAATAGGGCCCAGGTCCCTCTCCCACCCAGCTCGGGCCGGAAGAGAGGCCGGGTTCTGCATGGCAGCCAGCAAAGTGATGTAGACCCGAGAGATCATACCTCGTTTGTCAATAGACCTAAAAACATCTATCGTCAGTGAATGTTCCACCAATCGAAGGGGGACCGTCCGTGACTGGACATCTAAAGCATGCCGCAGCTGAAGGTATCTAAAGAACAACTGCCTAGGGACCTGAAACTCACTCTGGAGTTCCCGAAAAGACCTCAAAACCCCATCTCCGCGGTAAATCTGTGCAAAGAAAGCCAGTCCCCGGGACTCCCAGCACCCCACTCCCTCCAACCCAGACAACTCCCGATAGTTGGAGTTCCTCCACAGTAAGGTACTATGAAAGAACCCCTGTATTCGCAGCATTTTCCGCACAGAGTGCCATAAAGTAAGGAGAAGCCTGACAGTCGGGAGCGAGACCTGCAAATGCATGAAACCAGCGTCCAAATGCGCAAATGCAGTGTACGGGGAGCCAGGGGGAACCAGGAGAGCCCGGATGGGATCCGCAGGATCAGGCAAATCCCAACCTCCCAGATGCTGAACCTGAGAGGCAAGGAAGTACACCCTAGGATTAGGGACTGCCAGACCCCCACTGTCCTTACTCATCTGAAGTGTAGTCAGTCTAATACGGGCCACCCGTTTCCTCCAGATTAGATCGCGAAACAAGGATTCCACACGCAGGAACCAGCGTCTCGGGATCCAGAGAGGGGCGTTGTGGAGTACATAGAGGAGCTGAGGGGCCCAAATCATCTTTACCAGATTGACCCGTCCCGCCACCGACAGAGGGAGTTTACACCAAGCGGTACATTTAAGTCTAAATTTATGAAGCAGGGGCACTAGGTTAAGTTCCAAATAACGGCCGACATCCGGGGTCACCTGAACACCCAGGTAGCGGAACTGGTCAACCACTCGGACATCCCTAGCCCTTTCCGGCAGGGGGGCCAAGATGGGGTCCAAAGGCATAAGGACCGACTTATCCCAGTTTATTGAGAACCCGGAAAAGGAGCCGAAAAAGTCAATCAAATCCATGACCTCGCTCAGCGACCTCCCCGTGTCCCCCAGATAAAGGAGGGTATCGTCGGCATATAGGGAAACCACGTCCTCATGAGGGCCCCGTCGGAAGCCAACAATCTCCGGATGAGTCCGGAGACGAGCCGCGAGCGGCTCTAAGGCCATGGCAAACAACAAAGGCGAAAGTGGGCACCCCTGCCGAGTGCCCCGGAACAAACAGAAGGGTTCCGACAGGTCCCCGTTGACCCTAAGTCTGGCTCTAGGATTGGCATACAACAATTTAACCCAACTAATAAAGGTGTCCCCCACTCCAAAACGCCTCAGCACCGCCCACAGGTAAGGCCACTCGACGCTGTCGAAGGCCTTAGCTGCGTCTAACGAAAAGATTGCTCTATTACCAGGATTATCCACAGGGAGCTGAAGGTTAAGAAACAGGCGTCGCAGGTTCAGAGCCGTAGCTCTCGTGGGGATAAAGCCCGATTGGTCCCTGTGGATAATGCTCTGCACTACTGCGGACAGTCTAGTGGCCAGTATTTTAGCTAATAGTTTAACGTCCGAGGTCAACAAGGAGATAGGTCTATAAGAGTCGGCTAGCATAGGGTCCTTTCCAGGCTTGGGGATCAGTACCACAATGGCTTCGCACATAGAGTCAGGCAGGGTCCCTCTCCGGAAAGCGTCATTGAACACCCTCAAGAGCACCGGGACCAGCTGCTCAGAGTATCGGCCATACACCTCAGATGGCAGGCCGTCCGCACCCGGGGACTTGCCCCGTGGGGCGGCCTTTAGTGCCATTAGAATCTCGTCCGCAGTTAAAGGAGCATCCAGGCCCTCCGCCTCCCGGGCAGAGAGCGCCGGCAGGTCGCAGGTGTCCAGAAAATCCTCCACCACCCGCTGCGGGGCCGACACCTTAGAGGAGTAGAGATCCGAGTAGAACTCACGTAGGACCCTAGATATCTCAGGAGTGGAGCTCAGCAGGGCCCCCGAAGGGTCCCGCAGAGCGGTAATAAATGCCGCTGGCTGTTGGGAGCGAACCAGCATAGCCAACACATGACCAGTACTCTCCCCCTCCTCAAAATGCTTCTGCTGTAGGAAAAAACGCTTATTTTCAGCCCTTTGCAAAACCACCGTCTTGGAGAGGGACTGGGCTGCCAACCAGGAGCGTTGAGACTCCTCCGAAGGGTCATTAACATAAGCCGCCTCCGCCCTGGTCACCTCTTCCAGTACGGTGTTCTCCCATTCCTTAGTAGAAGATTTAATGTTATTTATCAGATAACTAAACTGCCCCCTCAGGAAGGCCTTAGCAGAGTCCCACACCACCCCCAATGCAGCCGTATCCAAATTAATCGTCAGAAAGGAAGTTAGTAACTGGGGTATGGGGTCAGGACTAGGAAATAGCGTGAGCCAGAAAGGGTTCAGTTTCCAAAGGGGTCTCCCCGACCTAGACGGCAGAGACAGGCTGATCCGGAGCGGAGCATGATCCGAAACCAATCTCGGGCCATACTCAGCCCCAACCACCAGCGGCAAGAGGGCCGGATTGCCGAACCCCATATCAATGCGGGAGAGGCCAGACCGTGCAGCCGAGTAGCAAGAGTACACCCGGTCACCCGGATGCCCCATCCGCCAAACATCCGTCAGTCCCAACTCCCCCATCAACCGAGCAAAGGGAGACCCATTGCCGATCGACTGAGGGGGCCCGGAGCGAGGGGTAAATCTGTCCCAATAGGGGTCCAGGGTGGCATTAAAGTCACCAACAACCAGCAGAGGGACCGCAGGAAGGCCAGCAATCCTCTCCGCCAGCAAACCAATGATCCCAGCCGAAAACGGCGGAGGCACATACACAGCAATTATTGCGCAGGACAGACCCCCAACAGTACACACCAGCATAACAAATCTACCCTCGGGGTCAGCATAGGATGATGAGCAGGCAAAATTAACCCCCCGCCTTATCAGCAGACTCACACCCCTGGAATATGTAGAGTAACTAGAATGGTATTGATGTGGGTACAAGCCAGGGGCCAAACTGGGAGGGGGGTCAGCAGCTAGGTGGGTCTCCTGCAAGCAAACAACGTCCGCTTTCAGTCTTTTCAGATTACGGAGGACAGCAGTTCTCTTCAGCGGATTGTTCAGGCCACGCACATTCCAGGAAACGCAGCATAAAGTATCAGCCATGGTCATTCAAGAGGTATGATGGACACGAAAGGATGTTGAAGCAGCGGAAGTCACTACATCTCAGGACAACAAAAAGGGGCAAGAAGGGACGTGGAACAGAGGGGGGCATCAGCCAGGCACTGCGAACAGCAAGGGGTAGTCCAAGTCTCCAGCAGGCACAGAGAAGGCTCCAGGCATCCGGGCAGGAGGCCCAAACAGGGGCAGCAGGGTTGCAATAGTCATCTCCAGTGGTGAGGAAGAGGGTGCAAAACAGGACAAACAGGTGCGGGGAGGGGTAACAGTCAACAGAAGGTTCGGGATCCTTAGAGCGCCCACCGCCAACATGGTTCAGTGAGCGTCGGTCATCGGCAAAGTCCGTCCAACCAGGACCCATAGGGGGGAAAATGGTGGGAGACGCAGCTGGCATAGCAGTCTCCACTAGAACAGCGTTCAAGACCACCAAAGGTGGTAACTGTAGTCCGGGTAGATAGGGCAGCCTCCGCCCATATAGGGGTATCACGGGGACCACCCGATCAGCAACAGTAGATGCAGGTCACAGCTAGGCCACAGGTTAGGCCTCAAGGATCCCCTGGCCGTGGAGACCGGTCGGGGCGCTGCGCCCGCCCCTCCACCTCCACCCACTGTGCCGCAGCCGACGGGCTTTCAAAGAATTTCACGCCATCCCGCGCCACCACTCGCAGCTTAGCAGGATAAAGCATAGCGTATTGCAAATTCATCTCTCTCAACCTCCTCTTCACCTCTCCAAACCTCGCTCTCTGCCTCTGCACCTCTGCGGAGTAGTCCGGGAAAAGAGAGATCTTGGAGTTGTCCATCGCCAACTTGTCCTGTAGGCTCCGGGCCTTGGTTAGGATAACATCTCTGTCCTTAAAATTAAGCAATTTAAAAATGAAAGTGCGGGGAGGCGCTCCAGGAGGGAGGGGGCGCATGGGGACTCGGTGCGCTCTTTCCACGGAGAACATGGGAGTGAAAGAATCCCGGCCAAAAGTTTCCAGCAGCCAATTCTCAATAAATGCAACAGGGTTCTTCCCCTCAGCCCTCTCTGGGATGCCAATAGCTCGCACATTATTGCGTCTCATCCGATTCTCAAGGTCCTCCAGCCTGGCCGCCTGTTGGGCAGCCAGAAGTGCAGTATTTTTAACCTCCCTCTGAAGGGGGGGTAAATCATCCTCGATGGAGCTGACCCTGCCCTCCACAGCCGCAGTGCGTTCCCTGAGCTTCTGCATATCATGCCTTATGAAAGTGATTTCAGCCTTAACACCCCTCAGCTCTACAGTAAGAGCAGCAAGGGAGGTGTTACTGGTGGTGACTGCGGCCATTATGTCCCTCAGGGTGGGCTCAGCATCAGGCACAGGGGAGGAGGACTGGAAGTTACCTGCAGTGTCCCAGGCAGAAAGGTGCGCAGAGATGTCACCCAGCGGGGCTGTGTCGTCGGCATCTGACTGCGGAGGAGAAGAGATAGCAGGAGCGGTCGTCACACTAGGGGCCGATTTTGTGGCAGGCTTCGAGAAGAGCTTCTGGGCAGCCTCCTTATGTGAAGGCTTCTGTGTGCCTCGCTGCAGCTGGGCGCCATCTTGGGCTTGGCGGTCAGGAGCATGGCGGCCGGTCGTCTGCCGAGATGACATGTTGCAGCGGCTCGAGGGACCCACCTGACAGACCAGGAGCTCCGGGGATCACAGAGGGACGAGTCCCGCGAAAAAGATCGGATCGATCGGGTGTCCAAAAGGATGATAGCACAGGATGTTCGGCGGAGCGAGAGCTTCACACGTCCGGCTACATCCGCTGCTCGGCCACGCCCCCTACCTGTCCCTTTAAATCTCGTGACGTCATCACTAGGCGCCGCTCTGAGCGGCTATTTCAATCGCCGGTTTTCACACACAAGGTGTTCGTACAAACCGCTTGTTACACAGCCTTGTCTGACGCTGCCGAAGCCTCCAGTTATTTCCTGTATCTCGCTACGGATCCTGTATCTCGCTACCCGATCCTTCTCCTCATTACCGGACCACTCATCTCTCTAAAACCAACTAGTGATAAGTACCCCGCAGGGGATTCCTTCCTATCAACTTACACTATCATCTGCACTGTTACATAGATTGCTAGCTCTTGAGTCTACTACCATCTATATCCTTGCACTGAGTTAGCAATTCCTGTACACTTCATCTGCTGTCCCCTACCACCTGTTAATTGTACATGATTGCTAACCTATCTGCATACTATCTATCACCATCTGCTAACACTCCTGAACATTACTATTGAGTGCCTATCATTGCTATCACTACTGTTGTGGAAATTTAGATTTTAGTTTAAATAGTCATTATGTCTCCCAGTGTCGGTTTTACCGATAATCGCTATTCACAGCGATTATCACTTTAACTGTCATTGTAGGAAAGACTTGCTGGTGAAAATCTTCCAATGGATGAGATGGCAAAATACTTGTAGTAAAGAGAGTCCATCGCATAGGTCTATGTCTGCGGTTCTGCGCTGCTGAGATATGTCTGTGATATGGAAAATTCTTATTTTACCAAGATTAATAGACTGCTCCTTATAGTCGCATTTGATCGGTGTGACTGGGGGGGGGGGGCTGCTGCTATTATCTTATGCAGATAAAACCTCATCAACTGGAACAAATAGAATGGTCACTATCAAAATTGGTTTATATATATGAATCATGTTTGATGGAAACCCACCAACAGGTAATGGAATGCATGTTCATGGATTGACATGAATGAACAATGGAAAGCCATGTGCTTTCTGGCAGTTTAGTTTTTTGTTCACTCTTGTCCATCTATGGGCGTGTACTCCACAGCTTATATTGTGCTTTTTGAATGTATACGTATCTGTGATTGGTGGCCATGAAGCCACTCCCTGTAACTCACTTACTTGCTGTAAATAAACAAGCCCTGGTCAGAACACAACAGAACACAGAAGGAGGCACACACACACACACTGACACACACACACACACTGACACACACACACAGACATAGACACACAGACACACAGACACAAGCTCACATAGCCATTTAAGAGACACGTAACCTCTCACACATAACCTCTCACACATAAACTCTCACACACAAACACTTACTCTTACACAAATGCACACACATACATATCCAATGGAGAGAGACCTGGCAGATGGCATCGAAATGACCCAGCGCGTTTGTTCCTTTCTTTATCGCCGAACAATTGGTAAATCGTTATATAGGAGAGCGGCGCATTTGTACTTTTCAGTACAAGTCCTTTTAATTTCCACCACAGTAATGGCGAGCTTGGTAGCCCTAACACATCGTTCCTAGCGTTCTCAGCGGACAAACAGGAGGGAAGTGAGTCCAGTTTTGTTACAACAAAGGCGCCGTGTGGTAAGACATTTCATTTCAGTTTTTGAAAATTTGTTGTTGTTCTAAACCAGGGCTTACTTTCTTTGTCCGCTGTGGAAGTTAGAAACAAAAGCTTGCAAAAGAACCTTTTCATTTGCAGCGTTCGCTCTTTTGTGTAACAATGGGGTTATTTCTATTAATATTTGTGGCTAGGGATCAGGTCTGTTACGTTCTCAGTTAATACATCCTGGGGTTGTGATATATGTGTTAAATATTGCCTTGTAACATCTGTTGTAATATCAGCTTTGTTCGATGAGATAACAATATATTATCGATCGATTGTTGGTTTGGGCGGCAGATTGGTTGGTGTGTGTGCTGGATTGGTTTTTGGCGGGAACTCGTTTATTAGTGAAACTGTGGGCCGGATTTAAAGAAACTGCAGCTTCAAACATCTATGACGTGTTTCTCCGCTTTAAAATCAATTAACTAGCGCTGCGGCGAATTGGCTAGTGAAACAGCAATAATGAATTCCGCCGTCAGCGGTATTCACTTACGATCGCGGCTTCGCAAATGAGCATACTTATGTCTTTGTGCTTATAGCAGTTTCACATAGCGATGTGGGCTAGTGGATTAGTGCACACATCACGTTTGTAATTCATCTCCCTCTGCTGTAGGTTCGAGGCATACCATCTCCCCCTAACTTTTTTATTTTCTTTTTTGTTTATATTTCAAAAATGTAACGGATTACATCATATATATTGCTAAATAATGTTACACTCAGAAGCGCTTGCAAACTTACAGCATTTTAAGTGATTTTATGATCTTGTCTGTGTGTCGAATCGATCTTATGATTGAAAGTAGCAAAGGCAAGTGACCAAACCCCTACACTACTTCAGGTCAAGATGAAACCTCACAATTTTACCATGGTCTTCTTCCCAGATTCCATACAATGTTTAGTACTTTAGCTATATGTGCTTTTTAGCCTTAACACACTCCTTTTTTTTCACCAAGCAGCTTTATTCTGCACAATAGCTAAGTGCTTTGCAACTTCACTGCAGTTAACAACGTCATGGGTTCAAATCCCAACAATCACTACACTTGGGACCTCTTTTCACTCTCATTTTTTTTTAGAGTTTTTTTAAACTATCTTGAATTTGGGGGGGGGGTGGAGGGGGGGTGTCCTACCCAAATTTCAAGCACATTAATGGAACCAACACAATTTTGATTTTATGAGTGTGGTCCTAGTTTTCTCGAGATGCAATTCTTTACATATTTACCATGGTTCTTACAATTTCTTGACCAATAAACATAGGTGTCTGATATTGGACTCTCTCCATATTTCAACAACACAGACCCTCATAGTCCAACACTACATTTGCCTCACACCTCAACACAACAGTGTCACATCCCTACTCTACATTCCAACCCCTCACATCACCAGTACAAGCAGCATGCAAAGTGCAAAGCTCCGGCCTTGGCAGCTTAATGGGCCATACACTAAGAATTTTTCAAGATTTTTTCCTGTAGACTTAACCAAACCATATAATATGAGGTCAAACCTCAACACTTTCAAATTGTATGCAATCAGGCAGGCCCTTGCACTACATAGAAAATGTCAATCTGAAGGATAAAGTCTTCTCTAAATCTTACAGTGTGTATGGCCCTTTTGTCTGTAGGCACCCACACCAAACAAAAAACACACGTTCCATTCAAAAGTCTTTATTTATTCTAGAATGACAGCATGAGGAGGGATGCAGCAAGATAATATTGTCAGTCTCCAGTCCGTGTACCTTTACAGCGCCAGCCCGCGATCTTTGCTCCATGGCTACGGGATTCTGATGTCTTCCCCAACTTCATGCAGAGTTTGGAATCCATTCTGCACCTCTACCAGCTCATAGGGGATAGGCATGGCCAGGTTGCTGGTCAGCTTCCAAGCCACTTTGGAAGTTCCAGGGTGTTCATGTTGGTCATCGATGCTGCTTTTGGCCATGTGCCTTACCAAATATCCACTGACGACAAAAGAAGATGAGTGGAGTCCATCAAGGTGGGTTTCTACCAGCTACAACCGCAAGCAGTACCACTCCTGGAAAAATAAAATAAAGGATAAGACATTTCATTATGAAAATCACATCTTAATGCCTGTTTGCTTCATTCTGAACTTCATTTAATTTCGACATCACGAGTGAAATAACACATTTTCTGCCAACTTACACAAACCAGAAATCATTAATGCAAACATTTGAATACACACCTGTGACGCCACACAGCCCATCACCACAGGCTTCTCATGGTACATGCCATGATTCCAAGATGTTCACGTTCTGGAAAATTAGAACACCATAAGATACCAAGCAGCCGTTCATGTTATCAATAACTACACAGGTGGCATAGACACAACTAAACACCTGCCAGCTCTTCTCAGCCCTTTCCACTATTCACAATACCAACATGTTTATGGTTAGAGGTGCATGTTTTTGCTCAAGTAACACAATTTTACCAATGTTGACTACACTTTATCTACAATGGCAAGTGTCATTGGCAGATGATAATTACCCTCTGTCTCCCTGTGAGTGGCACCTCTGCTAACTAGCAAATTAATACACATGCCCTATCTAGACCGGTTACAGTACTTACATGTAAAGTGGCTAGCAACCAGGGTATTCCGGGTGGCAAAACCTGCAGCGGTGCTCCGCCGCCTGGGGGCCGCCGGCTGACGGACCTCTGGCTCCCTCTCCTCCGTCAGCTCCCAAGATTCATCCCGGGCAACGCACATGTTGTGCAACACGCAGCACGCCAGGATGATCTTGGAAGCCTTTGTAGGAGAGTACAGGAGTTCACCCCCAGGCCGGGCCAAGCAGAGAAACCGGGATTTGAGAAGACCTATGGTCAACTCGATGATACTCCGGCTTCTCCGCAAGGCCCTGTTGTAATTCATTTCTGCTCGGCCCTGGGGGTACCTGATTGGAGCCATCAGCCACGTCAGCTGCGGGTAACCAGCATCCCCTGAAAAAAATGAAAAATATACATTAGTTCTTCATATCATGTGACTTTAGATGACTCCTCAAAATGGGAGACAATTATGCATTTTACTAAACAACCTGCTCGTCTGTTTGCAAAAACTCATGAAACATCTCAACTCTGTCTAACTGCCTAAATCACTAATACAAATGGGAAAAAGGACACACAAAGTGGTGTGTTTCTCTTGCAAGTTCCAACTTGGCCCCTATTTTGTTCCTATTACATTAGCCTAGGTCTTACTTCTGGAATATATCTGCAACTAGAGTGAGGAAACCAATATTGACTCACTTATGCAAAGTACTTTGGGGATATGGCAATACCATTGGAATCATTTGTAGGTTTTGTTTGGGTGGCTAGAGGACACCATTTACACATTGGTTAACCACCTTCATTTGACTCAAAGACAACTTTGGAAATCTTTCTTTTGTGAGCTGCTAAGCTGCTGATTTGGTTGTGTGTGAACAGCCTGCCAACTCCTAACACATCCATTTTAGGTAGGCTTTGCTTAAATCAGGGTGTACACCGATGTAGCTTATTCCTATGTCTATGTAATCTTACAGTTTATGTTGTTAAGACAAAATACTTTACCAATAAGCCACCCTTGGGGCATTTGGCCACTTTCAAACGCCTCGTACAGAGTACTGGTTCGTAACATACTGGAATCATGGCACGACCCTGGGTGACCAGTGTTGACACTCATGATGCGCTGTTTGGCGTCACAAACTAATTGGACGTTCAGGGAGTGGTACTGCTTGCGGTTGCGGTACTCCACTTCGTGGCTCCTTGGTGGCCTAATGGCTATGTGGGTGCCATCGATTGCCCCTAGTATTTGCGGCATGTGTGCCCGCAGGTAGAAACCCAACTTGACTTCATTCCACTCATTTTCATTCTGTGGCCAGTGGATAAAATTGGGCACTATATCGACTATGGCATTAATGACCAACATGAACACCCTTGAAACTGTGGGCTGGCTAATGCCCATGATACTTCCCGAAGTGGCTTGGAAGCTGCCACGCCCTAAAATATACAAAATGGCCAGCAATCTGGCCATGCCGGGCACTGCATGGCCGCGCTGTGTGTCCGGTTCAATTTTGTCTGATATGAGCTGGTAGAGGTGGAGAATAGTTCCTCGCTCGAGCCGGAACTTCCTCCTGACATCAGAATCCCGCAGCTTGTCCAAATAGATCCTTGGAGCAAAAATGCGTGGCTGGCGAGGTAAGGGCACACGGACTGGAGGTGCTGCTGGAGGTGCTGCTGGAGGTGCTGCTGCTGCTTCCCCACCTTCTGCTGCCTCCTGTGCTAGGGCCTCCTCAAACAAGGCACCGATGAATGCCAACATTGCACCATCTAATGCATCTGGGATATCGTCCTCCATTTTGAACGCGCAAATTCGCGAATGCGCAGATATATATAGAAACGGCCGCTAATTATCACACCTGTGAGCCAGCTATAAAAGGAGCACATGGCCAATATGGCTGCTGGATGTTATAGATCGATGTTTCTTATGTGCTAGCAAGACCCTGTGACCCACAACGTACATTATCTTGAGGTAAGACAATTGTATCTCTCTCTCCCAAAATAAAAACCAACAAATTCTCTCTCTCTCTCTCTCTATATATATACATATATATATATATATATATCTAGATCTGTCTGTTTGTGTGTTCTTGCTCACCGTTATTGTTTACTGAAGGAGAGAATTTGTACTTATCTTGGGTGTGCTTAAGTTGTCTATGGTGAATCCCCTCCAACCCACAATAGCTTGGGAACCCCTCAAGTGTCTTTTAATCATTGGCAGTTGGCCCCATGTGCATGTGGTTTTGACATGTGTTTTCTCATGTTTGTTAAAGATGTGGAGTCTAGATTTGGCATCTAAACCTGCCCCCTTACCTTCCCAGCTTCCAAAGACACCATTTTTGCTTTCCTAATAACTGTAATTTATTATGTGCACGTATGTAGGTCATGCGATTTCTCATGTATGTTTAATGTTTGCAGCCTCCTTTTGCCTATAAAGGATTACACCCCCCCCCACCAAGTCTGTTTGTGCCATTAGGTAAGTGTTTTGAGGGCCTTGTGTGATTTGTGCCCATATGCGTTTTCTTATGTGTTTTTTTCCATTTCTTTGCAGCCTCTTGGGCTCTTTTGCCACCAACACCACCACCACCCCCACCAAGTCTGTTTGTGCCATTAGGTAAGTGTTTGGAGGGCCTCGTGTGATTTGTGCCCATATGCGTTTTCTTATGTGTTTTTTTCCATTTCTTTGCAGCCTCTTGGGCTCTTTTGCCACCAACACCACCACCACCACCACCACCACCAAGTCTGTTTGTGCCATTAGGTAAGTGTTTGGAGGGCCTCGTGTGATTTGTGCCCATATGCGTTTTCTTATGTGTTTTTTTCCATTTCTTTGCAGCCTCTTCTGCTCTTTGACCACCAACACCACCACCACCACCACCAAGTCTGTTTATGCCATTAGGTAAGTGTTTGGAGGGCCTCGTGTGATTTGTGCCCATATGCGTTTTCTTATGTGTTTTTTTCCATTTCTTTGCAGCCTCTTGGGCTCTTTTGCCACCAACACCACCACCACCACCACCAAGTCTGTTTGTGCCATTAGGTAAGTGTGTTCTGTAACTGTTCACTAATTAAACTGTATATGAAGAGCAATCTGCAAATCATGTTTTTTTCTGTTTTCTCTTTTGTCATTTCAGATTTAGGCGTTTGGGGCTCTTTGCTGCTGCTGGACAGCCAGATTCTCTGCCCACCTCGTGCTCCCATGGCCCCACCCACTGGAAGGCTGAGGAGAAGGGGCAGGGTGGCCAGGGGGGGCAGGGTGGGCAGATCGTCTGGCTCTGGTGTGAGGGAGGCTCCAGCTGTATCCATGAGGGAGTCCACCATCCCCATCCCGGAGGAGGAAGCCGGGGGAGGTGGTAACACACCAAGTGGACAAGCTGGCTCTTCTGACAGTAGTCCTGGAGAGGGTCCGTCCACCCGAGTCAGCTTGTCCACATTATCCCGGCTTCCCCGTTTCTCCCACAATCAGTGCTGTGTCCTGGTCCAGGCCTATATGGCCAGATATGAGGCGATACATGGGACCAGGGCCGCTGCTCACTCTGTAACAGAGAAGCGCAGATTGTGGGATGAAATCCGGGATGCTGTAAATGCACTGGGTGAAGCACCTCGCCACCGTGACAGTGTGCGGAAGAAGGTCACCGACATCTGTGCGTCCGTTCGGAAGAAGCTAATTGCATGGGCTGCGGAGGGTCTTTATGACCGACAAGGTCGGCTGGATGAACGTGCACGAAGTTCTCTCTGGGATTATCAATTACCTTTCTTACAGATCATAGGACCCGATACCATCTTTTCCAGAGAGGACTTAGATTCGGATGCTTTGCACCGAGGTAGGATATTATCTTGGATGTCAATTGTGTGAGTTGTTTTGAAAAGATGAACTACTATCCTATGTGTGACATGAATAGAATTTGATACTTGCCCTTCCAATTGTCCTTTTTTTGTTTTCCCCAACCTGCAATTTGTTCATCTGTAGCACGGATCTCAGCCCCTCCACAGCCCATGCAGCTTGGCGACCCAGACGGACTCACGGGTGTTGACATCAGTGCTGACCCTCCTCCTGGTAGGTCCCATATCATACTGTGCCAAACAATGTAGATGTATATTTTATTCTTTCCAAGATAGCTCATATTGCTATGTCCTTTACAGAAGATCCACAGCAGGGAACACACCCAGTGCAGCAAGGCCTGGAGGAAGGTGTTGGTATGTCTAGCAAATTAATATTTTTTTTTTAATCTTATTAACCCCGTTAACACACATGTTTTTTCTTTTGAAAGAGTGTTGTCTTTTAGATGTTTACCCTGCAAAACACCGTTGACAGCATTAATGGGTGCCGTCATTAGTAGGCAGACCAAGCCTTCTTAACCTTTGGGAGGGTTTAGCAAGTGTCCTATGAGCCCAGGAAAGCACTTTTGAATGTTTGGCCTCAATGTTTCATTCCTGAAGCTAGGAGGGCAATCTGGCCATAATCATTACTGCCTAAGGTTATGTACTAAACATGTTTTTTTTTTCCAAAGAACATCAGGCCCCTCTTGACGTAGCAGCTGGAGTTGGATCAGGAGCTGGCGACGATTCTGCATCCAGTGCTGTGGTATGTGATATAAGGGAACAAGGTGCACATGTAACATTTCAATGGTAGTAATGATTTTGGGCTAGATGTGGCTTACATTGTGTGTGTTAAATTAGTGCTATGACATTCTGACGATGCACCAGCACAACAAGAGTTTGATCTTGAACATCAGGGAATTATGTTATAATTTGGTGTGCCACTAATGTTCCAAAAACATCCAGGACCTTTAAAGTCCGGCCAGTCTTTGATTTTCCAGGTCCAAATTCATGTGTATCGTTTTGTTGGGTTGTCCTGTAGCCGATTGATGGCGAGATTTTAGACAACATACGTAGATGTAGAAAGTCATTGGTGTAGTAACAGATTTACCAAAAGCATAAACAACCTACCACACCAGGGTTAATTGGGAACACCTTCATGTCGAAACTTTTTTGCCTTTGTCATATTAGTCCTACCAATATAATATGTACCCATTATCAGAAGTGTTGCTAGCTTGGATAATATTACAATGAACAAGTAATTATTAGAAGCACATCAAACTTTTCAACGTTCTGCTTGGGGTGTTAAGTTGTCAAACTAATCTGAACTATTTAGTCATGATGTTTGATAATGATTTGGTCTATTTCTTCTGCTTTCAGGTAGCCTTCGATGCAGAGGGATTGTCACCTACCCAACCTCGTCCATCTATGCTGGATGTAGCCGAGAGGCTGCTTGATGAGTATCGGATCCAAAATGAGTTAAGGAGGCGTACTCAGCAATCTACTGAGGTAGTACGTCTGCTCGGGCTCATACAGGAATCTGTAGCAACAATGGTACAGGTTTAACAGGATATGCGTAACAGCTTGGTAAGTTTAGCAGACCAGCATCAACGGGATCGGCAAAGTGTTGACACTCAGGTGCTGGCCACACGCCAATGCCTGTTTGGATCTGAAGATGCCCCATTGGCAGAGCCCTCCCAAACATCTCACTCACCTGCCACTGCAGGTTGTGGTAGTGGGAGGGTAATGCCAGTGTTGGCCACTTGTCAGGCAGCTGGGGATGGGACAATTCCTCCTGTAGCCACTCCTAGCACTTCACACTCCGTTCGGACTCCCACACCCCTCAATGAGCAATCCTCCTGCACAACCTCATTGCGCACTGGTTCCACAATGCCCCTTCCATTTGACTACACTCCCTACACACCTTTAGAACTTCACTCCTACCCAGGCCATCACCCTTTGTCAACAGCCCCACATGCCATTTCCCCCCGCACCGTGGACCACAACAACCAATCAACCACCACTCCCCACACATCTTCACAACCCTTGCACCACCAGCAGCATCAAATAGCCTCGGGGCAGCAGCTAACAAATTTACTGGTAATGGCACACGTTCCCCAAATTCTTAGGCTGAGCACAGAGCAAATTGGACTATTGGCACAAGATCTTCAGTCTGGGACATTTCCAGGGTTCACCACCCTGCATCAGCAGCAGCCTCATGCACAAGATCTGATCATAATGGGCCACTATACCACAACTCTAAGGCTGACCCAAGAGCAGATGGGACTATTGGCCCACCATTTGATGGCAGGAACCTTTCCAGTGTTCACCACACTGCATCAGTCACCACCAACTTAATTTGATCTTTTTTTATTTATTTGTGTTAGTTTTGTTAATGATTGTTACATTGGCCAATTTGTGGGGCCATTTTTTTGTTTAATTTGAGGGTGGCACAATATGATTTATTATAGTGTTTTTTTTTTTGGTGATACAATTAAATTTTATGCAAAATGATTAGTTTGTGTTTGATCTTTGGTTTTTTATGAGTGTTGGTGGCCAAGTAATGGCCCTGGTTAATGTAGGCATTTATACACACGTGCTTCTCTATCTCCAAACATATGATTTCATTTAAATTTGGAAAACTCAATGTTCACATAATGACCCAAGAAAAGGTCTCCCTTCAAATGTAGCTTCAAAACAAGTCTCAAGGATAACACAAACCAAAGCCAACATGCTAACAATTACAGACCACACCACTCGACTAAACAAATACGACACAAAAGACATTCGATGTGTACACCAAAAAGAAAACTTTGGTAAGAAAACATCAAATCTTTTTAATAACACATGTAGGTGTGTAACAACTTTAGCATAAAAAAAATATATTCTTAAAATATATAATGGGCAACAATTACAAATGTAACATTTCTTTGTGTTGCAGCGTGCAACATAAGTAAAAAAAAAAAAAAAAAACTAATATCTTTTTAAAGGTGTCACATTCCTAACGAATGGCTCTTTAGGGTCTGGATCCACACCACAAAGCTGTTCCAAATATATTATTCGGTCTCCGCACCACCTCATATAATCCAGGAGGACCTCGTTGATGAGGTGGGTGTGCCCTGGGTAGAAAAAGACATGACAATTAGTTTTATGCAAAATGATCCAAACAAGGATTGTAATTAATGTGCCTCAACAAATATGCTTAGGAGTCTATTGGTTGGCTTTTATCAACACTCTGAAGCAAATATGCTAAATTGCTGTTGTAAACCTTGAACTCAAACTTTCACAGCAAATTGTTCAAAAGGTTACATAAGATGGCTTGGAATGTTAGTAGCAGTTCCACCAAAGCTAAGTAAAAGGCTTTTCTTCATGTCAACACAAGCAATCATTTAGAAGAATGTAAGGTGTTTTGTGTTCAATTGGTCAACACGATACATGTGCACACATTTATCTCTATCACCATTGGAATTTGTGTAGCGTTCTCTCTCCCTCTTACTGTCTATAGATTGAACCTGACACATAGTCGAGACTCACCCTTTGGAATTCTGAGGGACAGTTCTGGCCGGAGTAGATGTGTCTGCTCCCCTGATCTCCTTTCCGCCATCCCAGCTGTGGTAAGAGAGAAGAAAAAGATTCTCAACAAATGGACTCACGCTAACTGTAGGTTACGCAGTCATGAAAACGCTCTAACACCCACTCCTTACCCCTCCACACTTCCCTGAAAGTTTTATTTAGACATTGATAAGGTGGTGATGCAGATTTGTACAGTGCAAGCGTCATTCTTCTGGGTGAAGCTTGTAGCGTTAAGGATACGTACTCCCTGCTTTTGTGCTGATTGTGTTTCTCTGATGTTTTTTGTGCCTCAGCCCTGCCTGTTCTAAGTGTTGGTAACATATCATTTTTGGAGGGCTGCGGAAAACTAATCAGGTTAGACTTACCCTCTCTAGCTTTTTGGGGATGAGAGAAATCATGATCCTCCTTTTTACATGGCTCCTGTACACACCTCTAGGCACCTCCCTCCTGTTGGTTGACCCCACAGCAGGCAGCTTGCTATGGAGGCACATGAGATGAAGCCAAGCACCCTGTGCCTGTTCAGGCACTAGGCTGTGAGCCAGCCTTGCCCCCCTCCCTTCCGATGGTCTCAATGATTAGGAGTGACAGCATCAGGAGGCAATATTTGCATGCTGTCACCTCAGTTAAGGAGGAGGGGGAGTCTGTTCCAGACAAGTATTTGTGCAAAATTTTGGACAGTAAGAAAATGGTCCCAGTAAGTCTTAGGGGGAATATGCACACCTATCACTTGGAATACTAATGCATAGAATGCATTCACATAAAGAACCTGCTGCCTTTAGAACAACTTGAAGCCTGAGCGGGGACATACACAGTTAGCATTTCTCCACTTACTAAGTAGACACATTACTGCAAAAGCACACAACTTACCATCAACAAGGTTTGGTTGGCCCCCAGAACTTGATGGGATTGCCGGCTCAGGAGAAACTGCACAAAAAGAATACAAATTGTGAACTGGAATGTGGAACATTACAGAGGAAGAGTATTTATGAAAGATTGATAAACACGCATTTTCAGTGTTGACTAAATCCGGCCATGAGTAAATTAACATGGCCCCCAAAAATTTCGAAGTACAAAGCACACCATTTCCAATGTAGAGAAACTAACACCAATTTAGAATAGGGTGGCTTGAGAAAGCTTAAAAATAATAACATGTCCTGTAATGCTCCCCAAAACCACCTTTCAAACATGAAGGTTAAGCAAGAGTGTTTCATGACCAACCTTACTGTCACATATAGCAAAACTGCACTTGCTTTGACTCCAACTTAGATTATCCTAGATACACATCATCCTAGCACACACAATACATGTGATAATCTAATTTTATGTACTTACAGACTAGTTCAGGGGAGCCACAAACATCATCCGGCTCCACCTCTGGAGTGGGGGAGGATGGGGGAGACCCTTCATGGGGGGATGGTGTTGTATCTCCTAGAAACACAAAGACACAAATACAATCCTTGAACCAAAGCTATTTGATAAAGGCACACAGAAAGTAGTTGAGAAACATTGAAAGTAGTAGTTACAGTGGACTGGGTAAGCAGCGGCCCCTCTTCCCCAGTCCTCCACAACAAACATCCTCAATGTCAGCTGCTACATAACCCCAATGGCAAAATATATATATAACAATAACAGCCCTTATATTTCCCAGGACACATTGAACACACAAACACATGTAGAATACTTACTTCCCATTTGAGGAGAGCCCAGGTCCTCGTCATTCCCCGAAAAATTGGCCTCTTCCTCCTCCTGGCCCGGATCCACATAACTTGACCCTGCCTGAGGCTCCTCTGTTGCTGAAGCGACATCAACCACAAAATAACAAAAAAAAAAAAACAATCATTCCTCCAAGTTAGACCCCATACACAACACACCAGCACATCCACATTACTTACAGTGGGCCTGAGAAGGCTGAGGCTCCCGATCCTCATCACTGGTTTCTAACAAAAAAAAAAAAAATCATAAAAAAAAAAAACATTATATATTATTTATGGACACAAATAGGCAGTAACCTCTCATCATGCTAGCACCATACTCAATGCCCCTACAATTCAGAACATAAAAGTGCACTTACACCAATGAGATGCATTGACCATGTTTTAAAACAGGAGGGCACCATGCAAATTAAGCGGTCGCCTAAGGCCTCGCACCTACAGGGGCCTTGCGGCCAGTGGCGGAGCACCAACATTTCGAAGGGCGCAGTCAGGGAAATCTCCCAAGTAAAAGATTGCTTTCAATCCTCGGATCTAAAATTTGCAGCAGTGTGCTGCAGTCCCTTCACTGCGTCTGCCAGGTGTCTGTTGTCCGCTGACACTTACTCCTCCTTCTCTGACTGGGGATTGGCCGTCTGATCATGTTATCCTAAGATGTTGAGGAATCGGTAGGTGTGTACCTGCACCAGTAGGAAGTGACTGCCCGGTCAACTCACTCTGCTATCATCAGTTGTTGCTCTGGGAGGAGAGCTCCGCCCTGGACCCGGAACATACAGGTAACCAGGCCCAGACTTGATATTTTGCAGGCTGGTCATAGATTTGTGGTGTCTACTATGCAAAAGGGGTGAGTAGCCCCAGGGAAGTTGGAAGAGTCTGAAAATGGTTGGTGGAGGAGGAGGAGAAGAAGGCCCTGGGTGGCTGGGGGACAAGGAGAGGGCCCCTGGGTGTTTTCTAGAGGAGGAAAGATCCCCAATGACGCCAGAGTATATGCCAGGGAAGAGAGTGGAGCTGAGCAAGTCCTGCATATCTGACCTGAAAGCCAAACATGGTGTAGATGGAGCCCTTTGCCCTACACAATGACAGCACCGGAGGTGGAAGGTGAGTGGTAGCGGGTCTTTGACATTATATAGCATATGGACTCTGTCCATTATTGGTAGTTGTGTTTGGAGTTGTCCTTTAGATGTTTAACTCTGTTGTTTTTGACCCGAGCTGTGAGGGACTGAGGTATGACAGCCCACTATGCTGAGACTTATAGTGCCCTAGAATGTTGAGGACTGAGGAATCCTTAGTCCCTAACAGAGGGCACTACAAGTCTTAGCATAGCAGGCAGTAGTTCCTCAGTCCCCTACAGAGAGCAGTACAAGTCCAAGCAGGTAGCCTTCTGCAGTGGGACTTGTTGTGCCCTTGACTGTGGTGGACTGAGGAAGGGAAATGTAAGGGGGTCTCTGTAAGCTCAGATGTATGGGGGAGCTTTGGTGACCACAGAGTTCCCTTTTACACCAGAGTCCCCAGCTTCCCCCCTCAAATAATGGTTCCGTGAACTCTCCTTACATCAGAGTCTTCACACTTCCCTCTTACAGTGTAGTAAGTCTGGAGACTCCGATGTAAAGGGGGCTCTGTAAAATGTGATTAGAGATTTGACATTTCTACCATTTTTTTTTATCTACTTACGATCCACAATTTCGAGCTGCTCAAATGGATCGCTGTCTCGGAAGGCGTATTTAAGTGTGGCCATCCTCCTCCTCCCCTTCTTCACCAAAAGCACAAGAGGGTGCCGGCCGTCCGCTTTGGCTAGAAGCAGAAGAGAAAAAAGAAACATAAAAAATACGAATGTACATAGTAGTATTAAAGGTTGTGAAGTGACACTTGATGGAGGTAGGAAAGGTAGGAGCGAGAGGGAGAGGAGGGGGGGGTGTTGGTATTAGTGTTGTTGCATACCTAAACACATGTCCACCTACCCAAAAAATTGTAACCTATCTGGTCACATGTAATGTATATTTTTACTTACCGGAGATTTGCTCCACAGCCTTTAGCAGGAGCCTGGGTGAGCGCCTTTTTGCATCACTCCAGGCCCGCTGCAGATCCACCACCCGAGCCTGGAACTGGAATCTCCGCCGCAGCCTCATCCGGACACGACACATCATCTTGTGCTTTTGGTGAAGATGCATATTGAGTTTATCATACCCCCAGAGGAGGAGTGTCAGATCACTTCTTGGTAGAGGCCGAAATGCTGAGAGGGCTTCCCTTGCAGCTCGGTGCGAATCACCCCTGGAAGTGGGACAGGAGGTGACGCGTCCCAAGGAGCACTGGATGCTTGTGGAGTGCAGGTAAAGGTTCACAAGGGTATCCGGAACAACTTGCAGGGCCTCCAGGGAATCAAGCAATGTGCGGGTAAAAGCCAGGCCGAGGGTCATACACAGGTATCAGTCCAAACCGGTCGCCAAGACAAGGGGATTGAGCAGAAGCAAGTCCGTTGAGCAAGCCGGGATCGGTACACTAGAAGTCAGGCAGAGGACAAAAGAGCAAGGATGGTCACACAAGCCGAGGGTCAAACACTGGAGCAGGATCGAAGGGTCAGACAAAGCCGTGAGTCAAAGCCAGGAGAGAGAGCAGACAGGTCAGGAACGAGCCGGGTCAAACTGGAATCCAGGAAGTAACAATGCACAGGAAACAGGAAGAGCTGAAGACAATCCAGCAATCTGATGGGCTGAGCAGAGTCCTTTTATAGGCCAGTGAATTAGACTATGGCCTGAGTCCATTGCAGCCATGGAAAGTACTTGCAAAGTTGCCAGTTGCAGCACAGCCATTTCACTGATAATGAGTCTATGGCCTGAGTCTGTTGCGGCCATTGGAAGTTCTGGCGGAGTTGCCAGTTGCAGCATGGCCGTTTCTCTGACAAGGAGGAGCTGTGGAAAGAGCAGTGTATGTTTGAGTCCAAGTATGTCCAAAATAGTACAGTCTTCCAAAAATATGCTAGGTCGTCTTTGAGATATTGTAGAACAAAGAATTCTATTTCTGGTGATACATATACATCGATGTCCAAATCTACCTCCCCACACTGGTGATTTCCTCTACATGATATTGCCATTTTCTCAATTGGCCTTTCATTACACACCCAGGGCCGCCATCAGGGGGGGACAGCCAGTCACTGTATTTACAACCTTATTGCTGTCCATTTAGCAGGGTGAAAGTAACTTTACACACATGTAGCATAGGTATCAACTTTTGTCACCATGTTAAAAGGACAGCAGTATGGGTAGCATTACAGTGACTGTTATTAGTCCAGGCTCACTAAACTAGCCAATGCTTGGAAAAGCAAGCCATGCAGATTGCTTTTCAGGTCCCTTTTAACATGAGCTGTCTGATTGGGTGTGGCTGTTCATTTTTGACGCAGACCTGATAAGCCCCTCCATTCTCCTTTATGGAGTGTTATATGTAAATGGGATTGCTTCATTTGAGATGCAGATTTAAACTATGTATGGCCAGGCTGAAGGTACCCAAGTTGATTGATCGATCACCTTGAGGACAACGTACAACCAGTCTGTCAGATTTTACACACACTTATCGCTAGCATCTCTTGTAGCCACTAGCAATAATCACTGTGTTTTCCTGGCAGGGGCAGCACCGGGAGAACACAATGTCTCCGCAGGAGGGTTTCCCCTGTCTGTGTTGATGGTGGAATCAAGGCAAAATGTTTTTCCTGCAAGCCACGGGACAAACAAAGATAGTTTCTTTAATTAATCCATGATTTTGCCAAAATGGGAAAAAAAATATGTTTGCTTTGTATATTCTTAAGTTTGCTACATAACTAGAACATGTAACAGTGTTATATCATTGCAGGAGATTTCCCCTCACTTCCTGTCTTGGTGTCACCAGGACAGGAAGTGAGGGAATCTCCCGGTGGGGATATAGCCAGCAATTCTTTCCTTTTATATATACTATGGACATTATAAGGCAACAATTGCAAGCTATTTCCCCACAGTGATATTCCCCCACTTCCTGTTCTGGTGACACTAAGACAGGAAGTGAGGGGAAATCTCATGCAATGATATAACCCTATTAGAAATTTGAGTTCCGTCTAAAAAGTATACATAAAGTAAGCACTTGGTTTCCAAAGTGGCAAAATTCTGGAGGAGTTAAAACCCCATAGTGTGATCGGGGAATCTGACGCTGTGCTCCTACACTCCTCAATGTGTCTGTTCATTATGCTGTGCTGAATTATCCTTGATTCGCAATTCCTGCAAGAGTTGCACATGGTATGTGGGAGATGCGAATTTAATGTGGCAGAATTATCCACACAATCACACATAATCCTTTTTAAAGGTCCCCAGCAGAATTTGATGGCATAGTGGTTCACAGCAGTGCCATCAGATTCCAGTTAGATCTGTAAATTAACAAAGCAATGGGATCTGGGGGTGTATTTAACTTGCAATGGACACCCCCATTCATTATCATATGGCAGTGTGAGATGGGTGTGTTGGGAATGTGATCCATTAAGACAAGTGATTATACACTCATGTGTTTCGTTTAGAAGTGATTTGTTCAAGGCAATCCTTTGAAGACATGACCATTCCAGATTTTTGTGATCACTGATTCCATCTCAGGTGAACCAATTAGCTGCTGTGTGCAGATCCAGCTTATGATGGTGAGAGTGTCAGACAAGACAAACGGTGCAGAGCTTGCAGTGTGTATGTATGTTTTTAAGGCAATAATTTTTGGCATAATTTATTTAGGGAATATAATGTTTCTAATCTTGCATATATGAAAAGGGGCAATCCATTTGTCTTTATGTAGACAGATTCCAAAGCGTCATGGCAATCTGTCAGAGATAATTGTGTTTCATTTTGTGTAAAAGTAGAAAGCAAGCAAATCTATCTATATATAGGCATACCCCCTTTAAGTACACAATGGGACCAGGGCATGTATGTAAAACAAAAATGTACTTAAAGTGAAGCAATCCCTTTTTTGTTTTCTCAATGCATGTAAATACACCAGCTCCCTAGGAAATTTTGTGCACCTTGACATTGCCTTGCTCCCAAACCATGTGGGAGCATGTTAAGGGGATCCAGGACTATGACATGATAGATTACCTAGGCAAGTTGGCCAGCAACAAAAAGGATATGTTGCAGTCCTGGGTACCCTCTCGGTGCTCCCTAAGTTTGTTATCCCTGTCACTTATGGTTTGTGAGCAGTGTCATGCCAAGCTGAAGAAGCTGTGTCCTTACTCACGAGTGTATGTAAAGTGAATGTACTTAAATAAATAAATATATCTATATCTATATCTATCTAGATATATATATATACAGTAGGGAACAGGTTCACATGTAGGAACTTTCTATAACAGGAAGCTTCTATCTCACGTCTAATAGGCAGAAAGTGCATGCGCAGATCTGCAGACCAAAAGTTAAATGCACACCCGCTAGATAAGCGACACCCTCCCCTCCCCTCCTTACCTTACCTTACAGATAAATGCCACAATCTTGTGTGTAAATAGCGCAGGAGCCATGATCAACCAACTTGCCGAACGAACTGTACTGTTTCCGGAAACGTGTGCACCCAAAAATAGTTTCGTTTCCGGTTGCATTTACAAATGTGATAACGCAGTTTTTTATATTAGCGAATTCGCCAAAAATAGTCACCTTACACAACCATTAAGCATATCTAACAAATAGACAAAACATACATTTGTGGCCACCAGAAAACTTTATTTAGACACATGAAGATTTTTTGAAAAAACATTTAAAACATGCTCTTTATTACAAAGACGATACACAGCTCAAACATTTCACATGACATATTTTTGGCACAGTCTCCACAGTATACCATTGA
This sequence comes from Pelophylax lessonae, assembly GCF_965119305.1. Classification (NCBI taxonomy): domain Eukaryota; kingdom Metazoa; phylum Chordata; class Amphibia; order Anura; family Ranidae; genus Pelophylax; species Pelophylax lessonae. Next base: position 139,619,735 of record NC_138773.1, on the reverse strand, counting down.
AGCCACAGAATTGAATATTTTAAAGCAAAACACACTTTGTACAACTTTTCTAGCATATACATCAACAAAGAGCACATAATCTGAAGATACATGTGCAGATTGACAGAACAATACACAATTATGTTAACACCCAAAAATACTTACAGAGAGAAAGAGTCAAGTGCGCTATGTGTCTTTGAACATAACAGACAACACAGCAAAATCACACCTCCATAAATAACAAAGGCCCCCAAATGTTAACCATAAAGCATGTGACACACAATATATTTGACCTCTTGCTAGGCCAAATCTTTACTGCACTCTGAGTGACCTATATATAATCAAGGGGAAGACACACCCAGTAATGGTTACTCCCAGGCAAAAAATTAACTGTGTGTGTGTCCTGTGTGTTTTGGAGCATGCTCAGTTGGCAAAAAAAGGGAAATAGAAATGTGAATTGAGAAAATTCTCTTTTCAAGTTTGCTAGTCATTATTTAGAAGGTTTAAATACAGGAATACATACAATTACATGAGAGAGCGAGAGAAAACGAGATATATATTTAGGGAAACAATTGAAACACCCCTTTTTGGAATTGGCAGTTGAGATTGTGAAGATTTAACAGATATGTAAGCCAACAATCTGACTCATCACTCATGAACATCCCTAATCTTGGCGTGGCAATTATATCAGGCGTTCTAATGGGCGTTTTTGCTGGCGTTTTCCCAGGCGTTTTGACATGCATTTTTTGGCAAGGCATTTTTATATGAAATAACGTTAAAAAGCCCCAAAAACAGACCACAACACCTACATGTGAACGTAGCGCGTTTGGTGGCGTTTGGGAGGATTTGTACAGCTCAAGGATCAACTCCCAAAACAGCCAAAAAGTCCAATCCTATTCAGTTCAATGGCCCCTGTTCCCATGTGAGCATTTTGACAGCATGAGAAAAACACCCAACGCTCACAAGTGGACATGAGCTTGTTTAATGGCAGTAAGGACTGAGAAATAGCACAATCATTAGGGAGTCTGCCTTCCTGCTGTAGGTTTGTAAGTTCGAATCCAGAAGGAGCCCTCTGTATGGGCAACACTTGGAGGTCTCCAAAACTCCAAATGTTTACATCAATAATTTTGCTCATGTTTGAAAAAGGCATGTGTATCAGTAAACTTTTAATCTAAAGACATGAACAAAATACAAAAGATGCCACATAAGTGAATATGTAGCAATATTGTGAGTGAGCTAAAGCTATATTTGTTTGTTGGGCATACTTTGCTAATTAGCCAAGTATGGGGATATATATATACCTTCAGTTAAATGGGTAGTCAAATGCTAACACTTGGCCATACCCATATGGAAGAAAATGTTGTTATATTTTAGAAAAACATTCTTTGTAATCACATAGAATATTGGCAAAATTGTGACATTTCCTTTATATTTGTGAAATGCTAATAATCTTTATTTGAAATATGTTTTACATCTTTTTTTGTTCTATATGACTACCCACTCCCCAATGTAATATTTGGTTGGATAATTTAGATAATGTGGAGGTTTTATATAAACACTGTAGATTTCACTGTTATTATTTCAAAGTTAGCAGGAAAGGTGTATGGAACGTGATGGTGTTTACTAAGGGATCCCCTGTTAGAAGTGTGCATGTTTTTCCAATCCGCCTGTTTTTTCCATTTTCTATGGGCGAGCCAGCGGATTTTCAATCGGTATTCAAAGAAGAAATTGCCCAAAATCGCGCTAGCGGAATTTTTTGAGCCTATTTGGCGTTGCGCATGCGCACATTCGCGCGTTCGCAGCTCGGGGCTGGAGGAGCTTTTTTACCTTTTTACACTTTTGCAGATATCTCTCTTTCTAAGTCAGTTTTTGAGATTTTTTAAAAGCTAGTCATCTCCAAATTCTTCTCCACACCTTCCACAGTGATTTGGGATTTTTGGGGGTACAGGGGAAAATTTGGCAAAACATTAGTCGAGCTTTTAGCTGGCGTGTTTTTAAGTCCCGCTCTAACCTTGTAGCATCTTAATGAATCTCACAGTTGGCGTTATTTTCCGCCCGCCGTTCTTTGAATACCAATTTCAGACTTAAAAATTAGCCGGTTCGCAAAATCCCGCCGAAACGCCAATTCGCCGTACTATGAATCAGGCCCTGTGTTTTTGCTTTGGACTCTGATGTTTGAATTGAGCATATAGCAGACGGTTTTGGACTGAGTTTCTGTTTTTAAGTAGCAGACTGTTTTGTGCAGCCCCAAAACCAGCATTTCCACCAGGATAGCTATTGTCTCTGAAATACAGCTGATCCTGTAAAAACCTGTTTTTCCTGTCTTTTGTATATATTTTTGTTGTTGTGTACGAAGAAGCACATGGTTGCTCAAACTCTTTGTTTTATGCAACTCTTTTGTGTGGGCCATGTGCTCAGATGGTAGCCATTTTGTAACATGTGGTTATGATGTCATTTCTTTTGTGTGGGCCATGTGCTCGGATGGCAGCCATTTTGTAACATGTGGTTATGATGTCATTTCCTTTGTGTGGACCATGTGCTTGGCAGCCATTTTGTTAAATGGAGTTGAGACCCATGTGGCTGAAATGCTATTTTGAGCTTTAAAACATTTTTCTCTTTTTTGGTAGTTTTAAATGGCAACTTTGTGATGTTATTTTTGCACTGTATTTTAGTTTAAAAGTAATGTTTTTTTTTTCATTTTGATTGAAATCCGGCATCTAGGAAGATTGGTTTACAGGATCATTGCAGTTGCTTTTCTAGCTAGCTTTGTTCATCTTTTTGTTCATATTTAGCACATATATATATCCAACCCATCAGTTTTTGTGTTTTTGTCTGTTTTTCAGGGGTAACTATTTATTTTTTTGTGTTGTAAGTTTTTGGTTAAGCTGTTTTTGTGGTGTATTTTGTCTCATTTTTGTTGTAACTAAGTTTTTTCCAATGATAAGAGTACATTGTGGAGTGACTGATATTGGATTCAGTTTTTCAGGGTTTTTTTTGTACTGAGCGGTGGTTTCTCACAGAGGTAGTTTTCGGTACTGCAGGTTGGATTTTAGGTAGAGAGGTTATATCTTCCAGTGTGCAATCAGTAACCGGCATCTTAATTTAAATTTTTAATGCAACATCAAGGAATAGACTGAAGCCAAGGTTTGTATAGGGAGGACTTTCATTGTACTTTTGGGGTTGTTTGGCTGCATGGGTTAGGTCGAAACGAACGTGTGTACTTTGAGCCGTCTACGTGAAACGGGTGATTGCGACACGCTTGTTTCAGCCTTCAACGTGTGAGGAGTAGATACCGAAACCCGCCCCACATTTGGCCGTGTATAATAATCGGAGCTGGGGAGCGAGTGGGGGTTGATGAGCTGTATAGCCGTACGAAGCCACCGGGTTGAAGTCTTCTAGCTGACCGGCGCAGGGCCGTGTAAAATAACCGGAGTCCAGAAGCAGGCCAACACTGTCAAAGTTGGCACCTAGCAGTGTTGCTCCTAAACCAGGTGCAAGGAAGCGATTCAAATCGGCATGGTTAATGGTTTATCCATGCAATGGGGGGTAACGCAGGTCCCCCAGGCTAGCCAAACAACTTTCGCGGTACATGAAGTCTGAGTTTGGGGCTCGGGCCATGAGACCCCTCAGGAAGGGGAATAACCAAGGGAAACAGTTGGTACATCCCTTTGGAAGGTGTTTTGGATGTCTGGAGATGAAAGGAGTTCATTATTGAATTCAGAACTAGGCTCCAGGCAACAGAGATGCTAAGTGTAGAGCAATTGTGGCTTCAGAGATCTATTATGGACAATCAGCAAGGCGTGCATGAGGCGGTTTCAGTCTGGAAGAACCGCATTATGTACACTTGGCCTGATGAGATAGCCGAGTCCAGCAATCTGGTGAGAGAAGTGGAGGAAGCTCTTCCTGGGCTAACTTTAATAAGACGAGCCAGATCCGCTGACACTGAACCTGTCACTGTCTCTGTACTTTAATCTCCGTTTTCTTCAGTTCACGGTGCAGACTTTGGTACTGGTAATGCCCTCCCACCTCACAGTGTCTCTATCTCTCAACAGCCTCTCGTAACAGCTGAACCCTTTCCTTCTAACACTGTGGCAAACTAGAAGTTCTTTTAACAGGTCTGCTATGAATGTGGAAAGTCAGGGTACATCAGGCATAATTGTCCTACCAACCCGGCTGGTCCGTGGGGTAAGTGGCAATTTATTCCGGAGGATCTGGAAAATTTAAAGGTAGTTATGGTCAGAAACTACTATGACTTATCATAAGGCATTGGTAAACCGGTGTCAGCTCACATCCTAGAGGAATTAAAATAGCCCCTCCCTTGCCTTGCTGACACCGATGCAGCCAACATGGTTTTAAGATCTCAAGACCCTAGAGGCAAGGTTCCCCTTCCAGGGAAGACAACTCCCACTGTAGGTCTCACAGGCCAGACAGTGTCAGTGACTGAACCTCTCTATTGCAGGCTAGGCAAGCTTTGCAAGGAGAAGCTTGTTTTTTTTTAGGTCATTGCATTTCTCTAGGTACCCAACATCTAACCACTCAGAGAATGCAGACATTGAAGGACCCCCAAAGTCCTCGTAACCTTAAATGATGCATTATTTTGGAACCCTGCGTCTCTTCTTCCTGTTAAGGATGAAGAGAAGGGGGGAGAAGGCCGTGCAGAAAAATGGTAATTTTCAAAACTTTATCTCGCTTTCTTTCTCTTTTTCTCTCTCTCTCTCTCTCTTTTCTCTCTTTCTCTCTCTCTCTCTCCCTCTCTCTCTCTCTCTCTCTCTCATCAATTTCCAACTTTAGTAAGAACAACACGATTGTCTTTCTTTGATGGAGTGGCAATCAGCGGCTGTCAGCCCAGTGAAGGAGACCCCCATTCCAGTTGCTAACCTTTTTGTCGATGGTTCCAGGTACTACACCCCAGATGGTAAGACATAATAGAGATCAGAGGATCAATTTCTATACAGATTCGAGATACGCTTTTTGGACTGGCACATGATTGTAGTCCTGTCTGAAAGGCAAGAGGGTTCTTGACTAGTTTGGGGGGGTCGGTGAAACGTGCGGGGTTAATAGAGCTGTTCATTGCCTTTTGCTTGCCACACGAGATAACCATTCTGAAGGTAAAGGCTCATACTACTGAGACGACTATGGAAGCCAATGGAAATGCCTTGGCAGATAGAGCTGCTAAGGAAGGTGCTCTGAGCCCGGTGACAGAGACCCTAATGCTATCCATCCCCTCTGATGTGTTAAGAAGCTGCAGTCCCAAGCGGAAGTGCAGGAAAAGAGGAGATGGATGGTTTTGGGGACTACACAGGGTCCAGATGACATCTGGGGTCTTGATGGTAAATGGTGTGTACCCAGATCCCTTTTTCCAGTGACGGCCCACTCGACTCATTACCTTGGGCACCAGTCAAAGATGGTTATGTGTGCATAGGTGGAGGAGCATTGGATTGGCCCTGGCTTTACTACCGCAGCCGAGAAGGCACCCATCCAAACCGGAATATCCCTTTTAGCGCATTCAGATAGACTATATCACTTTGCCGGGGAACGAGCGTGTCTTGGTCTGTCCGGATATGTTTTCTGGGTGTCCAGAGGCTTGGTCCGTGCACAATGCCATTGCCACTGCCACCACGAAAAAGATCCTGTCTGAGATAGTTTGTCGCAAGGGGGCTGCCTGGAACGATTGAGTCAGATCGCGGATCACACTTCACTGGTCAGATCTTTTTAGAGGTATGTACGGCGCTTCAGGGATTAGCGGTAAGCCTGAACGGCTGAATTGAAAGAGCCACGGCTCGAATGTTTTCTCATTGCTCTTTACCCCAACAGGAATGTCCCATGGGTTATCACCCTACAAAGTTTTGTTTGGGAGTCAACCAGAGCCTGGATTGTGCTTTCCTCAGCAGCTGTCATTTTTACATTCTCAGCTGACGGGGTGGGTGCAGTCCTGGCAAAGGGAGCTCCAAAAGGTCCATCATAGGGTTCGGGAGTCTCTCCCAGACCCTGACACGATAACCGGTGTACATTCTGTCCAAGCAGGTGACTGAGTAAACGTCAAGGGACGGGATTGGAGCGGAGGAATCACCAGGTTCAGCTGACAACGCCGACTTCCTTGAGGTTCTGGATCCATGCCAACCACTGCAAAAAGCTGCTCAACTCCATCCAAGAATGATAATGAGGAGTATCATTTTTATTTACATATTTAGCAAGTGTGTTTTAGCAAGGGTATCAGCTGGCCAAGATGGCAAACAGGTCTAATGGCTGGGTGTGCTCCAAATCCCCACCTAGCTATTACACCCCAGCAATGGCAGACGTTCGTATCATCATGAAGACAACCAAGAGACACTTGCCCACAGAATTTAATGACACATTCCTAAAGGGTAACATCAGTTATAGTTTTAATGTTGGCTCTGGCTCCTGTTCTTTTCTGGTCAATACAATTTGGGTATCGGGACAATCAGGTAGTCCACGGCTGGGCTTTAACTTTAGTTTTGGCACCGGAACTAGATTTGTAGGATCTACAACCTGTAAGACAGGTATAGCAGTCATCTCACCAATGAAACTCCGGGTGTTTTTACTGTAGGAAAAAATGGTACTAGATTTTCTTTTAGCTTCCAAGGGGGGTTTCTGTAGGGGAAGACTGCTGTTCCGGTATAGCAAATACCAGTGATAAGGTCCAAGCCCATATGGATAAGGTAACTTCATTGCAAGGCAGAGCCAGAGCTATAGCTAATGAGGGTTGGAATCCTTTTAATGCTTTGGGAGGTTCTGGGGATTTTTTTGTTCTCCATTGGATCTTGGTTGAAGGAAATAGAAATATATATACTTATGTTGTTCTTATTTCTATTCCTCCTATATGGTCCTGTTTTCTGGTCAACCGAGTCACCAAAGATCGAGCAGATGACCTCGTCCTGATTGCTGAGACGAGACGCCCCAAGATTCCACCCCTGCATCCGACGCCAAGGACTCCAGCCTGACCGCTGGTCAACACATCCCATCATCTCATGCCCTCCCTCTGAAGTCATCTCCCGAAGAACGGAACCCAAGTGTCGTTTCCTTTCGAAGGATTGTTTTTACCCGTTATCTTTTTCTTTTTATAAACTTTTTGAAATGGATTGTTTTTATCGTGGGATTGTTTTTATCGTGAGAAGAACTGTTCTGTTTTTTTGGAAGAAGAAGAAGAAGAAGAAGATTCATCAAGGGACACATGGGAGCATATGACAAAGAGGAGGAGCTGTTGTGGAAATTTTGATTTTAGTTTAAATAGTCATTATGCTCCCAGTGTCGGTTTTACTGATAATCGCTATTCACAGCGATTATCACTTTAACTGTCATTGTAGGAAAGACTTGCTGGTGAAAATCTTCCAATGGATGAGATGGCAAAATACTTGTAGTAAAGAGAGTCCATCGCATAGTTCTATGTCTGCGGTTCAGGGCCCTGCGCTGCGGAGATATGTCTGTGATATGGAAAATTCTTATTTTACCAAGATTAATTTAGTCGCATTCGATCGGTGTGACTGGGGGGGGGGGGCTGCTGCTATTATCTTATGCAGATAAAACCTCATCAACTGGAACAAATAGAATGGTCACTATCAAAATTGGTTTATATATATGAATCATGTTTGATGGAAACCCACCAACAGGTAATGGAATGCATGTTTATGGATTGACATGAATGAACAATGAAAAGCCATGTGCTTTCTGGCAGTTTAGTTTTTTGTTCACTCTTGTCCATCTATGGGCGTGTACTCCACAGCTTCTATTGTGCTTTTTGAAGTATACGTATCTGTGATTGGTGGCCATGAAGCCACTCCCTGTAACTCACTTACGTGCTGTAAATAAACAAGCCCTGGTCAGAACACATCAGAACACAGAAGGAGGCACACACACACACACTGACACACACACACACACACACACACACACTGACACACACACACACACACACACACACACACACACACACACAGACATAGACACACAGACACACAGACACAAGCTCACATAGCCATTTAAGAGACACATAACCTCTCACACATAACCTCTCACACATAAACTCTCACACACAAACACTTACTCTTACACAAATGCACACACATACATATCCAATGGAGAGAGACCTGGCAGATGGCATCGAAATGACCCAGCGCGTTTGTTCCTTTCTTTATCACCGAACAATTGGTAAATCGTTATATAGGAGAGCGGCGCATTTGTACTTTTCAGTACAAGCCCTTTTAATTTCCACCACACTACTCACGCCTGTCCTTTCAGCACATCACCTCTATACTATCGTATACAAACTATCACTCCAGGAACATCTTATCTGAGTGCCTGTATATTTGCATGCTGAGGCAGGCTGGGCCACAATGATGAGTCTGGAGAGTTGGATATGGTGATTCAACACATCTCTGCAAGACTACTGAGTGGAAATTCTGCAGCTGCAAATCCAGTTCACTAAACAAACGCCGGAGCGTTACAGATTGCACAAACCAGAAAAAAAAAATGGATTCAGCAGAATTAGCCACTCATGTGTTACAACTAACACAAAAGGTAGATGCACTAATCCTTTCCCTTACCGAAGTGAAAAATGAAAATCAGACTTTGAGACAGCAGGTAGCTCGTATTTCACAGCTTACTGCTGCTCAACCTCGTGAGCCCAAAATAAACCCTCCTCTAGTGTTTACAGGTGATCGAAAAAAATTTTGTGAATTTAAAAACGCATGTCAATTGCTTTTTAATCTAAAACCTCGTACTTACACTACAGACCAAATTAAAGTCTGCACCACTATCTCATATTTGTCGGGTGATCCACGGGCTTGGGCAGACTCCTTCTTTGAGAAAAACGACCCTCTTCTCAACTCCTATCCTGCGTTCCTAGCAGAACTTTCTAGCCTGTATGAAGACCCAAACAGGCAGAGTACTGCTGACACCCAATTGAGGGCTTTAAAACAGGGAAAGAGACCTGTAGAAAACTTCGTAGCAGAGTTCAAGAGATGGACCCTAGATCCAGGGTGGAATGACGCATCTCTACGAACCCAGTTCAGGCTCGGGTTATCCGAAGCCGTACAAGACGAGCTCGCCCGAGCGGATTTACCTGGCACTTTGGATGCCTTAATACAACTCAGCATCAATATCGACAGACGGTTACGAGAAAGGAAGGCTGAGAAAATGGGAGTACCATTACCCAATCCTTCTCGATTTTCGTCCTCCGACCCTACTCCTATGGAGGTAGGAATTATACATCCACCATTGTCGTCTGTCGAACGAGCTAGGAGAAAATCTCAAAATCTCTGCATCCGCTGATCATTTGATAAGCGTCTGTCCCCTTGTCCTCAAAAAAGAGGGTGAGCGTTCACATGCATTACTGGGGGGATTAACGACTTCTTTTTCTAATCCCTATCTTTTCATTCGTTTGACCTTACAGTGGGACCACAATAGGATCACCACCAAGGCTATGATCGACACAGGATCTTGTGGGAACTACATTGACACTAGTTTTGTTGCTTTAAATAAAATACCTATTATTTCAAAATCTAAACCTGTCTCTGTTAGTTTTATTAACGGTATTCCGTTATCTTCTGGTCCAATTACCAATCAGACACAAGCACCCCTTGCTACTGCTAATGAGTCTCACGCTGAGACCACCACTTTTGATGTATTACCTTCACCCCATTTTCCCATTATTTTGGGACTTCCCTGGTTACACATACATCAACCAAACATTGATTGGAAAACACGGACACTAACCTTCCCCTCTCACTACTGCGAGACCACGTGTAACCTTCAATCATATAAAAAAATCCTGTCCATGGTGTCAGATGAAATTTCACCACCACCATGTTATCAGGATCTATCAGAAGTCTTCCTTGAGAAAAATGCTCATGTATTGCCTATGGGGATAGGGACTACGATTGTTCTATTGATCTACTCCCTAATAGTAAACTACCTTTCAGTCATGTTTATCCTCTTTCTCAGGATGAACTTTCTCATCTCAAGGAATACTTGGATGAGAATTTAGCGAAAGGGTTTATTAGACCCTCTACTTCTTCCACAGCTGCAGGACTTTTCTTTGTCCGCAATAAGGATTTAAGTCTCAGGCCTATTATTGACTATAGGCAATTAAATACCATTACGATAAAGGATCGCTATCCTTTACCTCTCATTCCCGAACTTATTGAACAAGTGCGCGGAGCTACCTACTTTTCAAAATTGGACCTAAAAGGGGCATACAACCTTATCCGAATCCGTAATGGGGATGAGTGGAAGACGGCATTCAGAACCAGATACGGATTATTCGAATATCTAGTGATGCCTTTTGGGTTGTGTAATGCTCCCGCAGCATTTCAACGATTCATAAATGACATCTTCAGAGACTTACTTGATGTTTGTGTTGTGGTATATCTGGATGATATACTCATTTATTCTCAGTCCTTGTCCGAACATGTAAGACATGTAAGACTTGTGCTATCCAGATTACTCGCACACAACTTATACGTAAAATTAAAAAAATGCCTATTTCACAAGGAAGAAGTACTATTCCTAGGATACATCATATCTAAGAACGGTATCAAGATGGATATGAGCAAGATATCAAGTAACCCAGTAGCCTCTGACTATCTTACCCAAATAAAAGACTCTCTGGGTTTACTTAACACCACCATCTCACATGCCCATAGCCAACAAAAAAGGTACTACGACCTCCGTAGAAGACCTTCTCCTCAATATGCTATTGGGGATCTCGTTTGGCTATCTACGAAAAACTTAAGGTTAAAGATCCCCAGTAAAAAGCTTGGGCCTTTGTTTCTAGGACCTTTCCCAATTGAGAAGCTCATTGGGAGAGCTGCAGTTCAACTCACCTTACCGGCAGATCTTAAAATACACCCCATCTTTCACGTGTCGCTACTGAAACCACATGTTCCCAACCAAGGAATAAGACCTACCATCTCGCCTCTACCTCCAGTACAAGTTGAAGGCGGAGAAGAATTTGAGATTAAGGAGATTTTGGATTCTCGTATCCACAGAGGGAAACTCCAATATCTCATAAGATGGAAAAACAATGGACCCCAAGACGACACCTGGTTGGATACTTCTGATGTTCACGCTCCCAGGCTTATACGAAGGTTCCACTCCAAATACCCAGAGAGACCAGTGCTATAGGAGTTCCGGAGCCGGCCTTAAGGGGGGGGGGTACTGTAAGATTCTGGTACCTTCGGTACCCTTCCAGCCCAATTCTTCCGCATATAGCTACCTGTCCCTTTAAATCTCGTGACGTCATCACTAGGCGCCGCTCTGAGCGGCTATTTCAATCGCCGGTTTTCACTCACAAGGTGTTCGTACAAATCGCTTGTTACACAGCCTTGTCTGACGCTGCCGAAGCCTCCAGTTATTTCCTGTATCTCGCTACGGATCCTGTATCTCGCTACCCGATCCTTCTCCTCATTACCGGACCCCTCATCTCTCTTAAACCAACTAGTGATAAGTACCCCGCAGGGGATTCCTTCCTATCAACTTACACTATCATCTGCACTGTTACATAGATTGCTAGCTCTTGAGTCTACTACCATCTATATCCTTGCACTGAGTTAGCAATTCCTGTACACTTCATCTGCTGTCCCCTACCACCTGTTAATTGTACATGATTGCTAACCTATCTGCATACTATCTATCACCATCTGCTAACACTCCTGAACATTACTATTGAGTGCCTATCATTGCTATCACTATTCACGCCTGTCCTTTCAGCACATCACCTCTATACTATCGTATACAAACTATCACTCCAGGAACATCTTATCTGAGTGCCTGTATATTTGCATGCTGAGGCAGGCTGGGCCACAATGATGAGTCTGGAGAGTTGGATATGGTGATTCAATACATCTCTGCACGACTACTGAGTGGAAATTCTGCAGCTGCAAATCCAGTTCACTAAACAAACGCCGGAGAGTTACAGGTATCTACTGCGGGAATCAGTGATATATTGAAATCACCTCCGGTGATCATTCGCCCTTCTGAGAACTTTGATAGTTTAGAGAAAGTATGTATGATAAAATGATCTTGATTATCATTAGGTGCATAAAGCGTCGCCAGGGTGACCACAACATTTCCCACCCTGCCCTTGAGGAACAAGAAACGACCCTGGTCATCCTTGTAAGTCTGGATTAGTGACCATGGTACCCTGCCCGAAATTGATATTGATACGCCCCTGGATTTTGCCGTCGCGCTGGTCGCATTAAGGTGAATCTCACCTAAAAAAAATGCGCGGGCCTAAGAGGGGCGGTGAGTGGAAAAGAGAACAAGTAAATTTAGAATCCCGTTGTCACTCGACCGGACCAGCTAATTTTTCAAATATATTCATATACAATATATATACGTATACAGTGTGACATAGAAGACATGATTCACAGCACTTTCCAGAAATGTGAAAAAAAACAAAAAAGGCAGAAAGAAACAGAGAAACACATCACTGTGAGAAAAATCACGCAATTTCAAAATCATCATTCTTGCGTAGGCAGTTTGGGTATACCAGCCCCGTAGAAGGAGAGGACAAGAAGAGAAAAAAGAAAAACCACAAGGGGGCGGGGAGACAGAGACAGGGGCAGGTGTAAACGAACTCCGTAGCACCCTTAATGTTGCCCCCACGTAACCACAGGAGGAATTCAATAGTCTAGACTTAAAAATACGCTATTACATCCAGTGTTCATTACTCTGTTCATGGCCTCCCCAAGCCCGGGTCATCCACCCTGTCCAATTTCTATCATCTAGACGAGACTACAGATGAGTGGTGCCATGACCGTCCCACCCCACCCACAGCCCCGGACGAGGCGACCGCTTCACTTCATCCGAAGCTACAGATGAGGCGAAACGGTCCCAGTCCCACCCCTTAATCTGATCAAAATGTCTTGCCCCATGTATTCCTACATTTTAGGGGTAGGGGTAGCTCCGCCCTACCCAGTGCCTGTTTTAATCTATTCCCTTACAAACATTGTAACCCCGCCACTCAATGTTTCTGTAACGCTTTTTCCTTTTTCTCTTTTCTCCCCTTTCTTCCTTTCCTGTCTTTCCCCTTTTTAAATAAATTACCTTGAGTGGCAAGAGAGAAAAAAAAATTAAAAATTAATTTGTCCTCTCTCTTTCTCTTTTCCTCTCTTCTTCCCTTCTTCCCCTCCCTCTCTTCCCTTCCCTTTCCTTTTAAACTAAATATGTAAGGGTCCTGCGAAATGTGTACAGAGGTAAATCCCACCTAAGAAATATGCACGGGCCTAAAAGGAAGGTGAGTAAATAGAAAGAGAGAGAAAAAAGAACAGGTAAATTTAGGAGCCCGATATCCTGCTCATCCGTACCCACTAAAATTTTCAAAAATTGCAGTGCATATATGAAGAATAACATGTCTCCTGATTCATACAATAAACACCAAAAAAAAAAAAAAAAGCCCTCTACCTTTCAACTTCCACCTATTGTAACTATGATTCCTCAAAGGAAAAAATACTGCCCCCACGTAATACATGCTTTAAAAGAAATGTGAGAGCCTTCAGAGCTGTAAGACAAACAAACATGTGTACAGTCCTTTGAGGAAAGATGTTCTGTTCCGTACAGAGTGTGATTTATAGGAAATTGTTTTCCCCCGAGGAACTTCAATTAAATTCCTCACCAAAACGATAAGACAATTGGACGGTAAGAAAGGAGCTTAGGGATGGGATGAGATTATTGGGCATATCAAGAGGGCCTATGAAACTTAATTCATTCTCTGCTGTCCTAGAGATGGGCTTCCAAAGTCTATTCCAAGATTTATTCCTAGAGGACAAATTATCGTAGGGACGTTCTTATAGCCTGCGCCCAAAAGGAACTAGGATCAACTATTGATCTTGGTCTTCACTGTATTATGGGTTAGGCACAGTATCCCGGCAATCTCCCGAGCGCAGGGAATAAGTAAATGACCATGCTTTATGGTGAGTGTTCTTTTCTCGTGTATGATGGTTGCTGTATACTCCTGAGATTGTGGTTTGTGCAAAACTACATTTTGTCTGTTAAAGATTGTTGCATGTGCGCCCTAGAGCGTGGGGGAAGCTGAAGCCAGTCCGGTATCTCAATGGGGGCAGTATCCAAGAATGAAAAACAGGCCTTCAGATCATCTCTTGATCGGAGAGTAAAAGAGGCGGATGCTTTCCGAAACGAGACAGAGAATGGAAAGCCCCACCGATATGTAAACCCCCTTTGTTTCGCTAGGTCTAATAGGGGGCGCAGGAGCGCTCTGTGGGAAAGAGTAGCTTTAGAAATGTCTAGCAAGATTTTAATCTGCATATCACTAGTCTCCATCATATGTAGGTCCCATGCTTTCCGGATAACCAGTTCTCTATGCTGGAACCTATGGAACCTGATAAGTACATCTCTGGGTCTTTTTGGATCCTCAGATCTACGGCCTAGAGCTCGGTGAACCCTATCCAGTTCCATGTTTGGAGGTAACGACTCTCCTAAAAGTTTTGCCAGGATATCAGTCACGGTGGTCCTTAAATCCTCCTCTGCAGTGGACTCAGGGAGACCCCGCAGATGTACATTGTTGCGTCTCCCTCTATCCTCCATGTCCTCCATCTGCAATTGAAGGGCAGTGGAATGTTCCACTTGGGAGATTAGGTGCGATTCTAATGCACTTATCCGCTGCTCCATAGCACCTGTGGCAGATTCTTCTGCTTGAACCCTCTCATCTAAAGCTCCAAGTTCATTTTTAATTATTAAGATGTCCTTTTTATGAGCCTCCTCAATGCGACTTACCATCTGCTCAAGATCCGCCTTGCGGGGCAGAGAGCTAAGGAGTAAGCGCAGCTCCTCATACATTTTCAATGTAACCGGCTATAAGTATGTTGACTTATGTCTTCTGTTGCAAGAGTTGCAGTGGAGCAGAATGGAATAGAGGGCTGAGGAGGGTCAATCGAGGAAGACATAGAGGGCAAAGGGTCCTTATCAAACAAACAATGTTTGTTACCTCCACCAGCGCGGGACATAGCTGGATTCCTTGCCGGATTCTCCGCACACAGTTCCACAGGCAGTACCTTCGCCGCCGCCGCGACCTAAAAGACCAATGTTAATAGTAGTAAAAAAGGTTGTGAAGAGACACTTGATGGAGGTGGCAAAGGGAGCGGGCGGGGGGGGGGGGGGTGGGGGAATTGTTGCATACCTAAACAATGGCCCGCCTAACCGAAAAAAAAATCACAGATCTGGGCACATGTAATGTATATCTTTACTTACCGGAGATTTGGTCCGCAGCTTTTGGCAGCAGTCTTGGAGAACAACGCTTGGCATCACTCCAAGCCCGCTGCAGGTCCACAAACATGGCACAGAACCGAAATCTCCGCCGCAGCCTCATCCGGACACGACACAGTATGGTGTGTTTGGTATGAAGGTGGGTGTTGATGTTATCATAACCCTGGAGTTGGAGGAGCTGTGGAAAGAGCAATGTATGTTTGAGTCAAACTATGTTCAAAAATGTTAATTCATCCAAAAACATGCTAGATCCAATTTTAGATATTGTAGAACAATGAATCCCATTTCTGGTGGTAAATATACATCTATGTCCAAATCTAGCTCCATGACATAGGTTGACCCACACTGGTGATTACCTCAACATGATGTTGGCATTGTGTCAATTGTCCATTCAATACCCACCTCAAAGTATCATAACAACATGTGGAGGCTTATACACATCACCATGGCTAGTGTTTGGGGAGGGTGGCTGTTTTTTTTTTTTCACATAGGCTGAAGCCCCATTACAAATCTGACAAGCAGATCCTGTCCCCACCCCCCACAAACAAAAGTCTACTAAGTACTTTAGTTATGTGTTACTTAACACAATCCATACTCATTCACAGGGTGGAGGGGCATTTGAAATGGTGAGGGCCTATGATAGGTAAACACACTTTTTTAAGGAGAAATTACGACATCTCAAAGTCTCATAGACACAGAGATGAGTAAACCCTTTAGGGGCCTTCCCTGGAAGAATGCCCATGTCCAAGATATGGACACTCTTCTTTAGGTTATTGGTGACAGGGTGCCTAGAGATGTTAGTTTAGGGGGGGAGCTCTGACATTCCCTGAGCACAACTTGTAGCCTATTTATTACTTCCCAAAAGCTAGACAAGCAAGAAAGGGCACAATCTCTATTGTTGGTGCTTTTTAAGATGTTTTATTTTTGAGGTGTTTTATCATGTATATGCTAAAGTGACTCTTTACCCATCTTGGAATCTGTACCAATGGAATTTTTGGGATCACATGTTAAAGCTAACATCGAAGTCTCGACACAAACATACATTATTGATCAAGCTAATGATGTGTTGACACCCTTTTCACACTGGGATGACTTGTGTGATGACTTAGGCTGGCCATACACAATACTATTTTTTTATAATTTGCTGAACAATTTTGGAGAAATTTAACTTCAAATATGTAGTACAAAGGCCTGCGTAATTAGATACAAGTGAAAGTGTTGTTTATCTTTGACCTCATATTATGTGGTTTGTGGTAAATCTAACAGAAAGTGTACAACAAAAGTTGAACATGTACTGTATGGCCAGCCTTAGTCGCCTGACAGGTCACACTCCATTGTGTGCAATGTAACCCTTCTAAGCAGAGTGACTCAAGTTGCTGCACTGTCTTAAAAAATTACGCCACTACTTGTGTGCAACTTTGGGGCAGCTCTTACTGCCGGCTCACACTCTTGCTTTTTTTTTTTTTTTTTACACTCTTGCTTTGAGAGACATCAGATGTGATTTGGAGCACAATGCTCCTAAAATCACACGCGATGTGTGTGTTGCAAATTCAGCCATACAGTTTGTGTGGCTGAATTATCAACACAATCACAGTCAAATCACACAGAATCCTTTTTTGTGGTCCACAGCAGAATTGGACAGCAGTGCCCTCCGATTCATGTGCGACCTGTAAAATCCCACTGCGATCTGATCTGGGGGTGTTGTTAACTTGCAATGGACACCCTTATGGATTCACATATGCCAGTGTGAGATGCCTGTGCTATGAATGCGATCCATGAACACGCAGGCAACTCGCAGTGTTATCACATCACTATCAAGTGAACACACACTCATGTCTTGTCTTTTTTGCTTCTTTATCCAATGCAATCCTTTGGAGACATGACCAGGCCATATTTTCGTGCTCACTCATTCTATCTCAGGTGAACAAATTAGCTGCTGTCTGCACATCCATCTTATGATGGTGACTCTCAGCCAAACATGTCGACCACCAGAGCTTGCAGTGTGTATGTATGTATGTATGTATTTATACCTAAAATTGTGTTTGAAATTTATTTAGGGAATATCATGTTTCAAATCTTGCATCTATGAAAAGGGGCAATCCATTTGTGTTTATATAGACATATTCTAAAATGTATTAGCAATATGTAACTTGTTTGTCTAATTTCAAAATATATCTCTCTACACACACACTATTAGTTGTTTTCTAATTTTTAAAAAATTCAATATTATCATATATAATATATATATATATATTTTTTTTTTTTAGATATATGTAAATATGTTTATATATATATATATATATATATATATATATATATATATATATATATATATATATATATCATTTTTTGGTTACATATATATATATATATATATATATATATACACACACACACACACACACACACACACACACACACACACACACACACACACACACACACACAACATAGAGAGAAATATAATGTAACTATAGATATAGGAACAGGTTCACATACAGGAAGTTTATAGAATAGGGGTACTGACGTATACTAGGCAATGAGGGGAAGCGTGTGAAACTACACTATAGAACACTCAACTTGGACACCCGCTAGATAGGCGACAGACCCCACTAGCTAACTGAGAGATCTCCCACATTCAAATGTGTACATTTTCACACACACACACACACACAAACATATCTTACCTTGCAGATAAACACCACAACTGCATTAGTGTATAGTGATAGCGCCATGTTTCTCAGAATTGCGAGAGGAACTGTACACATTCCGGAAACGTGTGCACCCAATAATAGTGTAGTTTCAGTTTGATTTTGGAAATGTGAGCACGCATTTTAAAACGTTAGCGAATTCGCGAACAAGAGTAAACATTGTCTATACACAAACAGCATGTCTAACAAACATTGCAAATAATAATATAACAAACATTTTTGGAGACCATAAGACATTTTTATTTATACACATAATCAATGTTTTGAGAAGAAATTTGAAACATGCCCGCCCACCACCATCAATGTTTATTAAAAACAGAATACACAGCTCAAACATTTCACATGACATTTTTTTTTTCCAGTATCAAAGCCTGAAGCCACACTAATTTGAAATATTTTATAACATTAACTTCTTACAAAATTTACACCACATACATCAACAAAGATCCAAGAAAATTCAGATACATGTGCAAATTGACTTCTCGAGAGAGTTTGCTGCACTGAAAGTAAAGGGGCTGAATAATTTTGCACGGCCAATTTTTCAGTTTTTTATTTGTTAACAAAGTTTGAAATATCCAATAAATTTTGTTCGACTTCATGATTGTGTCCCACTTGTTGTTGATTCTTCACAAAAAAAATTGTCTTTGATTGTCCTATTTATCCTTTCCACTATACCTGAACTCTGTGGATGACAATCTATATTCAGGATGTTAGCTAGTTCCTGATATTCTTATTAATATTAAAGTTGGACCATTATTAGAACTAATTCAAAGCAGGCATCCCCAACCAGGAATAATCTCCCGATTGAGAATGCGCGCCACCATGTGGGCATCTCCCTTTTGTGGTCCTAAAAGCTTCTACTCATCTGCTGAACATGTCCACTATTAACTCTTGTTTCTACCCTGTGTTGGGCTTATGTGTGAAATCTATTTGTAGATGTTCATGTTTGGCCTTATGTGTTTGTTTGTATTGTTCCTAATACAGGTGATGCATCTAGCAACATATGCTTTCACTAATTTAGGCCTGTAAATGCAAAAAAACTTCAGTAATACTTCATGTGTTCTTTCCCACCCCCTGTGTCCTATTCCATTATACTAGGCAATAGCAAGTGGGACGCTAGCTGCAGGGATACAAGATCTCCCCTCTTTTAGAAAAAGGCTATTCTCAACTTTTTCTAAATCATCACCTAATTCCTTAAACTTGTTCTGTAGCATGCGTTTGTAGCTCTAATAATGTGTGATATTTTGGCCAGGAGCAGGAATCATCTACAAAAACATCCTCTGCTCCCTTTATGGCTGTCCAGATATTTTGGGCCTGATTCATAGTACGGCGAATTGGCGTTTCGGCGGGATTTTGCGAACCGGCGATTGTTTAAGTCTGAAATTGGTATTCAAAGAACGGCGGGCGGAAAATAGCGCCTAGTGTGAGATTCATTAAGATGCAATATGGGCAGAGCGCGACTTAAAACCACGCCAGCTAAAAGCTCGACTAAAGTTTAGCCAAATTTTCCCCTGTACCCCCAAAAATCCCAAATCACTGTGGAAGGTGTGGAAGTCAATTTGGAGATGACTTGCGTTTAAAAAATGTCAAAAACTGACTTAGAAAGAGAGATATCTGCAAAAGTGTAGAAAGGTTAAACAGCTCCTCCAGCCCCGAGCTGCGAACGCGCGAATGTGCGCATGCGCAACGCCAAATAGGCTCAAAAAATTTCGCCAGCGCGATTTTGGGCCAATTTTTTTTTGAATACCGCTTGGAAATCCGCTGTCTCGCCCATAGAAAATGGCAAAAACCGGCGGAATTGGAAAAACATGCACACTTCCAACAAGGGATCCCTTAGTAAACACCATCACATTCCATACACCTTTCCTGCTAACTCAGAAATCATAACAGTCAAATCTACAGTGTTTATATAGAACCTCCACATTATCTGAAAAAACCCACAAAATATTACATTGGGGAACGGGTCGTCAGATAGAACAAAAATAGATGGAAAACATATTTCAAAGAAAGATTATTAGCATTTCACACATATCAAGGAAATGTCACAATTTTGACAATATTTTATGTGTTTCAAAAGAATTTTTTGCGAAATATAGAGCAAATACTACATTTTCTTCCATATGGGTATGGCCAAGTGTTACCATTTTACTACACATTTAACTGAAGGTATATATATATATATATATATCCCTCATACTTGGCTAATTAGCAAAGTATGCCCAACAAACAAATAGAGCTTTAGCTCACAATATTGCTACATATTGACTGGCATCTTTTGTATTTTGTTCATGTCTTTAGATTAAAAGTTTGTTGATACACATGCCTTTTTCAAACATGAACAAAATTAATGATGTCAACATTTGGAGGATTGGAGATATCAAAGTGTTGCCCATACAGAGGGCTCCTTCCGGATTCGAACTTACAAACCTACAGCAGGAAGGCAGACTCCCTAATCATTGTGCTATTTCTCAGTGAGCGTTGGGTGTTTTCCTCATGCCGGCAAAATGCTCACATGGGAACAGGGGCCATTGAACTGAATAGGATTGGATTTTTTGCCTGTTTTGGGAGTTGATCCTTGAGCTGTACAAATCCCCCTCAAACGCCCCCAAATGGGCTACGTTCACATGTACGTGTTTGTGGTCTGTTTTTGGGGCTTTTTTAGGTGATTTCATATAACAATGCCTGCACAAAAAATGCATGTCAAAACGCCTGTGAAAACGCCAGCAAAAACGCCCATAAGAACGCCTGATATAATTGCCACGCCAAATTTAGGGATGTTCATGAGTGATGAGTCAGATTGTTGGCTTACATATCTGGGCAATCGTCACAATCTCACTTCCCAAATACCAAAAGGTGTGTTTCAATTGTTTCCCTAAATATATATTTCTCTCTCTCTCGCTCTCTCATGTAATTGTATATATATGTATGTATTCCTGTATCTAAACATTCTAAATAATGACTAGCAAACTTGAAGAGAGAATTTTATCAATTCACATATATACACACCTACATACATACATACATGGATTTGGGCTGTTTAGGTCTCTCTCCTCCTCCTCATTTCTATTTCCCTTGTTTTGGCAACTGAGCATGCTCCAAAACACACAGGACACACACAGTTAATTTTTTGACTGGGCGTTACCATTCTGGGTGTGTGTTTGCTTGGATTATATATAGCTCACTCAGACATCAGGAAAGATTTGACCTACGAAGAGGTCCAATATATTTGTGTGTCACATGCTTTATGGTTAACATTTGTGGGCCTTTGTTATTTATGGAGGTGAGGTTTGGCTGTGTTGTGTGTTGACTCTCTGTAAGTATTTATTGCTGTTAACATAATAGTGTATTGTTCTGTCAATCTGCACATGCATCTGTTGATTATGGGCTCTTTGTCGATGTATATGGTCTAAATGTTGTACAAAGGTTGTTTTTTTTTTTTGAAAAATACAAATCAGTGGTTTCAATGGGATACTGTGGAGACTGTGCCAAAAATATGTCATGTGAAATGTTTGAGCTGTGTATTTGTGTAATAAACAGCATGTTTCCAATCTTTTTTTTCAAATGTCTTCATGTGTCTAAATAAAGTTTTCTGGTGTCCACAAATGTATGTATTTGTATTTCTTTTTGTAAGTTAAATATGCTTAATGGTTGTGTATGTTGACTATTGTTCGCGAATTCGCTAATATACAAACCCGCGTTCTCACATTTATACATTATACATTGAAACCGGAAACGAAACTTTTGGTGCGTGCACACGTTTCCGGAAATTGTCCAGGCCCTCTCGCAAGTGTGTGCATCATGGCTCCTGCGCTCTATACTGCCGAAATAGTGGCATTTGTGTGTAAGGTAAGGAGGGGGTGTGAATGTGCGGGGTGCGGGATGGGGGATGGGGGATGGTGGCTGGGGGGATGGGTGGGTCGCTCACTTATCTAGCGGGTGTGCAATAAACTTTTGGTCTGCTGATCTGCGCATGCACTTTCTGCCTATTAGACGTGATCTAGAAGCTTCCTGTTATAGAAACTTCCTAGATGTGAACCTGTTCCCTACACATGTATATATGTATATATGTGTATATATGTATATATGTGTATATGTGTATATATGTATATACACACACACAAAATATATATTATAGAAAATATATATATTAGAGACAATATATATATATATATATATATATATATACACTATGTATATATTATATACAATATATACATTATATACAATATATATACATTATAGAATATGTTATATACCATATATTAGTGTATATAATAGGGAACAGGTTCACATCTCTGAACTTTCTATATAGATAGGCATACCCTGCTTTAAGTACACTCACTTTATATACAATCGTGAGTAAGGACACAGCTTGTTCAGCTTGGCATGACACTGCTCACAAACCATAAGTGACAGGGATAACAAACTTAGGGAGCAACGAGAGGGTACCCAGGACTGCAACATATCCATTTTGTGTCTGGCCAGCTTGCCTAGGTAATCTATCATGTCATAGTCTTGGATCCCCAACATGCTTGGGAGCAAGGCCATGTCAATGTGGCCAAAATTTACAATGGAGCTGGTGTATTTTAATGCATTGAGAAAAGAAAAAAGGGATTGCTTCACTTTAAGTACATTTTCAGTTTACATACATGCCCTGGTCCCATTGTGTACTTAAAGTGGGCTATGCCTGTATATAGATAGATTTGATTAGTTTCAACTTTTACACAAAATGAAACACAATTATCTGTGACAGATTGCTCTAACGCTTTGGAATCTGTCTAGATAAAGACAAATGTATTGACCCTTTTCATATATGCAAGATTAGAAACATTATATTCCCTAAATACATAATGCCAAAAATTATTGCCTTACATACATCCATACATACTGCAAGCTCTGCACCGTTTGTCTTGTCTGACACTCTTACCATCATAAGCTGGATCTGCACACAGCAGCTAATTGGTTCACCTGAGATGGAATCAGTGATCACAAAAATCTGGAATGGTCATGTCTTCAAAGGATTGCCTTGAACAAATCACCTCTAAAAGAAACACATGAGTGTATAATCACTTGTCTTAATGGATCACATTCCCAACAGACCCATCTCACACTGCCATATGATAATGAATGGGGGTGTCCATTGCAAGTTAAATACACCCCCAGATCCCATTGCTTTGTTAATTGACAGATCTAACTGGAATCTGATGGCACTGCTGTGAACCACTATGCCATCAAATTCTGCTGGGGACCTTTAAAAAGGATTATGTGTGATTGTGTGGATAATTATGCCACCTTAAATTTGCATCTCCCACATACCATGGGCAACTCTTGCAGGAATTGCGAATCAAGGATAATTCAGCACAGCATAATGAACAGACACATTGAGGAGTGTAGGAGCACACCGTCAGATTCCCCGATCACACTATGGGGTTTTAACTCCTCCATAATTTTGCCACTTTGGAAACCAAGTGCTTACTTTATGTATACTTTTTAGACGGAACTCCAATTTCTAATAGGGTGATATCATTGCATGAGATTTCTCCTCACTTCCTGTCTTAGTGTCACCAAGACAGGAAGTGAGGGGAATATCATGGTGGGGAAATAGCTTGCAATTGTTGCCTTATAATGTCCATAGTATATATAAAAGGAAAGAATTGCTGGCTATATCCCCACGGGAGATTCCCTCACTTCCTGTCCTGGTGACACAAAGACAGGAAGTGAGGGGAAATCTCCTGCAATGATATAACACTGTTACATGTTCTAGTTATGTAGCAAACTTAAGAATATACAAAGCAAACATCTTTTTTTTCCCATTTTGGCAAAATCATGGATTAATTAAAAAACTATCTTTGTTTGTCCCGTGGCTTGCAGGAAAAACATTTTGCCTTGATTCCACCATCAACACAGACAGGGGAAACACTCCTGCGGAGCCATTGTGTTCTCCCGGTGCTGCCCCTGCCAGGAAAACACAGTGATTATTGCTAGTGGCTACAAGAGATGCTAGCGATAAGTGTGTGTAAAATCTGACAGTCCCCCCCTGATGGCGGCCCTGGGTGTGTCATGAAAGGCCAATTGAGAAAATGGCTATATCATGTAGAGGAAATCACCAGTGTGGGGCAACCTATGTCATGGAGGTAGATTTGGACATCGATGTATATGTATCACCAGAAATGGAATTCTTTGTTCTACAATATCTCAAAGACGACCTAGCATGTTATTTGAAGACTGTACTATTTTGGACATACTTGGACTCAAACATACACTGCTCTTTCCACAGCTCCTCCTCCTCTGGGGGTATGATAAGGTGAACAAGCACAAGATGATGTGTCGTGTCCGGATGAGGCTGCAGCGGAGATTCCAGTTCCAGGCTGAGATGGTGGATCTGCAGCGGGCCTGGAGTGATGCCAAAAGGCGCTCACCCAGGCTCCTGCTAAAGGGTGTGGAGCAAATCTCCGGTAAGTAAAAATATACATTACATGTGACCAGATAGGTTACAATTTTTTGGGTAGGTGGACATGTGTTTAGCTATGCAACAACACTAATACCAACACCCCCCCCCTCCCTCTCGCTCCTACCTTTCCTACCTCCATCAAGTGTCTCTTCACAACCTTTAATACTACTATGTACATTCGTATTTTTTATGTTTCTTTTTTTTCTTCTGCTTCTAGCCAAAGCGGACGGCCGGCACCCTCTTGTGCTTTTGGTGAAGAAGGGGAGGAGGAGGACGGCCACACTCCAATATGCCTTCAGAGACAGCGAGCCATTTGAGCAGCTTAAAATTGTGGATCGTAAGTAGAAAATAAAAATGGTAGAAATTTCAAATCTCTAATCACATTTTACAGAGCCCCCTTTACATCGGAGTCTCCAGACTTACTACACTGTAAGAGGGAAGTGTGAAGACTCTGATGTAAGGAGAGTTCTGGGAACCATTATTTGAGGGGGGAAGCTGGGGACTCTGGTGTAAAAGGGAACTCTGTGTTCCCCAAAGCTCCCCCATACATCTGAGCTTACAGAGACCCTCTTACACTTCCCTTCCTCAGTCCACCACAGTCAAGGGCACAACAAGTCCCACTGCAGAAGGCTACCTGCTTGGACTTGTAATGCTCTCTGTAGGGGAATGAGGAACTACTGCCTGCTATGCTAAGACTTGTAGTGCCCTCTGTTAGGGACTAAGGATTCCTCAGTCCTCAACATTCTAGGGCACTATAAGTCTCAGCATAGTGGGCTGTCATACCTCAGTCCCTCACAGCTCGGGTCAAAAACAACACAGTTAAACATCTAAAGGACAACTCCAAACAAAAAACTACCAATAATGGACAGAGTCCATATGCTCTATAATGTCAAAGACCCGCTACCACTCACCTTCCACCTCCGGTGCTGTCATTGTGTAGGGCAAAGGGCTCCATCTACACCATGTTTGGCTTTCAGGTCAGATAGGCAGGACTTGCTCAGCTCCACTCTCTTCCCTGGCAATTGACTCTGGCGTCATTGTGGATCTTTCCTCCTCTAGAAAACACCCAGGGGCCCGCTCCTTGTCCCCCAGCCACCCAGGGCCTTCTTCTCCTCCTCCTCCACCAACCATTTTCAGACTCTTCCAAATTCCCTGGGGCTACTCAACCCCTTTGCATAGTGGACACCACAAATCTATGACCAGCCTGCAAAATATCAAGTCTGGGCCTGGTTACCTGTATGTTCCGGGTCCAGGGCGGAGCTCTCCTCCCAGAGCAACAACTGATGATAGCAGAGTGAGTTGACCGGCCAGTCACTTCCTACTGGTGCAGGTACACACCTACCGATTCCTCCACATCTTAGGATAACATGATCAGACGGCCAATCCCCAGTCAGAGAAGGAGGAGTAAGTGTCAGCGGACAACAGACACCTGGCAGACGCAGTGAAGGGACTGCAGCAAATTTTATATCCGAGGATTGAAAGCAATCTTTTACTTGGGAGATTTCCCTGACTGCGCCCTTCGAAATGTTGGTGCTCCGTCACTGGCCGCAAGGCCCCTGTAGGTGCGAGGCCTTAGGCGCCCGCTTAATTTGCATGGTGCCCTCCTGTTTTAAAACATGGTCAATGCATCTCATTGGTGTAAGTGCACTTCTATGTTCTGAATTGTAGGGGCATTGAGTATGGTGCTAGCATGATGAGAGGTTACTGCCTATTTGTGTCCATAAATAATATATAATGTTTTTCTTTTATTTTAGAAACCAGTGATGAGGATGTGGAGGCTCAGCCTTCTCAGGCCCACTGTAAGTAATGTGGATGTGCTGGTGTGTTGTGTATTAGGTCTAACTTGGAGGAATGATTGTTTGTTTTGTTTTCTTTTGTGGTTGATGTCGCTTCAGCAACAGAGGAGCCTCAGGCAGGGCCAAGTAGCCAGGATCTGGGGCAGGAGGACATTGGTGCCCAAGAAGAGGCCCATTTGACACCCAGTGATGAGGACCTGGGCTCTCCTCAAATGGGAAGTAAGTATTCTACATGTGTTTGTGTGTTCAATGTGTCCTGGGAAATATAAGGGCTGTAATATATATATTTTGCCATTGGGGTTATGTAGCAGCTGACATTGAGGATGTTTGTTGTGGAGGACTGAGGAAGAGGGGCCGCTGCTTACCCAGTCCAATGTAACTACTACCTTCAATGTTTCCCAACTACTTTCTGTGTGCCTTTATCAAATAGCTTTGGTTCAAGGATTGTATTTGTGTCTTTGTGTTTCTAGGAGATACGACGCCATCCCCCCATGAAGGGACACCATCCCCCCATGTAGGGTCTCCCCCATCCTCCCCCACTCCAGGCTCCCCTGAACTAGTCTGTAAGTACCTAAAATTAGATTCTCACATGAATTGTGTGTGCTAGGATGATGTGTATCTAGGATAATCTAAGTTGGAATCAAAGCAAGTGTAGTTTTGCTATATGTGACAGGAAGGTTGGTCATGAAACACTCTTGCTTAACCTTCATGTTTGAAAGGTGGTTTTGGGGAGCATTACAGGACAACAGTTATCTTTTGTAAGTTATCTCAAGCCACCCTATTCTAAATTGGTGTTAGTTTCTCTACATTGGAAATGGTGTGCTTTGTACTTGTAAATTTTTTGGGGACATTGTAATTTAATCATGTCCTGATTCAGTCAACACTGAAAATGTGTGTTTATCAATCTTTCATAAATACTCTTCCTCGGTAATGTACCACATTCCAGCTCACAATTTGTGTTCTTTTTGTGCAGTTTCTCCAGAGCCAGCAACGCCATCCACTTTGGGGGCCCAAAAAAAACCTGATGATGGTAAGTTGTGTGGTGTGCTTTTGCAGTAATGTGTCTACTTAGTAAGTGGAGAAATGCTAACTGTGTATGTCCCCGCTCAGGCTTCAAGTTGTTCTAAAGGCAGCAGGTTCTTTATGTGAATGCATTCTATGCATTAGTATTCCAAGTGATAGGTGTGCATATTCCCCCTAAGACTTACTGGGACCATTTTCTTACTGTCCAAAATTTTGCACAAATACTTGTCTGGAACAGACTCCCCCTCCTCCTTAACTGAGGTGACAGCATGCGAATATTGCCTCCTGATGCTGTCACTCCTAATCATTGAGACCATCGGAAGGGAGGGGGGCAAGGCTGGCTCACAGCCTAGTGCCTGAACAGGCACAGGGTGCTTGGCTTCATCTCATGTGCCTCCATAGCAAGCTGCCTGCTGTGGGGTCAACCAACAGGAGGGAGGTGTGTACAGGGGCCATGTAAAAAGGAGGATTGTGATTTCTCTCGTCCCCAAAAACCTAGAGAGTGTAAGTCTAACCTGATTAGTTTTCCGCAGCCCTCCAAAAATGATATGTTTCCAACACTTAAAACAGGCAGGGCTGAGGCACAAAAAACATCCGAAAAACACAATCAGCACAAAAGCAGGGAGTACGTATCCTTAACGCTACAAGCTTCACCCAGAAGAATGACGCTTGCACTGTACAAATCTGCATCACCACCATATCAAAGTCTAAATAAAACTTTCAGGGAAATGTAGAGAGGGGTAATGAGTGGGTGTTAGAGCGTTTTCATGACTGCGTAACCTACAGTTAGCGTGATTCGATTTTTAGATTAATTTTTTCTTTTCTCTTAACACAGCTGGGATGGCGGAAAAACTAAAAGGGGAGCAGACACATCTCCTCCGGCCACAACTGGCCCTCCGAATTCCAAAGGGTAAGTCTCTACTATGTGTCAGGTTCAATCTATAGACAGTAAGAGGGAGAGAGAACGCTACACAAACTCCAATGGTGATAGAGATAAATGTGTGCACATGTATCGTGTTGACCAATTGACCCCAAAACACCTTACATTCTTCTAAATGATTGCTTGTGTTGACATGAAGAAAAGCCTTTTACTTAGCTTTGGTGGAACTGCTACTAACATTCCAAGCCATCTTATGTAACCTTTTGAACAATTTGCTGTGAAAGTTTGAGTTTAAGGTTTACACCAGCAATTTAGCATATTTGCTTCAAAGTGTTGATAAAAGCCAACCAATAGACTCCTAAGCATATTTGTTGACGCACATTAATTACAATCGTTGTTTGGATCACTTTGCATAAAACTAATTGTCATGTCTTTTTCTACCCAGGACACACCCACCTCACCTATGAGGTCCTTTTGGAATATGTTACGTGGTGCATAGACCGAATTTTAGTTTTAGAAGACACTTATGGGGCGGATCCAGACCCTCAGGAGCCATTTGTGAGGAATGTGTCACCCTTAAAAAGATTGTAGTTTTTATTTTTTAATTTGTTTTGTTAATTTTCCAATGTTTTTTAAATGTCACATTTCTACATTATAAAAAAAAATATACCAAAAAAAAAAAAAAATTAAAACCCTTTTTTTTGGACCAAAAAAATTTAAAAAATAATAAAAAACCCTTTTTTGGGACCAAAAAAATTTAAAAAATAATAAAAAACCCTTTTTTGGGACCAAACAAATTTAAAAAATAACAAAAAACCCTTGTTTTGGGGACCAAAAAAATTAGAAAAATAATAAAAAACCCTTGTTTTTGGGACCAAAAAAAAACCAAAAATGTTTACAAAAAAGCCTTGTTGTTTTTGGTAACAAAACAAAACCAAAAATGTTTACAAAAAAGCCTTGTTGTTTTTGGTAACAAAAAAAAAACAAAAATGTTTACAAAAAAGCCTTGTTGTTTTTGGTAACAAAACAAAACCAAAAATGTTTACAAAAAAGCCTTGTTGTTTTTGGTAACAAAAAAAAACAAAAATGTTTACAAAAAAGCCTTGTTGTTTTTGGTAACAAACAAAACCAAAAATGTTTACAAAAAAGCCTTGTTTTTGGTAACAAACAAAACCAAAAATGTTTACAAAAAAGCCTTGTTTTTGGTAACAAAAAAAAAACAAAAATGTTTACAAAAAAGCCTTGTTGTTTTTGGTAACAAAACAAAACCAAAAATGTTTACAAAAAAGCCTTGTTGTTTTTGGTAACAAAACAAAACCAAAAATGTTTACAAAAAAGCCTTGTTGTTTTTGGTAACAAAACAAAACCAAAAATGTTTACAAAAAAGCCTTGTTGTTTTTGGTAACAAAACAAAACCAAAAATGTTTACAAAAAAGCCTTGTTGTTTTTGGTAACAAAACAAAACCAAAAATGTTTACAAAAAAGCCTTGTTGTTTTTGGTAACAAAAAAAAACCAAAAATGTTTACAAAAAAGCCTTGTTTTTGGTAACAAAACAAAACCAAAAATGTTTACAAAAAAGCCTTGTTGTTTTTGGTAACAAAACGAAACCAAAAATGTTTACAAAAAAGCCTTGTTGTTTTTGGTAACAAAACAAAACCAAAAATGTTTACAAAAAAGCCTTGTTGTTTTTGGTAACAAAAAAAAACCAAAAATGTTTACAAAAAAGCCTTGTTTTTGGTAACAAAACAAAACCAAAAATGTTTACAAAAAAGCCTTGTTGTTTTTGGTAACAAAACAAAACCAAAAATGTTTACAAAAAAGCCTTGTTGTTTTTGGTAACAAAAAAAAACCAAAAATGTTTACAAAAAAGCCTTGTTTTTGGTAACAAAACAAAACCAAAAATGTTTACAAAAAAGCCTTGTTGTTTTTGGTAACAAAACAAAACCAAAAATGTTTACAAAAAAGCCTTGTTGTTTTTGGTAACAAAACAAAACCAAAAATGTTTACAAAAAAGCCTTGTTTTTGTGAAACTACAAAAAAATTGTAAAACCAAAAAAAATGTTTATATAAATAAAATAAAAGTATGTTGCTCGTTGCAACACAAATGTTACATTGGCAATTTAGTTCATTCTATTACATATTTTAATATATTTTTTGTACGCTACAGTTGGTAGACACCCACATGTGTTATTAAAACGTTTATTTTATTACCAAAGTTTTCTTTTTGGTGTACACATCAAATGTCTTTTGTGTTGTATTTGTTTAGTCGAGTGGTGTGGTCTGTAATTGTTAGTATGTTGGCTTTGGTTTATGTTAGCCTTGAGACTTGTTTTGAAGCTACATTTGAAGGGAGACCTTTTCTCGGGGCATTATGTGAACATTTTCAAAATTTACATGAAATCATATGTTTGGAGATAGAGAAGCACGTGTGTATAAATGCCTACATTAACCAGGGCCATTACTTGGCCACCAACACTCCTAAAAAACCAAAGATCAAACACAAACTAATCATTTTGCATAAAATTTAATTTCATCCCCAAAAAAAACACTATAATAAATCATATTGTGCCACCCTCAAATTAAACAAATAAATGGGCCAACAAATTGGCAATTGTAACAATCATTAACAAAACTAACCAAAATAAAATAATAAAAAAATAAATTAAGTTGGTGGTGGTGGTGGTGGTGGTGACTGAAGCAGTGTGGTGAGCACTGTTAAGGTTCCTGCCATCAAATGGTGGGCCAATAGTCCCATCTGGTCAGGGGTTAGCCGTAGAGTTCTGGTCAAGTGGCCCATTAGGATCAGATCTTGTGTCTGAGGCTGCTGATGATGCAGGGTGTTGAACCGTGGAAATGTCCCAGACTGAAGATCTTGTGCCAATAGTCTAATCTGCTCTGTGCTCAGCCGAAGAATTTGGGGAACGTGTGCCATTACCATGAGATGGGATAGTTGCTGCCCCGAGGCTATTTGATGCTGCTGGTGGTGCAAGGGTTGTGAAGATGTGTGGGGAGTGGTGGTTGATTGGTTGTAGTGGTCCACGGTGCGGGGGGAAACGACATGTCGCATTGGTGAGATAAAAGGAGGACGGCCTGGGGAGGAGTGAAGTGATAAAGGTGTGGAGTGAATGTAGTCAGGTAGAAGGGGTATTGTGGAACCAGAGGTTGTGCAAGAGGTTGTGCAGGAGGATTGCTCATTGAGGGGTGTGGGAGTCCGAATGGAGTGTGAAGTGCTAGGAGTGGCTACAGGAGGAATTGTCCCATCCCCAGCTGCCTGACAAGTGGCCAACACTGGCATTACCCTCCCACTACCACAACCTGCAGTGGCAGGTGAGTGAGATGTTTGGGAGGGCTCTGCCAATGGGGCATCTTCAGATCCAAACAGGCATTGGCGTGTGGCCAGCACCTGAGTGTCAACACTTTGCCGATCCCGTTGATGCTGGTCTGCTAAACTTACCAAGCTGTTACGCATATCCTGTTGAACCTGTACCATTGTTGCTACAGATTCCTGTATGAGCCCGAGCAGACGTACTACCTCAATAGATTGCTGAGTACGCCTCCTTAACTCATTTTGGATCCGATACTCATCAAGCAGCCTCTCAGCTACATCCAGCATAGATGGACGAGTTTGGGTAGGTGACAATCCCTCTGCATCTAAGGCTACCTGAAAGCAGAAGAAATAGACCAAATCATTATCAAACATCATGACTAAATATTTCAGATTAGTTTGACAAATTAACACCCCAAGCAGAACATAGAAAAGTTTGATGTGCTTCTAATAAGTACTTGTTCATTGTAAGATTATCCAAGCTAGCAACACTTCTGATAATGGGTACATATTATATTGGTATGACTAATATGACAAAGGCAAAAAAGATTCAACATGAAGGTGTTCCCAATTAACCCTGGTGTGGTAGGTTGTTTATGCTTTTGGTAAATCGGTTACTACACCAATGACTTTATACATCTCCGTATGTTGTCTAAAATCTTGCCATCAATCGGCTACAGGACAACCCAACCAAACGATACCCATGAATTTGGACCTGGAAAATCAAAGACTGGCCGGACTTTAAAGATCCTGGATGTTTTTGGAACCTTAGTGCCACGCCAAATTATAACATAATTCCCTGATGTTCAAGATAGAACTCTTGTTGTGCTGGTGCATCGTCAGAATGTCATAGCACTAATTTAACACACACAATGTAAGCCACATCTAGCCCAAAATCATTACTACCATTGAAATGTTACATGTGCGCCTTGTTCCCTTATATCACATACCACAGCACTGGATGCAGAATCGTCGCCAGCTCCTGATCCAACTCCAGCTGCTACGTCAAGAGGGGCCTGATGTTCTTTTAAAAAAAATAAAAATAAAACATGTTTAGTACATAACCTTAGGCAGTAATGATTATGGCCAGATTGCCCTCCTAGCTTCAGGAATGAAGCATTGAGGCCAAACATTCAAAAGTGCTTTCCTGGGCTCATAGGACACTTGCTAAACCCTCCCAAAGGTTAGGAAGGCTTGGTCTGCCTACTAATGACGGCACCCATTAATGCTGTCAACTGTGTTTTGCAGGGTAAACATCTAAAAGGCAACACTCTTTCATAAGAAAAAACATGTGTGTTAATGGGGTTAATAAGATTGCAAAAAACATTATTTGGCTAGACATACCAACACCTTCCTCCAGGCCTTGCTGCACTGGGTGTGTTCCCTGCTGCGGATCTTCTGTAAAGGACATAGCAATATGAGCTATCTTGGCAAAAAAAAAAAACATCTACATTGTTTGGCACAGTATGATATTGGACCTACCAGGAGGAGGGTCAACACTGATGTCAACACCTGTGAGTCCGTCTGGTTCGCCAAGCTGCATGGGCTGTGGAGGGGCTGAGATCCGTGCTACAGATGAACAAATTGCAGGTTGGGGAAAACCAAAAAAGGACAATTGTAAGGGCAAGTATCAAATTCTATTCATGTCACACATAGGATAGTAGTTAATCTTTTCAAAACAACTCACACAATTGACATCCAAGATAATATCCTACCTCGGTGCAAAGCATCCTAATCTAAGTCCTCTCTGGGAAAGATGGTATCGGGTCCTATGATCTTCAAGAAAGGTAATTGATAATCCCAGAGAGAACTTCGTGCACGTTCATCCAGCCGACCTTGTCGGTCATAAAGACCCTCCGCAGCCCATGCAATTAGCTTCTTCCGAACGGACCCACAGATGTCGTTGACCTTCTTCCGCACACTGTCACGGTGGCGAGGTGCTTCACCCAGTGCATTTACAGCATCCCGGATTTCATCCCACAATCTGTTCTTCTCTGTTACTGAGTAAGACGCGGCCCTGGTCCCATGTATCGCCTGATATCTGGCCATATAGGCGTGGACCAGGGCACAGCACTGATTGTGGGTGAAACGGGGAAGCCGGGGTAATGTGGACAAGCTGACTCTGGTGGACAGACCCTCTCCAGGACTACTGTCAGAAGAGCCAGCTTGTCCACTTGGTGTGTTACCACCTCCCCCGGCTTCCTCCTCCGGGATGGGGATGGTGGACTCCCTCATGGATACAGCTGGAGCCTCCCTCACACCAGAGCCAGACGATCTGCCCACCCTGCCCCCCCTGCCCCCCCTGGCCACCCTGGCCACCCTGCCCCTTCTCATCCTTCCAGTGGGTGGGGCCATGGGAGCACGAGGTGGGCAGAGAATCTGGCTGTCCAGCAGCAGCAAAAAGCCCCAAACTCCTAAATCTGAAATGACAAAAGAGAAAACATGATTTGCAGATTGCTCTTCATATACAGTATAATTAGTGAACAGTTACAGAACACACTTACCTAATGGCACAAACAGACTTGGTGGTGGTGGTAGTAGTGGGCAAAGAGCAGAAGAGGCTGCAAAGAAATGGAAAAAAAACACATAAGAAAACGCATATGGGTACAAATCACACGAGGCCCTCCAAACACTTACCTAATGGCACAAAGACGGTGGTGGTGGTGGTGGTGGTGGCAAAAAAAGCAGAAGAGGCTGCAAAGAAATGGAAAAAAAACACATAAGAAAACGCATATGGGTACAAATCACACGAGGCCCTCCAAAAACTTACCTAATGGCACAAACACGGTGGTGGTGGTGGTGGTGGTGGTGGCAAAAAAAGCAGAAGAGGCTGCAAAGAAATGGAAAAAAAACACATAAGAAAACGCATATGGGTACAAATCACACGAGGCCCTCCAAACACTTACCTAATGGCACAAACACGGTGGTGGTGGTGGTAGTAGTGGGCAAAGAGCAGAAGAGGCTGCAAAGAAATGGAAAAAAAACACATAAGAAAACGCATATGGGTACAAATCACACGAGGCCCTCCAAACACTTACCTAATGGCACAAAGACGGTGGTGGTGGTGGTGGTGGCAAAGAGCAGAAGAGGCTGCAAAGAAATGGAAAAAAAAACGCATAAGAAAACGCATATGGGTACAAATCACACGAGGCCCTCCAAAAACTTACCTAATGGCACAAACAGACTTGGTGGAGGGGGGGTGGTGTAATCCTTTATAGGCAAAAGGAGGCTGCAAACATTAAACATACATGAGAAATCGCATGACCTACATACGTGCACATAATAAATTACAGTTATCAGGAAAGCAAAAATGGTGTCTTTGGAAGCTGGGAAGGTAAGGGGGCAGGTTTAGATGCCAAATCTAGACTGCACACCTTTAACAAACATGAGAAAACACATGTCCAAACCACATGCACATGGGGCCAACTGCCAATGATTAAAAGACACTTGAGGGGTTCCCAAGCTATTGTGGGTTGGAGGGGATTCACCATAGACAACTTAAGCACACCCAAGATAAGTACAAATTCTCTCCTTCCTTTTTTTTGGGAGAGAGAGATACAATTGTCTTACCTCCAGATAATGTAGGTTGTGGGTCACAGGGTCTTGCTAGCACATAAGAAACATCGATCTATAACATCCAGCAGCCATATTGGCCATGTGCTCCTTTTATAGCTGGCTCACAGGTGTGATAATTAGCGGCCGTTTCTATATATATCTGCGCATTCGCGAATTTGCGCGTTCAAAATGGAGGACGATATCCCAGACGCATTAGATGGTGCAATGCTGGCATTTATCGGTGCCTTGTTTGAGGAGGCCCTAGCACAGGAGGCAGCAGAAGGTGGGGAAGCTGCAGCAGAAGGTGGGGAAGCTGCAGCAGCAGCAGCAGCACCTCCAGCAGCAGCACCTCCAGTCCGTGTGCCCTTACCTCGCCAGCCACGCATTTTTGCTCCAAGGATCTATTTGGACAAGCTGCGGGATTCTGATGTCAGGAGGAAGTTCCGGCTCGAGCAAGGAACTATTCTACACCTCTACCAGCTCATAGCAGACAAAATTGACCCGGACACACAGCGCGGCCATGCGGTGCCCGGCATGGCCAGATTGCTGGCCACTTTGTATATTTTAGGGCGTGGCAGCTTCCAAGCCACTTCGGGAAGTATCATGGGCATTAGCCAGCCCACAGTTTCAAGGGTGTTCATGTTGGTCATTAATGCCATAGTCGATATAGTGCCCAATTTTATCCACTGGCCACAGAATGAAAATGAGTGGAATGAAGTCAAGTTGGGTTTCTACCTGCGGGCACACATGCAGCAAATCCTAGGGGCAATCGATGGCACCCACATAGCCATTAGGCCACCAAGGAGCCACGAAAGTGAGTACCGGAACCGCAAGCAGTACCACTCCGTGAACGTCCAATTAGTGTGTGACGCCAAACAGCGCATCATGAGTGTCAACACTGGTCACCCAGGGTCGTGCCATGATTCCAGTATGTTAAGAACCAGTACTCTGTACGAGGTGTTTGAAAGTGGACAAATGCCCCAAGGGTGGCTTATTGGTAAAGTATTTTGTCTTAACAACATAAACTGTAAGATTACATAGACATAGGAATAAGCTACATCGGTGTACACCCTGATTTAAGCAAAGCCTACCTAAAATGGATGTGTTAGGAGTTGTCAGGCTGTTCACACACAACCAGATCAGCAGCTTAGCAGCTCACAAAAGAAAGATTTGCAAAGTTGTCTTTGAGTCCAATGAAGGTGGTTAACCAATGTGTAAATGGTGTCCTCTAGCCACCCAAAGAAAACCTACAAATGATTCCAATGGTATTGCCATATCCCCAAAGTACTTTGCATAAGTGAGTCAATATTGGTTTCCTCACTCTAGTTGCAGATATATTCCAGAAGTAATACCTAGGCTAATGTAATAGGAACAAAATAGGGGCCAAGTTGGAACTTGCAAGAGAAACCCACCACTTTGTGTGTCCTTTTTCCCATTTGTATTAGTGATTTAGGCAGTTAGACAGAGTTGAGATGTTTCATATGAGTTTTTGCAAACAGACGAGCAGGTTGTTTAGTAAAATGCCTAATTGTCTCCCATTTTGAGGAGTCATCTAAAGTCACATGATATGAAGAACTAATGTATATTTTTCTTATTTTTCAGGGGATGCTGGTTACCCGCAGCTGACGTGGCTGATGGCTCCAATCAGGTACCCCCAGGGCCCAGCAGAGAGGAATTACAACAGGGCCTTGCGGAGAAGCCGGAGTATCATTGAGTTGACCATAGGTCTTCTCAAATCCCGGTTTCTCTGCTTGGCCCGGCCTGGGGGTGAACTCCTGTACTCTCCTACAAAGGCTTCCAAGATCATCCTGGCGTGCTGCGTGTTGCACAACATGTGCGTTGCCCGGGATGAATCTTGGGAGCTGACGGAGGAGAGGGAGCCAGAGGTCCGTCAGCCGGCGGCCCCCAGGCGGCGGAGCACCGCTGCAGGTATGGCCACCCGGAATACCCTGGTTGCTAGCCAC
Source organism: Pelophylax lessonae (assembly GCF_965119305.1). NCBI lineage: Eukaryota > Metazoa > Chordata > Amphibia > Anura > Ranidae > Pelophylax > Pelophylax lessonae. The sequence continues at coordinate 139,582,810 of NC_138773.1, read as the reverse complement.
TTTACATGTAAGTACTGTAACCGGTCAAGATAGGGCATGTGTATTAATTAGCTAGTTAGCAGAGGTGCCACTCACAGGGAGACAGAGGGTCATTATCATCTGCCAATGATACTTGCCATTGTAGATAAAGTGTAGTCAACATTGGTAAAATTGTGTTACTTGAGCAAAAACATGCACCTCTAACCATAAACATGTTGGTATTGTGAATAGTGTAAAGGGCTGAGAAGAGCTGGCAGGTGTTTATTTGTGTCTATGCCACCTGTGTAGTTATTGATAACATGAACGGCTGCTTGGTATCTTATGGTGTTGTAATTTTCCAGAACGTCAACATCTTGGAATCATGGCATGTACCATGAGAAGCCTGTGGTGATGGGCTGTCTGGCGTCACAGGTGTGTATTCAAATGTTTACATTAATGATTTCTGGTTTGTGTAAGTTGGCATAAAATGTGTTATTTCACTCGTGATGTCGAAATTAAATGAAGTTCAGAATGAAGCAAACAGGCATTAAGATGTGATTTTCATAATGAAATGTCTTATCCTTTGTTTTATTTTTCCAGGAGTGGTACTGCTTGCGGGTGTAGGTGGTAGAAACCCACCTTGATGGACTCCACTCATCTTCTTTTGTGGTCAGTGGATATTTGGTAAGGCACATGGCCAATGACCAACATGAACACCCTGGAAATTCGAAAGTGGCTTGGAAGCTGACCAGCAACCTTGCCATGCCTGTCCCCTATGAGCTGGTAGAGGTGCAGAATGGATTCTGAACTCTGCCTGAAGTTGTGGAAGACATCAGAATCCCGTAGCCATGGAGCAAAGATTGTGGTCTGGCGCTGTAAAGGCACACGGACTGGAGAGTGACAATATCTTGCTGCATCCCTCCTTATGCTGTCAGAATAAATAAAGACTTTAGAATTGAACATGTGTTTTTTTGTTTTGTGTGGGTGCCTACAGACAAAAGGGCCATCCACACTGTAAGATTTAGAGAAGACTTTATCCTTCAGATTGACATTTTCTATGTAGTGCAAGGGCCTGCCTGATTGCATCCAAATTGAAAGTGTTGAGGTTTGAGCTTATATTATATGGTTTGGTTAAGTCTACAGGAAAAAGTCTAGACAAATTGTTAGTGTATGGCCCATTAAGCTGCCAAGGCCGGAGTTTTGCACTTTGCATGCTGCTTGTACTGGTGATGTGAGGGGTTGTAATGTAGAGTAGGGATGTGACAGTGTTGTGTTGAGGTGTGAGGCAAATGTAGTGTTGGACTATGAGGGTCTGTGTTGTTGAAATATGGAGAGAGTCCAATATCAGACACCTATGTTTATTGGTCAAGAAATTGTAAGAACCATGGTAAATATGTAAAGAATTGCATCTCGATAAAACTAGGACCACACTCATAAAATCAAAATTGTGTTGTTTCCATTGATGTGCTTGAAATTTGGGTAGGACACCCCCCCCCCCCCCCCCCCAAATTCAAGATAGTTTAAAAAAAACTGTTAAAAAAATGAGAGTGAAAAGAGATCCCAAGTGTAGTGATGTGATTTGAACCCATGACGTTGTTAACTGCAGTGAAGTTGCAAAGCACTTAGCTATTGTGCAGAATAAAGCTGTATGGTGGAAAAAAAGGAGTGTGTTAAGGCTAAAAAGCACATATAGCTAAAGAACTAAACATTGTATGGAATGTGGGAAGAAGACCATGGTAAAATTGTGAGGTTTCATCTTGCCCTGAAGTAGGGTAGGGGTTTGGTCACTTGCCTTTGGTACTTTCAATCATAAGATCGATTTGACACACAGACAAGATCAAAAAAACACTTAAAATGGTGTAAGCTTGCAAGCGCTTCTGAGTGTAACATTATTTAGCAATATATATGATGTAATCCGTTACATTTTAGCAATATAAACAAAAAAAGAAAATAAAAAAAGTAGGTGGAGATGGTAAGCCTCGAACCTACAGCAGAGGGAGATGAATTACAGACGTGTGATGTGTGCACTAATCCACTAGCCCACATCGCTATGTGAAACTGCTATAAGCACGAAGACATAAGTTTGCGAATTGGCGAAGCCGCGATCGTAAGTGAATCCCGCTGACGGCGGAATTCATTATTGCTGTTTCACTAGCCAATTCGCCGCAGCGCCAGTTAATTGATTTGAACGCGGCGAAACTGAAACACGTCATAGATGTTTGAAGCTGCAGTTTCTTTAAATCCAGCCCATTATGTCTATACAATCATGGTGTGGTGTAGCACACCCTTTAATCCCAGTAACTCATTTAAAACTGGGGCCTACCTAGGGCAAATTATGTGGCCATCCCCATTATCATCTCACAAGATGCTATGCTTGGAGTCACTTCAGGCATGCCTTAGGCCTGGACTGCGAACATCTTTGGACAAAAACTATAGGGCAAAGTTTACCACCATACTCCTGGGCAAGTACAACTGTCATGGTCTTACAATTGTCCTTTGCATAAACACAAAACATTTTTCCATAATTTGGGAGGCCCAGTGCAGGCGCTACAACCATAGCATTTTTCAGATACATAAACGCATTCAACATTTCTGGACCTGTGGCTTGTCTCAAAATGTTGTCATAAAATAGGATCAGTCGGATCCATTGCAATCAATGATCCTAGTTTGTGGGCGGGCAAGACCCACGGTGGGCTGGCAAGACCCACTAGAGCCGCAGCTCTTTTGTGTTTGACTCTTCTTTCCCCCTCTGCGAGAACAAAACCAAGGTAAACAACACTTTCTTGGCACTATTGTCATTATTCCTGTGACACTTTGTACATGTAAATTTCGCAATGAACTCACTCGCTCTGACTGGCCTCCACAGAGTGACTACATATGTTATCCACATATTTTAGCGGGACTGATGCATGAGCAGGTGTCCATCCCCTCTTGCGTGGTCTGGAGAACTATAGAGCAGACTACTGAACTGTCCACTTAGCCCTGAGGCATTTCTACACCAGGTCAGTTACCTGGACCGAAAAACAAGAAATAAAGATGGCTGTGTCTCCTCGTCCACTAGGACGCTAAAAAAAATGTATTACTTCAACCAATCACTGTAAAGTGGGTAGCATAGGATGGTATGGCTATCAGTAGACATGGCACATCAGAAACCACTTCCATGCTACAATCAGATAAAACTAAAACTTTTTGGCTCCGTGCCAATCTTTACTAAAAACTTTTGGCCTTATGCCAATTTTACAAAAACCTGACCAGAGGTTCCCCTCCTTCAATAGAGGACACCCCTAAAATATCACTCAAAAACTGTAATCAGATAAAAAGTTAATCTGATTTGAAACTTTTGGCTCGGTGCCAATAGGGTCCAATTGACCATTGGACCCTAATTGCCACTAATTGTGGTAACCCCTTCTGTCCAAAAATAATTTCCATAACTATAACAGGAACAAAGATATTTACATTTGAACCCTTTCTTGGCAAATAGCCAATTTTCTAAATTTTTCACCAGAGCTCCCTTTTACATAGGGACCCATTTGCAAAATATAATTTTTTATTATCTATAATTCTATAAAAAATAACCTCAAAATATCCTGTCGACTATGGCGAACTATTATTACTCTTCCCAGAGGTTCCTATGCTTTATACACAAATGTATAAAAGGCAAAACACCAAAAATTCCATAAAAAATAATTGCATATGTGTGGGAATGCTGGGACCCATAGTCCTACAAGCTCCACGCAAGAAGTGACCCCCTCCCTAGGAATGTGGGAACCACCCCTCCCTAGGAATGTACAAACTTCAAGCTCAACATCGCAGCTTCAAACAATTATGTATGTCTAGCTGGGAAAGTGAATATTCAGAACAACAAAACAGGGGCGCAGTGTACTATTTCTTTAAATATACCTTCGGTATCTGTCTAATATATACCTAACTCCATCCTCCTTCCAAGGGGGCATGGAATCAATCCTGCATCCAGGGGACTTATGGCCCATTACCCCTGGATCCCGGTGTCACTGTAAATCCGCTCACTGTTGTGATGTTGCTGTGAGGCTGTTGTGAGGTTGTTCAATTGTAGGGGGACCTAATTTGAAAATGTCCTACTCTGCCTCTGAATCCCCCTTTTCTTCTGCCTTTCTGATAATGCTCTTGGAAATGCACGCTGACAGGCTGTTTTCCTTTCAGCAGATCAAAAACAGCCAGCCGCATTTTTTTCTATTATGGCTTTTTTGAAAACCATCCCTGTCTTTATTAGCCCAGTATGAAGCCTGCCATTTCACAATTAGCATGTACTGGGACTTTAAAATTACTGATAAATGTCTGAATCATGAAGCTGTGCCACTCCTGGGTGACACATAAACCGGCCTCATGAGTCCATACATTTCTAAACCTTGTCCAAAACTCCAGGACAGTTTCACCTGACTTCTGCTTACAAGCAATTGCTGTGGGTAACTCACTCTTAAAAGCCCTAGTTAACTCTTCACTATTCCTTATCTCATTGTGGATTACCCGGGAAATATGGGAAAGTTTGTCTATCTTCTATTAATCATAATACACTTAAAACCTTCAGTATAATTCACATATACAATATACATTAATTCTTACACTTTAACTTTAGGTAGACCGATCTTCTACCTTAATTTACTTCCAGGAATATTACTCACCAAATATTCCGGGCCATTTTCAAAACAAAACAATAAACAAATACCAACATTCTCTCACTCAATAAAACATGTCTCTAGGATTTACACATTCACATAATCACTTGTTACCATGGTTTCAAAACCCTCTTTCAAGCCACTGATGTATATAAATTAAACCGTTATACTTTTGGACTCCGGTGTCCCTTGTGGGACAAAAAAGAAAAAACCCTTTCCGAGTCTTGACCAATACCTCCCAGGTACAGTGGCTATCAAGAAAGTTTTCCTACCACTATAGACAAACAATACACATATTATCTTTTACAGTACTTCTATTCGACAGAAAGAAGAAGCAAAAGGAAGGAAAAGGATCTGAGTCTTGTGGATTACAACCGGTCAGTCAATTTTCACAGTACTGTTTATAATATTTCAATATTTCATAGATCCAATCTATGTCTTTAGGTTTCCAAAACCTATCAGGTCACCCAGGACCTGGGACCCTCCAAGTGCCTCTTTAGTGTTCCCAGAACACTTAGCAAGTCTATACAGCCAACAGGTATTACTCTAAACTATATGGTCGTTGACCCAGAGGTCTTGGCAAGGCAGAGGAAAATTTCAACACTTACCGGACACGGGCGTTGTTGACCATCTCGGTGTGGGACCTCCATTACTGTTAGCATTAGATCACACTCAGTGAAGTATAGACCTGATGACTTGTCCCGGGTTGTACCACAAGTTCCAGGGGCCCGGAGATTATTTTGAACAAAGAGAAACATGCAGCATTCGGTTGCTCAAAGTCATCTGCCGAAAAGTTTATTTCATACAGCTTATATGATAAAAATGTCCAGGACAGGAGAACAATGAAAGTACAGCTACACCCCCTTGAAATGTTCCCACAAATATACATTGTATCATGTGTGACTTTCTGTAGACAGAAGAAACATTACCAGCTGTGTCTGGGATCTGTACAACCATTGTCTTAGGAACGAACAAGATAAGAGAGTGTAACGCTCCTGCGTTTTTGTAGTAGGCTGGATATGCAGCTGCAAAATCTCCACTCAGTAGTCATGTAGAGATGTGTTGAATAACCAGATCCAACTCTCCAGACTCATCACTGTGGGCCTGTCAGCTTCAACATACAGATATATACACACTCAATAAGATGTTCCTGTAGTGGTAGAATGTATATGACAGTATGAAGGTGATGTGCTGAAGGGACAGGTGTGAACAGTGATAGAGATGGTAAGCACTTGATAGGTTTGTTCAGGAGAGTACTAGATGGTATTAGGTAGAGTGCAGATAGGTTAGTAATCGAGTATGGTAACAGGTGGTAAGGACAGCAGATGACAATTACAGGATAGACTAACCCAGTGCAAGGATAGATGGTAGTAGACTCAAGAGCTAGCAATCTATGTAGCAGTGCAGATGATAGATGGTAGTAGACTTAAGAGCAAGCAATCTATGTAACAGTGCAGATGATAGATGGTAGTAGACTCAAGAGCTAGCAATCTATGTAACAGTGCAGATGGTAGATGGTAGTAGACTCAAGAGCTAGCAATCTATGCAACAGTGCAGATGATAGATAGTGTAAGTAAGGTTATGGAGGATTCCCCTGTGGGGTACTTATCACTAGTAAATGTTAGTAGTAGAGGGGTCCAGTAGAGAGGGAAAGATCCGGTAGCGAGATACAGGGATCAGTAGCGAGGTTACGGTCTGCTCCAGGTAGAAGTAATTAGCTGGAGGTTCCGACAGCAAGACAGGCTTGAATGCCTGTGGATACACAAGGCAGGTTGAACGAACGATGTGAGTGAGAACGCCGGCGGTTGAAATAGCCGCTCTGCGGCGCTCAGCGATGACATCATCTGTCTTAAAGGTGTATGCGTACCACCTAGTAAGAAAGGTGGGACGCATATTTGGAAGGAAATTAATTATTAAGGGTACCAGAGGTACCAGAATCTTACAGAGAGAAACTAAAGACACTGAGACCTAACTAGATTTTGTTCTCAGCAAAATATAAATCTCATGCATGCTGAAAATGCTCATGCTCATTCACAAAATGTCTTCTAAAACAAAATGGAAGGACTCTTGCTCAATTCTCTTTCAGTATTATGACAGGAAATGTACCAGATGATTGGAGGAAAGCTAACGTGATACCGATATTCAAAAAAGGGCAGAGGCATGTCCCAGGATATTATAGGCCTGTCAGTCTGACATGGATAGTATGTAAACTTCTGGAGGGGATAATAAGGGACTATATCGTAGAGTTTGCTTAAGACAACAACATCATCAGCAGTAATCATTTGGTTTGACAAATGGGCATTCTTGTCAAACCAATCTCTTAACTTTCTATGAGGAGGTGAGCTGTGAGCTAGATAGGGGGAGACCAGTGGATGTGGTGTACCTGGATTTCGCTAAAGAGTTTGATACAGTCCCCACAAGCGCGTAATTTATAAAATAAGGTCTGCAGGCATCGACCGCAAGGTTTGCTCTTGGATATGGAACTTGCTAAAAGGGTGTGTCCAAAGGGTGGTAATAAATAGCGCATATTCAGACTGGTCTGTGGTGGTAAGTGGGGTCCCCCAAGGCTCAGTCCTGGGACCAACCCTGTTCAATTTATTTATAAACAGCATTGAGGACGGGATCAGTAGTTCTATATCAGTTTTTGCAGATGACACAAAATTGGGCAGGGCAATAACTGCACGGCATGAAGCAGATATCCTACAGAATGACCTGGACAAAATAACAGAGTGGGCAACGACATGGCAAATGAGGTTTAATGGAGAAGTGTAAGGTTTTGCACTTGGGGACTTAAAACCTAAAAGCAAAATACACTTTAGGGGGGAACCTTTGGGGAAATCAAAAATGTAGAAAGAGCTGGGAGTCTTAGTAGAGGAAAGACTAAGCAATAGCATGCAATGTCAATCGGCAGCAGCCAAAGCCGGCAGAATATTAGCATGCATAAAGAAAGGGATGTATTCCAGAGATAAAACTATAATCCTTCCATTTTAAAAAACTCTGGTCTGACCGCATCTGGAGTATTCTGTCCAGTTCTGGTCACCAGTCCTCAGGAGGGATGTGTTGGAGCTGGAGAGAGTCCAGAGAAGGGCAACTAAACTAATTAGGGGATTGGAGGACCTTAATTATGAAGAGTGTCTGCAATCGCTTGATTTATTCTCCCTGGAGAAGAGACGCCTGAGAGGGGACATGATAGCAATTTATAAATACCTCAATGGTGATCTCAGCATAGAAAAAAAGCTATTCAGTCGAAAGGATTGCATGAGGACTCGAGGGCATACAAATCGATTAGAGGAGCAGCGTTTTAACCTCAGGCAACTCAGGGGGTTCTTTACTGTTAGGGCTACAGGAGTGTGGAATTCTCTACCACAAGAGGTGGTTTCTGCAGGAAGTATGGTTGCTTTCAAAAGACTCTTGGACGTACATCTCAATGATCAGAACATTCGGGGGTATGAGAGATGATTACGGTCACACACACCTACACAGGTTGAACTAGATGGACTATTGTCCTTATTCAACCTCAACCACTATGTAACTATCGTATGTAACTATGTAACTATTTTGTTCTGTAGGGCCTCTCCTTTAAAAAAAAAAAATATATATATATAATGTTTGGGGGTTCAAAGTAATTTTCTAGTAAAAAAAAAAAAATATTTTTTCATGTAAACAAAAAGTCACAGAAAAGGCTTGGTTTTCAATTGGTTAGAAGAGTGGGTGATGTGTGGCTAAGATTGAGCATAAAATGCCAGGACAGTTCAAACACCACCCAAATGACCCCTTTTTGGAAAGTAGACACCCAAAGCTATTTGCTGAGAGGCATATTGAGTCTGTGGAGTATTTTATATTTTGCCTCAAGTTTCGGGAAGGTGACAATTTGTTTTTTTTTTTTTTGTTTTGTTTTTTACACAAAGTTGTTACTAAATTATATATTGCTCACGGATGCCATGGGTATACTGTATGTGAAATGACACCCCAAAAGACATTCTGCTGCTTCTCCTGAGTACAGTGATACCTCATGTGGGAGACTTTTTGGAAGGTAATTTTCTCGAAACTTGTGGCAAAATATAAAATATTCCATGGACTCGCCATGCCTCTCAGCAAATAGCTTGGGGTCTCTACTTTCTAAAATGGGGTCATTTGGGGGAATTTTGTGCTATCTTGAAATTTCAGGGCCTCCGAAACTGTGATGGGTAGTAAGGAGTAAAATCAAATATTTACGCCATTTGAAAACCTGAAGATGGTGATTGGTTTTCGGGGTCCCGTACACAGCTAGGCTCCCAAAAAGTCTCACACATGGGGTATCCCCATACTCAGGAGAAGCAGCAGAATGTATTTTGGGGTGTCATTCCACATATACCCATGTCATGTGTGAGAAATACATTTTGGCCAAAATATATGACATAAATTGAGTATATTGGATATTTTTTAAAAGAGAAAGTTGAAAATGTATTTTCTCAAAATTTTCGCTCTTTTTTTATTAATATCGCAAAAAATGAAAAGCACAGAGGTGATCAAATACCACCAAAAGAAAGCTATCTTTGTGGGGAAAAAAAGGACGTAAATTTCGTTTGGGCACACCATTGCATGACCACGCAATTGTCAGTTAAAGTCACGCAGTGCCAAGTTGAAAAAAGGGGCCTGGTCTTTGAGCAGCCAAATCCTCCGGGGCTTAAAGCGGAATTCCGGGCACAAAAACATTTTTTCAATGAACATACTCCCGGGACAGTCAGGGCTAGTACATTCCACAATGGCTAGCCTCTGATCTGTCCCGGTTCGCACTTACCTGCAAGAAGAAATACTCAAATTTCTTCTCCAGCGTTGCCATCTCTGTTGTGGGCAGCTGAAGCCAGTGCGATCCTCTTCTGCGTCCTCTTCCGTGTCTTCTTCTCCCAGAATGCTCCTGCACTGGCCCCTCTCGTCACTTCCGGTGTGGCGCCGCATTCCTACACAGCTTCTGGGCATGCCCAGAAGCTGTTTAGCAGCGAATGCGGCGTTGCACCGGAAGTGACGAGCGGGACCGGTGCCGGCGCATTGATTCCTGGGAGCGATGACGTTCAACTCCCAGGAATCATTGCAAACCGGAAGTGATGGCGCGGGCCGCGGCCACAGAGGGAGGAAGTGGAAAATAGGTGAGTATTTCTTTGTACAATTACAAGGTAAGTAAAAAAAAAAGAAAATAATCCTAACTATCCAATTCCTTTTCAGCTGAAGAAGAGCAAGCGGATGGCCACAAATCGATTAGGTATATTTTGTGCCCGGAACTCCGCTTTAAGTGGTTAAAGACCACAACATAAAGGGATATACAATGTACGGTTAACATCAAACACACACACACACATCATAGGTTGAACTGGATGGACTGATGTCTTTTTTCAACCTCACTAACTATGTAACTACAGTGCCTTGCAAAAGTATTCAACCCCCTTGAACTTTTCGACCTTTTGCCACATTTCAGGCTTCAAACATAAAGATATAAAAGTGTAATTTTTTGTGAAGAATCAACAACAAGTGAGACACAATCGTGAAGTGGAACGAAATTTATTGGATATTTCAAACTTTTTTAACAAATAAAAAACTGAAAAATTGGGCGTGCAAAATTATTCAGCCCCATTAAGTTAATACTTTGCAGCACCACCTTTTGCTGCGATTACAGCTGTATGTCTCTATCAGTTTTGCACATTGAGAGACTGACATTTTTGCCCATTCCTCCTTGCAAAACAGCTCGAGCTCAGTGAGGCTGAATGGAGAGCGTTTGTGAACAGCAGTTTTCAGTTCTTTCCACAGATTCTCGATTGGATTCAGGTCTGGACTTTGACTTGGCCATTCTTACACCTGGATATGTTTATTTGTGAACCATTCCATTGTAGATTTTGCTTTATGTTTTGGATCATTGTCTTGTTGGAAGACAAATCTCCGTCCCAGTCTCAAGTCTTTTGCAGACTCCATCAGGTTTTCTTCCAGAATGGTCCTGTATTTGGCTCCATCCATCTTCCCATCAATTTTAACCATCTTCCCTGTCCCTGCTGAAGAAAAGCAGGCCCAAACCATGATGCTGCCACCACCATGTTTGACAGTGGGGATGGTGTGTTCAGGGTGATGAGCTGTGTTGCTTTTACGCCAAACATAACGTTTTGCATTGTTGCCAAAAAGTTTGATCATCTGACCAGAGCACCTTCTTCCACATGTTTGGTGTGTCTCCCAGGTGGCTTGTGGCAAACTTTAAACGACACTTTTTATGGATATCTTTAAGAAATGGCTTTCTTCTTGCCACTCTTCTATAAAGGCCAGATTTGTGCAGTTAACGACTGATTGTTGTCTTATGGACAGAGTCTCCCTCCTCAGCTGTAGATCTCTGCAGTTCATCCAGAGTGATCATGGGCCTCTTGGCTGCATCTCTGATCAGTCTTCTCCTTGTATGAGCTGAAAGTATAGAGGGACGGCCAGGTCTTCGTAGATTTGCAGTAGTCTGATACTCCTTCCATTTCAATATTATCGCTTGCACAGTGCTCCTTGGGATGTTTAAAGCTTGGGAAATCTTTTTGTATCCAAATCCGGCTTTAAACTTCTCCACAACAGTATCTCGGACCTGCCTGGTGTGTTCCTTTTTCTTCATGATGCTCTCTGCGCTTTAAACGGACCTCTGAGACTATCACAGTGCAGGTGCATTTATACGGAGACTTGATTACACACAGGTGGATTCTATTTATCATCATTAGTCATTTAGGTCAACATTGGATCATTCAGAGATCCTCACTGAACTTCTGGAAAGAGTTTGCTGCACTGAAAGTAAAGGGGCTGAATAATTTTGCACGGCCAATTTTTCAGTTTTTTATTTGTTAACAAAGTTTGAAATATCCAATAAATTTAGTTCCACTTCATGATTATGTCCCACTTGTTGATTCTTCACAAAAAATTACAGTTTTATATCTTTATGTTTGAAGGCTGAAATGTGGCAAAAGGTTGCAAAGTTCAAGGGGGCCGAATACTTTCGCAAGGCACTGTATGTATGTAACTATGATGGTGTTGTGTGCCATGACACTGAGGTCTGACATATCAGCAAACCTCATTCCTTTCCACATGTTTGCTCCACTTTCTAGAAGTAGCACAAGCATCACTTCGTCTTTGTTGATTCCCCAGTCTTCAAGCATGCCTAGAAACATATCTCTACTGTACTCAGTATGGGATCCTTGCATCACTTTTGTATTCATCACCAATTGCCTTCTTGTCTATCCGCTGTCAGTGAAGTGTAAGAATCATTAGTGACTCTGACTCTGTTTGTCCTGACCAGCAGTCAGCCGTGAATGAGAGCGAGTTGCCAGCATTCTCTGGTTGCAGCATATTCTTTACTTTGTCAACGACCTTTTGGTGAATCTTTCCCAGCATTTTGGTTTGACAATACTTCTCACTCTTCAGTGTGTAGCTTGACTCAAGTATGGACATCAACCACTTAAATCCTGAGTCAGACACCATTGTAAATGGCTGGTTATTAGTGACAATCATCTCCGTGATTGCTCTGTCCAGCAGTTGGGATCTTTTATCTGAATCTAGGTAGTGACATCTGTTTTTTTCAGAAACATATCTGTTATTGTTGCCTGGGATAGTGGAGGAGGTATTTCAAAATCACATTTATATTAATTTTGTTTTTTCTGTGCTGCATAATATAATTGATTATGATGAACTATTAGATGGGCCCAAAGATTTGACATATTTTAGTTTTTTGCAGTTACTGATCCCATGCTTATATTGTTTGTGCATGTGTTGCACACTGCTGCTTTTCCTTGAGATGGTTGAGATGAGAAATAGTCCCAGACCACACTTTTACTTTTTCCTCTCCTCATCCATTGCCATTGCAATTTGAAAGAGACAAAAAAGTTTAAAAAAACGGTTGGCTGGCTGCTGGCCTGGCACCCTGCCCTGCTGTGGGTGGTCTGCTGGCACCCTGTTGTGGGTCAGTCAGTGGCTGACACCTGGCAGTGTGGGGGGCTTGCTGAGTTGCTGTCACCCTGTTGTGGGTCGGTGGCTGATGCCTGGCAGTGTGGGTGGCTTGCTTGCTGGCACCCTGTTGTTGGGTGGCTGGCTGCTGTCACCCTGTTGTGGGAAGGTGGCTGACGCCTGGCAGTGTGGGTGGCTTGCTGGCCTGGTGTCACACTGTTGTGGGTGGTTGGCTTGCTGGAACACTGTGGTGGGTGGCTGGCTTGCTGGAAACTGTGGTGGTTGGCTGGCTTGGTGTCACCCTGTTGTGGATGGCTAGCTTGCTGGAACACTGTGGTGGGTGGCTGGCTTGCTGGAACACTGTGGTGGTTGGCTGGCTTGCTGGAACATTGTGGTGTGTGGCTGGCTGGCTTGCTGGAACACTGTGGTGGGTGGCTGGCTGGCTTGCTGGAACAATGTGGTGGGTGGCTGGCTTGGGGTCACCCTGTTGTGGGTGGCTGGCTTGGTGTCACTCACCTTGGCCTGTTGTGGGTGGCTGGCTTGCTGGAACACTGTGTGGTCATGGTGGCGGGTGGCTGGCTTGGTGTCATCTGGGTGGCTGGTTTGCTGGAACCCTATTGTGGGGTGGGTGGCTGGTTGATGGCACCCTGTGGTGGGTGGCTGAGGCCAGGGCCTGTGGGTGGATGGCTGGCACCGTGAGCACCGTGACCGGACTGCAGCTTACTGCACATGAGGCTGTACAAAGCGTGGGAGGCGGTCTCAGAAGGCAGAACGTGTGCAGTGCGTGGTGAAATTACGTCACGTATGCGCCGCGCAGGCGTGGGAGGCCGTCTTAGAAGGCAGAAAGTGTGCAGCGCAACATACACAATGACGTCACGAAAATATTGGCAATATCGGTAACTTAAGAGGCCAATTCCGATATATCGGGGAAAGTGCATATCAGGCCCCCGATATATCGGTGTTGCCGATAATCAGTCGATCCCTAGTTAACACTCACGTCTCTTCCACGGATGTCAATACAGAGAGCAGAGCAGAGCAGAGAGATTTATCGACTTTCACTTTTACTTCAAACCTGCTGTTCCATTAAATCTAAAAAATACTGTCTGTGCACTCTCACATTAGATGTTTTTACGATCCGTAGCTCAAAGTGTAAAACAAGCTTGGAGCACGGAGCTGCTGTGTATTCAGCTCCCCTGTGCCTGCTCCAGCACACCAAATAGTCCGTCTGTGTTAGACCCGGCTTCACTAAAATGCTTGAAGCTTCTCTGAGTATAGTGAGATGGTGAGCATCATGGGGCCCCCTTCTGGCCTTGGGCAGTGTCCGAATGCCCGTATGGTCAGTCCGCCCCTGCTTACTACCTATCACAATTTCAGAGGCCCTGAAATGCAAAGATAGCACAAACCCCCCAAATGATGCCTTTTTGGAAAGTAGACACCCCAAGCTATTTGCTGAGAGGCATGTTGAGTCCATGGAATATTTTATGTTTTGCTACAAGTTTTGGAAAAATTACAAAAATGTTTTTTTTTTTCAATTTGTTCAAGTTGTCAATTAAATGATGTATTGCTCAAACATGCCATGGGTATATGTGCAATTACACCCCAAAATATATTCTGCTGCTTCTCCTGAGTATGGTGACACCACACGTGTGAGACATTTTGGCAGTCTAGCCATTTACAGGACCCAAAAACCCAATCACTGCCTTCAGGCTTTCTAAGGTGTAAATTGCTCATTTCACTTTCTCACTACCTATCACAGTTTTAGAGGCACTGAAAAAGATAGCACAAAACTCCCCCAAATGACCCCAGTTTGGAAATTAGACACTCCAAGCTATTTGCTGAGAGGCATGTTAAGTTCATGGAATATTTAATATTTTGCCACAAGATTTGGGAAAATGCAAAAAATGTTTGTTTTTTGTTTTTTTACACAAAGTTGTGACAAAAACATAGTTACAAAGTTACATAGTAGGTGAGGTTGAATAAAGAAAATAGTCCATCCAGTTCAACCTGTGTAGGTGTGTGTGGCCGTAATCATCTCACATACCCCTGAATGTTCTGATCTTTGAGATGTATGTCTAAGAGTCTTTTGAAAGCCACCATACTTCCCGCAGAAACCACCTCTTGTGGTAGAGAATTCCACAATCTTGTAGCCCTAATAGTAAAGAACCCCCCACGTTGCCTGAGGTTAAAACGCTTTTCCTCTAATCGCATTGTATGCCCGCGAGTCCTCATGCAATCCCTCTGATTGAATAGCTTTTTTTCTATGCCGAGATCACCATTGAGATATTTATAAATTGCTATCATGTCCCCTCTCAGGCGTCTCTTCTCCAGGGAGAATAAATCAAGCGATTGCAGACGCTCTTCATAATTAAGGTCCTTCAATCCCCTAATTAGTTTAGTTGCCCTTACCTGGGCTCTCTCCAGCTCCGACACATCCCTCCTGAGGACTGGTGAACAGAACTGGACAGAATACTCCAGATGTGGTCAGACCAGAGTTTTATAAAGTGGAAGGATTATAGTCTTATCTCTGGAATACATCCCTTTCTTTATGCATGCTAATATTCTGCTGGCTTTGGCAGCTGCCGCTTGACATCGCATGCTATTGCCTAGTCTATCCTCTACCAAGACTCCCAGATCTTTCTCCATTTTTGATTCCCCCAAAGGTTCCTCCCCTAACGTGTATTGTGCTTTTATGTTTTTAGTCCCCAAGTGCAAAACCTTACACTTCTCCACATTAAACCTCATTTGCCATGTCGTTGCCCACTCTGTTATTTTGTCCAGGTCATTCTGTATGATATCTGCTTCATGCTGTGCAGTTATTGCCCTGCCCAATTTTGTTTTATCTGCAAAAACTGATATAGAACTACTGATTCCGTCCTCAATGCTGTTTATGAATAAATTGAACAAGGTTTGTCCCAGGACTGAGCCTTGGGGGACCCCGCTTACCACCTCAGACCAGTCTGAGTATGCACTGTTTATTACCACTCTTTGGACACGCCCTTTTAGCCAGTTCCGTATCCAAGAGCAAACCCTGCGGTCGATGCCTGCCGACCTTATTTTATAAATTAAGCGCTTGTGGGGAACTGTATCAAACGCCTTAGCGAAATCCAGGTACACCACATCCACTGGTCTGCCCCTATCTAGCTCACAGCTCACCTCCTCGTAGAATGTTAAGAGATTGGTTTGACAAGAACGCCCATTTGTTAACCCGTGCTGATTACTGCTGATGATGTTGTTGTCTTTAGCAAACTCTACGGTATAGTCCCTTATCATCCCCTCCAGAAGTTTACATACTATCGATGTCAGACTACCATGAAATATTTAATGGGCTCAAATGCCTCTCAGGAAATTCCTTGGGGTGTCTTCTTTCCAAAAAGGGGTAATTTGGGGGGGGGGGGGTTGTACTGCCCTGCCATTTTAGCACTTCAAGAAATAAGATAGCCAGTATGAAAGTAAAAGCTACGTAAATTCCAGTATATACTCCATAGTTTGTAGACACTATAACTTTTGCGCAAACCAATAAATATGCGCTTATTGAGATTTTTTTTTTTTTATCAAACACATGTAGCTAAATATATTTTGGCCTAAATGTATGACAAAAATTGAGTTTATTGGATATTTTTTATAAGAAAAAGTAGAAAATTTTATTTTTCTCAAAATTTACAGTCTTTTTTTGTTTATATCGCAAAAAATAAAACCCGCAGAGGTGATCAAATACAACCAAAGGAAAGCTCTATTTGTGGAAAAAAAGACATATATTTTGTTTGGGTACAGCATTGCATGACTGAGCAATTACCAGTTAAAGTCACGCAGTGCCAAATTGCAAAAAATGGCCCAGTCATTAAGGGGGTAAAACCTTCCGGTCCTTAACCTCCCTGGCAGTCTGATTATGTCCAGATTTCTGTGCTAAAAGGGGTACATTGTTTTGCATGGAAATCTGTTCTTTTACATTTTAAAACCCACCTTCCCCTGCAATCCCCCGCTGTCCTCCCCCGCCATCCTCCCGCTGTGTGCTCGGCTGATGCTGGCACCTGTCTTCCAGTTTCCTTCCCTGCGAGTGTTGCGACGCAGGGGTGGAACCGGTGGCAATTTAAAAAATGTAAATACACTAAATGACATGATACAAAGCTGTGATCCTAACGGATTACACTGTATCATGCCATTTCACCACAGGATTTCACCTGGTGACTTTTCCAGTGCCCTGCTGGTGCTTTTCCAGTTCTTTGTGCCTGGAATATTGGGAATGACCAAGTCGTACAAAAAGTGTTCCTTGTGCGCAAAAGTGCTTTTAGACGAACTGGAAAACAGCAACAGCGAAACTGAGTTACTTGAAGAACTGAGCGATAGCGATTCGTGGGAAAATTCGTCATCAGTTACCGAAAGTGACGACAGCGACGATTCTGATGTCTCTTTCTGGCACATAGTTCCGTTGGAAATTCTGAAGAATCATTTAATATACTTCCCAAATTCCACAAGCTACGTGCCAGAAAGAGACATCAGAATCGTCGCTGTCGTCACTTTTCTTACCTGATGACGAATTTTCCCACGATTCGCTATCGCTCAGTTCTTCAAGTAACTCAGTTTCGCTGTTGCTGTTTTCCAGTTCTTCTAAAAGCGCTTTTATGCAAAAATAATGCTTTTTGGACGCCATGGTCGGTTTTTCAGGAGCAAAGCACTGGAAAAGCACAACAGGGCACTGGAAAAGTCACCAGGTGCAATCCTGTGCTGAAATGGCATGATACAGTGTAATCCGTTAGGATCACAGCTTGGTATCATGTCATTTGTGTATTTACACTTTCGCAACTCTCGCAGGGAAGGGAACTGGAAGGCAAGTGCCGGCAATCGGTCGTGCACAGAGCGGGGAGAGAGTATGAGGACAGCAGGGGGATCGCAGGGAAGGTGAGTAGTGATGTCGCGAACCTAAAATTCGCCGTTCGCGAACGGCGAACGCGAACATCGGCAAATGTTCGCGAACCGGGCGAACCGCCATAGACTTCAATAGGCAGGCGAATTTTAAAACACACAGGGACTCTTTCTGGCCACAATAGTGATGGAAAAGTTGTTTCAAGGGGACTAACACCTGGACTGTGGCATGCCGGAGAGGGATCACGCAAAAAAAAGTTCTTAAAAATTATAATTTTTTGATAGAGAGCCAATTATTGGAAAAATTAAAAAAAAATAAAAATAAAAAATTTCTTTGGATTTAGCATCTGGGGGGTCTAAAAAGTGTACCTGTGAAGTTTCAGCTCTGTAGCATGTCCAGAACCCCTAAAAAACAGCATTTGTCTTATATTTTCAGGAATATGGCTTCTCTGCGGCTGGCTTTTTCTCTTGCAGGCATTTATCGGGCATTTTTTTAGGCAGGCATGTCATTTTTTGTATTTAGTGTCTGGGGGGTCTAAAAAGTGTACCTGTCAATTTTCAGCTCTGTAGCATGTCCAGAACCCCTAAAAAACAGCATTTTTCGTATATTTTCAGGAATATGGCTTCTCTGCGGCTGGCTTTTTCTCTTGCAGGGATTTATCGGGCATTTTTTTTGGCAGGCATGTCATTTTTTGTATTTAGTGTCTGGGGGGTCTAAAAAGTGTACCTGTCAAGTTTCAGCTCTGTAGCATGTCCAGAACCCCTAAAAAACAGCATTTTTCTTATATTTTCAGGAATATGGCTTCTCTGCGGCTGGCTTTTTCTCTTGCAGGCATTTAGCGGGCATTTTTTTAGGCAGGCATGTCATTTTTTGTATTTAGTGTCTGGGGGGTCTAAAAAGTGTACCTGTCAAGTTTCAGCTCTGTAGCATGTCCAGAACCCCTAAAAAACAGCATTTTTATTATATTTTCAGTAATACGGCTTCTCTGCGGCTGGCTTTTTCTCTTGCAGGCATTTATCGGGCATTTTTTTAGGCAGGCATGTCATTTTTTGTATTTAGTGTCTGGGGGGTCTAAAAAGTGTACCTGTCAAGTTTCAGCTCTGTAGCATGTCCAGAACCCCTAAAAAACAGCATTTTTCTTATATTTTCAGTAATACGGCTTCTCTGCGGCTGGCTTTTTCTCTTGCAGGCATTTAGCGGGCATTTTTTTAGGCAGGCATGTCATTTTTTGTATTTAGTGTTTGGGGGGTCTAAAAAATGTACCTGTCAAGTTTCAGCTCTGTAGCATGTCCAGAACCCCTAAAAAACAGCATTTTTATTATATTTTCAGTAATACGGCTTCTCTGCGGCTGGCTTTTTCTCTTGCAGGCATTTATCGGGCATTTTTTTAGGCAGGCATGTCATTTTTTGTATTTAGTGTCTGGGGGGTCTAAAAAGTGTACCTGTCAAGTTTCAGCTCTGTAGCATGTCCAGAACCCCTAAAAAACAGCATTTTTCTTATATTTTCAGTAATACGGCTTCTCTGCGGCTGGCTTTTTCTCTTGCAGGCATTTAGCGGGCATTTTTTTAGGCAGGCATGTCATTTTTTGTATTTAGTGTCTGGGGGGTCTAAAAAGTGTACCTGTCAAGTTTCAGCTCTGTAGCATGTCCAGAACCCCTAAAAAACAGCATTTTTATTATATTTTCAGTAATACGGCTTCTCTGCGGCTGGCTTTTTCTCTTGCAGGCATTTATCGGGCATTTTTTTAGGCAGGCATGTCATTTTTTGTATTTAGTGTCTGGGGGGTCTAAAAAGTGTACCTGTCAAGTTTCAGCTCTGTAGCATGTCCAGAACCCCTAAAAAACAGCATTTTTCTTATATTTTCAGTAATACGGCTTCTCTGCGGCTGGCTTTTTCTCTTGCAGGCATTTATCGGGCATTTTTTTAGGCAGGCATGTCATTTTTTGTATTTAGTGTCTGGGGGGTCTAAAAAGTGTACCTGTCAAGTTTCAGCTCTGTAGCATGTCCAGAACCCCTAAAAAACAGCATTTTTCTTATATTTTCAGGAATACGGCTTCTCTGCGGCTGGCTTTTTCTCTTGCAGGCATTTATCGGGCATTTTTTTAGGCAGGCATGTCATTTTTTGTATTTAGTGTCTGGGGGGTCTAAAAAGTGTACCTGTCAAGTTTCAGCTCTGTAGTATGTCCACAACCCAAAAAAAACAGCATTTTTCTTATGATTTTTAGTAGAAAACTAATGCAGTGTCTTTCCAGCTGTCTTTTTTTCTTTCTGGCAAGCTGAAATATGATATGCCAAGGCAAACATGCCTATCAGTTGAGCTATGACACAGACAACACTGCACACATGGGGAAATATGTAAAACAAAAAACAGGAAAAGGAAATTAGGTGACGGTCACAAAACATGATATTGTGATTGGCCAAATAAAAAGTCACCTCGCGATGAGGTCGCGCCAAAGTCGCGCTAAGTCGCGCCAAAGTCGCACTGGAAGCGACGCTACTTTAGTGGTAGCGGCAGTGTAAACCAGCACTAAAACATCCAGTGTGTGAATACGATCAGGTATGATGTTTTATCGGTCAAGTAGTGTAAGGGTTACGCCCGTCGCCCGCTTCACAGTGACAGACCAAACTCTGACAGACCAAACTCCCCGTTTAACAGTCAGTCAGTCCATTTGCACAACTGCAAACTCCCAATTTGCACAAGGTTGGATACCAAGCTAGCCATGTCCCGTTCCTTGTCCTCACTGACATCATTGAAGGTCTCTTCCTCCACCCAGCCACATACAACACCAAGGGTCCCCGAAAGGTGAGAACAAGCCCCCTGGGACGCCTGCTGTGGCTGGTATTCCACCTCCTCAAAGCCACCTTCCTCCTCTGACTTCTCTTCTTCAGACTCCTCTCTCTGCGTTGCCACAGGTCCAGCAATTGACAACGAAAAGGCTGCTTCTGGTGGTGATGAGGACCACAACTCTTCCTCTTCATGCTCATCTATAGCCTGATCCAGTACTCTTCGCAGGGCACGCTCCAGAAAAAACGCATATGGGATGAGGTCGATGATGTTGCCTTGGGTTCGACTGACCACCAGGGTTGTCATCTCCGCAAAAGGACGCATGAGCCTACAGCCATTGTTCATGAGCATTCAGTAACGCGGCCAAAAAATACCCAGCTCCGCAGAAAGAATGAAAGAAAATGAATGTTTTTTTTTATGAAAAATTATCCTGCGGATCGCTTTTGGTCTGTACACAATGAAGCAACGACCTTATCATCTGGGGTGTGCCAACACAATCCTAGAGGTGATCGCTTCATTGTGATACGCAAGCCCCTTCACCACGACAAGGTAACGATCACAAAGGGGAATTGACACATGTATGTGCCTTTTTTTTGTTTTTTGTTTTTTTGCAGCCACAGTGTAGCACCAGAGGCCAGAAAAATTAGGCATGTACACATGCATGAAAAAGTAGGTATTGTTGCAGCCGCTGCTGTAGCAGCGGCCTGAAAAATTGAGGTTTTAAGGCAGAAAGTGCACTAAAACATTGCGGCTTGAACCGTAGTTGGTGGCGGAGACGTCACGTAAGTCATCCGGCATGCAGAGAATGATTATATACAGCAGCGTGTGGACCATTTTTAGGCCAAGGCATCTCAGTCATCACCAGGCCTTTTTTAGTCAAATGCATCCCCCACTGTCAGTCCCTTCGGGATCCATGCCTCATTCATCTTAATAAACGTGAGGTAATCAAGACTTTTTTGACCTAGGCGACTTCTCTTCTCAGTGACAATACCTCCTGCTGCGCTGAAGGTCCTTTCTGACAGCACACTTGAAGCGGGGCAGGCCAGAAGTTCAATGGCAAACTGGGATAGCTCAGGCCACAGGTCAAGCCTGCACACCCAGTAGTCAAGGGGTTCATCGCTCCTCAGAGTGTCGATATCTGCAGTTAAGGCAAGGTAGTCTGCTACCTGTCGGTCGAGTCGTTCTCTGAGGGTGGACCCCAAAGGGCTGTGGCGATGCATAGGACTAAAAAAGCTCCGCATGTCCTCCATCAACAAGACGTCTGTAAAGCGTCCTGTCCTTGCCGGCGTGGTTGTGGTGGTAGGAGGAGGATTACTTTCACCTCTTCCCCTGTTGGATTCCCGTTGTGCTGTGACATCACCCTTATACGCTGTGTAAAGCATAGTTTTTAACTTATTTTGTAGCTGCTGCATCCTTTGCGACTGCCGGTAATTGGGTAACATATCACAGACTTTCTGCTTATACCGGGGGTCTAGTAGCGTGGCCACCCAGTACAGGTCGTTCTCCTTCAGCCTTTTTATACGAGGGTCTCTCAACAGGCATGACAGCATGAAAGACCCCATTTGCACAAGGTTGGATGCCGAGCTACTCATGTCCAATTCCTCGTCCTCACTGATGTCATTGAAGGTGTGTTCTTCCCCCCAGCCACGTACAACACCACGGGTACCAGATAGGTGACAACGAGCACCCTGGGATGCCTGCTGTGGTTGGTGTTCCTCCTCCTCAAAGCCACATTCCTCCTCTGACTCCTCTTCCTCACACTCCTCTTCCAGTGTTGCCGCAGGTCCAGCAATCGATGGTAAGGCTGTTTCTGGTGGTGGTGATGGTGACCACAACTCTTCCTCTTCCTCTTCACGCTCATCTACGGCCTGATCCAGCACTCTTCGCAGGGCACGCTCCAGGAAAAAAACATATGGGATGATGTCGCTGATGGTGCCTTCAGTGCGACTCACTAGGTTTGTCACCTCCTCAAAAGGACGCATGAGCCTACAGGCATTGCGCATGAGCGTCCAGTAGCGTGGCAAAAAAATACCCAGCTCCGCAGAGGCTGTCCTAGCACCCCGGTCATACAAATACTCGTTGACCGCTTTTTCTTGTTGGAGCAGGCGGTCGAACATTAGCAGTGTTGAATTCCAACGTGTCGGGCTGTCGCAAATCAAGCGCCTCACTGGCATGTTGTTTCGCCGCTGAATATCTGCAAAGTGCGCCATGGCCGTGTAGGAACGCCTGAAATGGCCACACACCTTCCTGGCCTGCTTGAGGACGTCCTGTAAGCCTGGGTACTTCTGCACAAAACGTTGCACAATCAGATTCAACACATGTGCCATGCACGGCACATGTGTCAACTTGCCCAAATTCAATGCCGCCAACAAATTGCTCCCGTTGTCACACACCACTTTGCCGATCTCCAGTTGGTGCGGGGTCAGCCACTGATCCACCTGTGCATTCAGGGCGGACAGTAGTGCTGGTCCGGTGTGACTCTCTGCTTTCAGGCAAGTCAACCCCAAGACAGCGTGACACTGTCGTATCCGGCATGTGGAATAGCCCCTGGGGAGCTGGGGGGGTGCAGTTGGTGTGTAGCAAGACGCAACAGCAGAAGAGGACTCAGCCGAGGAGGTTAGCAAAGAGGATGGAGTAGGAGGAGTAGAGGAGGTGGCAGCAGGCCTGCCTGCAAGTCGTGGCGGTGTCACCAACTCCTCTGCAGCAGAGCCACGCATTCCATGCTTGGCAGCCGCCAGCAGGTTTACCCAATGCGCAGTGTACGTTATATACCTGCCCTGACCGTGCTTTGCAGACCAGCTATCAGTGGTCAGATGGACCCTTGCCCCAACACTGTGTGCCAGACGTGACATGATTTCCTTTTCCACAATAGAGTACAGGTTGGGGATTGCCTTTTGTGAAAAATAATTTCGGCCGGGTACCTTCCACTGCGGTGTCCCAATAGCGACAAATTTTTTGAAGGCCTCAGACTCCACCAGCTTGTATGGTAAAAGCTGGCGGGCTAAGAGTTCCGACAAGCCAGCTGTCAGACGCCGGGCAAGGGGGTGACTCTGCGAGATTGGCTTTTTACGCTCAAACATTTCCTTGACAGACACCTGACTGTGGGCAGGTGACGAGCAGGAACTGCTGAAGGTGAGAGGCGGAGGGGCGGGTTGTTGATAGGGGGCATGGAGGACAGCAGTGGTTGACGTGGCTGAAGATGCTGGACCAGGAGGAGGATGGTGGCTTTCAGTTTGTGTGCTGCTTTTACTCATGTGTTGATCCCATAGGCGTTTGTGATGTGAGATCATGTGCCTTCGCAAAGCAGTTGTACCTAGGTGGGTGTTGGACTTCCCACGACTCAGTTTCTTTTGGCACAGGTTACAAATGGCATCGCTGATATCAGAGGCAGACACACAAAAAAAATGCCTCACTGCTGAGCTTTGCAAGGACGGCATTCTGGTGGTGGCAACAGCTTGCGTTGATTGGCGTGCTGTCTGGCTGACCCCGGGTGCCGAATCTACATGCTGTCTGACTGCGCCACTAGCTCCTTGCGATGACCTCCTCCCCCTGCTTCCAACTCGTCTCCTCCTCCTCTCTGTCTCCCCATCTGAACTTTCCCCCTCTTCTTCTGCTCTTCGAGCAGGCACCCAGGTGACATCCACAGACACATCGTCATCATCAGCCGCTTCACTTGACAACTCAGCAAAGGCAGCAGCAGCAGGTACAACATCATCATCATCACAATGTACGTCCATGTGTATAATGCTGCCTGACTGAGACATATCCCCGTTATCTACATCCTCTGGCACTAATAGTTGCGCATCACTTATTTCTTCAAACTGATGTGAAAATAACTCCTCTGACGGATCAAGTGAAGCGGCTGTGGTGCTAGTGTTGGTGGCGGTGCCGGCGGGCTGGCGAGTGGTAAATTGAGAGGTGCCCGAAGCTGAGCTGGAGGAGGATGGTGCATTAGGGTTCCGAGCGGAAGCTGTAGACGATTGGGTGTCTTGTGTAAGCCAGTCAACTATGGCCTCAGAATTTTTTGAGTTCAGGGTCTGTGGTGGCCTCTGAACACTGGGCATTATTCTAGGGCCTAAGGAAATCACAGCACCACGACCACGACGGCCCTTGCGGGGTGGCCTGCCTCTGCCTGTCATTTTCTTTTTTAATGTGTTGTGTACTATGAGTGCAAGGTGCTGTGCCACCTTATAGGAGTGTTGGGCAGTGGGTACAGTACACTCTGTGGACCTGACAGTCACTGGCACTCAGGCAACTGCAATTAAAAAATATATATATTTTTTTTACTTGGCAAGCTGCTGTGCCACCTTATATATCAGTGGTGGGTGGGCAGTGGCACAGTACACTCTCTGTGGACCTGACAGCAGTCACTGGCACCCAGGCAACTGCAATTTTAAAAAATATATATTTTATTTTACTTTGCAAGCTGCTGTGCCACCTTATATATCAGTGGTGGGTGGGCAGTGGCACAGTACACTCTCTGTGGACCTGACAGCAGTCACTGGCACCCAGGCAACTGCAATTTTAAAAAAATATATTTTATTTTACTTTGCAAGCTGCTGTGCCACCTTATATATCAGTGGTGGGTGGGCAGTGGCACAGTACACTCTCTGTGGACCTGACAGCCGTCACTGGCACCCAGGCAACTGCAATTTTAAAAAAATATATTTTATTTTACTTTGCAAGCTGCTGTGCCACCTTATATATCAGTGGTGGGTGGGCAGTGGCACAGTACACTCTCTGTGGACCTGACAGCAGTCACTGGCACCCAGGCAACTGCAATTAAAAAATATATATATTTTTTTTTACTTTGCAAGCTGCTGTGCCACCTTATATATCAGTGGTGGGTGGGCACACAGTGGCACTGCAGTGGGCACAGTACACTCTGTGGACCTGACAGTAACTGGCAGCCCAGGCAACTGCAATAATAAAAAATATTTTTTTTTTCAATTTATTGCAACAAGATGCTGTGCCACCGTATATACATCAGTGGTGGGCAGTGCACTGCAGTGGGTACAGTGCACTCTGTGGACCTGACACAGCACTCACTGCATTTATGACAGAGGAAAAAAAAAATATTTTTTAAAATGCCAGGTACTGTGCCTGTGCCACCCGAAATGAGTGTGGTGTGCACAC
Source organism: Pelophylax lessonae (assembly GCF_965119305.1). Classification (NCBI taxonomy): domain Eukaryota; kingdom Metazoa; phylum Chordata; class Amphibia; order Anura; family Ranidae; genus Pelophylax; species Pelophylax lessonae. The sequence goes on along the minus strand of NC_138773.1, from coordinate 139,557,488 downwards.
AGTACAGTCTGTGGTAGGTCTGTGGCCTCTCACACACAGCGGGCAGGCAACTGCAGTGTACAATAGATATATATAGATATATATATAAAGAAAAAAATCTATTACCTTACCAGCCCTTAAAAGGGCTTTTGGGGACACTATATATATATATATATATGTATATATATAAATAAAAAAAATCCTCAATTACCAGCCCTTAAAAGGGCTTTTGGGGACACTAGATAGATATAGATATATATATATATGAAGAAACAACTCAATTACCAGCCCTTAAAAGGGCTTTTGGGGACGCTAGGTATATATATATATATATATATATATATATATATATATAAAAAAAAAAAAAACACAAATACCAGCCCTTAGAAGGGCTTTTTGGGGTGCTGATATTACAGCAGTAGTGGACCAAGAACACTGCAAGACCAGGAACACTGACTAACTGTCCCTAGCTTAACAGCAGAAGCAGCAGCAGCAGCAGCTCTCTCCCTACTCTCACTACACACACTGCTTCAGAATGATCTAAGATGGATGCTGCCCTTGCTTATTTATAGGAGGTGGGAGGGTGTGGGAGGGAGGTACGCTGATTGGCTGGAAATGTGTCTGCTGACTGTAAAGTTCAGGGTCAAAGTTTGCCTCAATGATGTCTTATGGGGGGCGGACCGAACATCGCATATGTTCGCCGGCAGCGGCGAACGCGAACATGCTAAGTTCGCCGGGAACTGTTCGCCGGCGAACAGTTCTATACATCTCTAAAGGTGAGTAACATTCTGAGGTAATCCCAAGTGTGGCTCGGGGTTACCGCTTTTGGTACTGAAAGTTAACCCCAAGCCACACTCGGGAATACCGTCAGGGAGGTTAAGTGGTTAGTTACACCCACAAGTGCTTTTTTTTAAAAAAAACTACTATTCCTTTACACCAGGGGTGGGGTACCTTTTTTCTGCCAAGGGCCATTTGGGTATTTATAAAATCATTTGGGGGCCATACAAAATTATCAACTTAAAAATGTGCCTATTATATTTGGTCAAACATTTAATTAACTGACCCCTAATGTGATGGCTGCAACTGCTTCTCTTTGGTGAGGTGTGTGATGTTAGCTGGTATTGATGATGTTACTACTGGCAACTGGTTTTCCAGGTTTACGTCGGTCAGTCTGGAGCGTAGTCGACTCTTTGTGGTGGTAAGTTTTGAAAAGAACTGCTGGCGGGTACAGCTGTGTGGCACTGCTGGCTGGTAATGCTGTGGGTACTGCTGGCTCAGGCTGGTACTGTGCTGTGGGTACTGCTGGCTGGTACTGCTGTGGGTACTTCTGGCTGGTACTGCTGTGGGTACTGCTGTGGGTACTGCTGGCTCAGGCTGGTACTGCTGTGGGTACTGCTGGCTCAGGCTGGTACTGCTGTGGGTACTGCTGACTCAGGCTGGTACTATGCTGTAGGTACTGCTAGCTGGTACTGCTGTGGGTACTGCTGGCTCAGGCTGGTACTGCTGGCTCAGGCTGGTACTGCTGGCTGGTACTGTTGTGGGTGCTGCTGACTCTGGCTGGTACTGCTGTGGGTACTGCTGGTTCTATTGTGCGTATTGCTGGCTCTGGCTGGTACTGCTGGATCTTAGTGCCCCCTTAATGCAGAGTGATTAGTTCCCCATCAATGCAGAGTGATTAGTGCCCCCTTAATGCAGAGTGATTTGTGCCCCCCTAACGTAGAGTGATTAGTACCCCCTTAATGCAGAGTGTTTAGTGCCCCCTTAATGCAGAGTGATTAGGGCCCCCATCAATGCAGAGTGATTAGTGCCCCCTTAATGCAGAGTGATTAGTGCCCCCTTAATGCAGAGTGATTAGTGCATCCATCAATGCAGAGTGATTAGTGCCCCCTTAATGCAGAGTGATAAGTGCCCCCTTAATGCAGAGTGATTAGTGCCCCCATTAATGCAGAGTGATTAGTGCCCCCTGTCAGGGTCCGGACTGGTAGCAGGAGCGATGCAGGGAGTGGATCCGCTGTGTCAGTGAGGGATTGGCGTGGACCGTACCGGAGGATCGGTTCTAAGTAGTTACTGGTTTTCACCAGAGCCCGCCGCAAGGCGGGATGGGCTTGCTGCGGCGGTAACTACCAGGTCGTGTCCTCTGGTAGCGGCTCAACCTCACCGACTGCTGATATAGGCATAGTACAAAAGGGACAGGCAGAGGCGTAGTCAGACGTAGCAAAGGTCAGGGCAGGCAGCACAGGTTCAGAGGCGATAGTCGTTAGCAAAGGGTTCGGCAACAGGCAAAGGATTACACAAATAACGCTTTCACTAAGGCAACAAGGCAACAAAGATCCGGCAATGGCTGGAAGGGGCAGGTCACTTATATAGGAAACAGGAAACAGGTCACAGGAAACAGGTCACAGGAAACGGGTCACAGAAAACAGGTCACAGGTCACAGGAAACAGGAAACAGGTCACAGGAAACAGGAAGGGAGGTTTGGACCAGGCACCAATTACTGGTGAACAGGCCCCTTAAATTTCAAACGACCTGCGCGCGCGCGCCCTATGGTGCAGGGGCGCGCGCTCCGGGAACCATGTGAGCGGGGAGCGGAGGAGGGAGCCGGAGCGGGCACAGGTGAGTGGATCTGGAATGAACGCTGCGAGCGCTCCGGTCCAGAAGCAGGGACCGGAGCGCTCAGCGTTACAGTACCCCCCCCTTTGGTCTCCCCCTCTTTTTGGTACCCAGAAACCTGAGGATGAGGTTATGGTCCAAGATATTCTCCTCTGGCTCCCAGGATCTCTCTTCAGGACCGCAGCCCTCCCAGTCCACCAAAAAATATCTTCTCCCCCTGACCAATTTAGAGGCCAATATCTCCTGAACGGAAAAGACATCCGAGGTACCGGATACAGGCGTGGGAGGAAGATTCTTGGGGGAAAAGCGATTAAAGACCGCAGGCTTGAGGAGGGAGACATGCAAACAGTTGGGAATTTTAAGGGAGGGAGGAAAATGGAGTTGGTAACACACAGGATTGATCCTCTTCTTGACCTTGTAGGGTCCCAAATAACGAGGACCAAGCTTGTAACTAGGAACCCTGAAGCGGACGTACTTGGAGGAGAGCCAAACTCTGTCCCCAGGAACCAGGACAGGAGGAGACTGACGTTTCTTGTCCGCTTGGATTTTCATGCGGGATGAGGCCTGTAAGAGGGACAGGCGCGTCTCACGCCAGATGGCAGAAAAGTCTTGCACCAGGTCATCCACTGCAGGTACACCGGAGGAGGAGGATAACGGCAGAGGAGGCAGAGGATGACGACCGTAAACCACGAAGAAGGGAGACTTGTTGGTGGCGGAAGAGTCTTTGTGGTTATAGGAGAACTCCGCCCACGGGGGGAGGTCGACCCAATCGTCTTGACGGGAGGAAACGAAGTGGCGAAGGTAGTCGCCCAAGATTTGATTGACCCGCTCTACTTGTCCGTTGGTTTGGGGGTGGTATGAAGAAGAGAAATCGAGCTTGATTTTAAGCCGTCCACAGAGAGCCCTCCAGAACTTGGACACAAACTGGACTCCTCTATCGGAGACAATATGTGAAGGCAGGCCGTGTAACCGGAAGATGTGTCGGAGGAAATGCTTGGCCAACTGAGGTGCGGATGGTAAGGCTGGCAACGGGATGAAGTGCGCCATCTTCGAGAAGCGATCTACGACGACCCAAATTATCGTTTTTCCGTGAGATGGTGGTAGGTCCGTAACAAAGTCCATCGCGATATTGGACCAAGGGGTCTCTGGTATGGGAAGTGGCTGGAGAAAGCCGGCGGGTCTTTGGCGAGGGGTTTTGTCTCTGGCACATACAGAGCAGGACTGTACAAATTCAGAGATGTCCTTCTCCAAGGATGGCCACCAATATCTCCTGGAGATAAGTTGTAGAGTCTTTCGGACGCCAGGATGTCCTGCGAGAAGAGAAGAATGTCCCCACTTAAGAACCTTTAGGCGAAGACGGGGAGAAACATAGGTCTTTCCGGGAGGGAGGTTACGCAAGTCTATAGGTGCCACGGTGACCAGACATTCCGGGGGCACAATGTGCTGTGGCTTGACTTCCTCTCCTGTGACATCAGACGAACCAGAGAGGGCATCGGCCCTGAGGTTCTTGCTCGCTGGACGAAAGTGGATCCGGAAGTTAAATCTGGCAAAAAATAGAGACCAGCGAGCTTGGCGGGGATTTAGTCTCTGAGCAGACTGGAGGTAAGATAAATTTTTATGATCCGTGTAGATGTTCACGGGATGTACCGATCCTTCCAGTAAATGCCGCCACTCTTCCAAATCGAGCTTGATGGCGAGTAATTCTCTATCCCCAATAGAATAATTTCTTTCAGCGGGAGAGAAAGTCTTAGAGAAAAACCCGCAAGTAACCGACTTGCCTCTCGTAGTCTTTTGCATGAGCAAAGCACCAGCACCAACAGAGGAAGCGTCTACTTCCAGGTAGAACGGCTTAGTAGGATCCGGTCTGGACAGAACTGGGGCGGTGGCAAAGGCAGACTTAAGAGCGCTGAAGGCCTTCTTGGCCTGGGGCGGCCAAGATTTCGGGTTAGCCCCCTTCTTGGTTAGGGCTACAATTGGTGCCACAAGGGTGGAGTAATGCGGGATGAACTGTCTATAATAGTTTGCGAATCCGAGGAATCGCTGGATGGCCTTAAGGCCAGAGGGACGAGGCCAGTCCAGGATGGCAGACAGTTTGGCGGGATCCATTTGTAGTCCCTTGGCAGAAATGATGTAGCCCAGGAAGGGAAGGCTGGTACGGTCGAACAAACACTTTTCAAATTTAGCGTAGAGACGGTTCTTTCTGAGACGGGAGAGTACTAAGCGGACATGAGCACGGTGTTGATCCAAGTTAGTAGAGAAGATGAGGATGTCATCCAAATAGACCACGACACAGGTATAGAGCAGGTCTCGGAAAATGTCGTTAACGAACTCCTGGAAGACCGCTGGAGCGTTACAGAGCCCGAAAGGCATGACTAAGTACTCAAAATGCCCGTCTCGGGTGTTAAAAGCCATCTTCCACTCGTCACCCTCTCGGATGCGAATAAGGTTATAGGCCCCTCTGAGATCCAACTTGGTGAAGTACTTGGCGCCTTGTAACCGGTCAAAGAGTTCCGTAATCAGGGGAAGAGGGTAACGGTTCTTTACAGTAATGCTGTTGAGACCCCGAAAGTCTATGCAAGGCCTAAGGGTACCGTCCTTCTTCGCAACAAAGAAGAATCCTGCTCCGGCAGGAGAAGAGGATTTCCTGATAAACCCTCTCTGCAGGTTCTCCTGGATATACTCTGACATGGCTAGAGTCTCTGGAGGGGAGAGAGGATAGATTCTTCCCCTAGGTGGCGTAGTGCCAGGTTGCAAGTCAATGGGGCAGTCTTATGGCCTATGTGGATGCAACACCTCCGCCTGTTTCTTGCAAAAAACGTCTGGAAAATCCGCATATGGTTCAGGCAGACCGGGAGGAGGAGAAATAACAGGTGCAGACTTGACTCGTACCGACTTGAGACATCTGCCGAAACAAGCCGAACCCCAGCTTCGAACCTCTCCGGAGGTCCAATCCAGAACGGGACAATGGCGCTGGAGCCAGGGCAGACCCAAGAGGAGTTCTGAGGTGCAATGGGGTAACACGAAAAACTCCAATCGCTCAGAATGCAGGACTCCGATGTCCATCTGGAGGGGTTCTGTACGGAACTGCACCATACCGTCGAGTCTCTCTCCATTAACTGTGGAGATGAAGATGGGCTTCAGTAAACGAACCACAGGGATGTGGAACTTGTTCACCAGCAAGGCGTCGATGAAGTTACCGGCTGAACCGGAATCCAGAAAGGCAGAGGCAGCAAAGGAGATCTTGGCGGACACGGAAATCCGCACGGGTACCGTAATGCGCGGAGAGGAGGTATTCACACCTAGCAACGCCTCTCCCACGTTGACTAGGTGCGAGCGTTTCCCTGACGCGGTGGACGGAGAGGACAGTCCTTTAGAAAGTGCTCAGTACTGGCACAGTACAAACAGAGGTTCTCGTCTCTACGGCGGTTCCTTTCTTGCGTGGTCAGGCGAGACCGATCCACCTGCATGGCTTCCTCGGCGGGAGGCCCAGAAGAGGGTTGCGGTGGAGGCTGGAAGATAGGCGCCAGACGAGGAAAGCGTCTGGGACGAGCACTTCCCTTTTCCTGTAGCAGTTCCTCTCGTCGCTCAGCAAAACGCAGGTCAATCCTGGTGGCCAAATGGATGAGGTCACTCAGGTTGGTAGGGACTTCTCGTGCGGCCAGGACGTCCTTTATGGCGCTGGACAAGCCTTTCTTAAAGGTAGCACAGAGCGCCTCGTTATTCCAGGAGAGTTCCGAAGCCAGGGTGCGGAAACGGATAGCATAGTCTCCGACAGAGGAACTCCCCTGGGACAAGTTCAATAACGCAGTCTCTGCTGAGGCAGCCCGGGCTGGCTCCTCAAAAACACTCCAGAATTCCACAAAGAAACTCTGGACACTGGCAGTGGCAGGATCGTTGCGGTCCCAAAGTGGTGTAGCCCAGGCCAGGGCCTTCCCCGAAAGCAGGCTAACGACAAATGCCACCTTGGCTCGTTCCGAGGGGAACTGGTCAGCCGACATCTCCAGGTGAAGGGAGCATTGGGATAAGAATCCGCGGCACAACTTGGGATCACCGTCGTACTTGGCCGGCATGGACAGACGGACTCTAGAAGTGGCGGCGGCCACAGGCTGCGGTGGTGAAGCAGATGCAGGGGGTGGAGGCGGCTGCTGCTGTGCTGGAAGAAGCTGCTGCAGCATGGCGGTCAACTGTGCCAGCTGTTGACCTTGCTGAGCGATCTGCTGCGACTGCTGGGCCACAACTGTAGTAAGGTCTGCGATACTAGGCAGAGGCACATTCGCGGGATCCATGGCCGGATCTTACTGTCAGGGTCCGGACTGGTAGCAGGAGCGATGCAGGGAGTGGATCCGCTGTGTCAGTGAGGGATTGGCGTGGACCGTACCGGAGGATCGGTTCTAAGTAGTTACTGGTTTTCACCAGAGCCCGCCGCAAGGCGGGATGGGCTTGCTGCGGCGGTAACTACCAGGTCGTGTCCTCTGGTAGCGGCTCAACCTCACCGACTGCTGATATAGGCTTAGTACAAAAGGGACAGGCAGAGGCGTAGTCAGACGTAGCAAAGGTCAGGGCAGGCAGCACAGGTTCAGAGGCGATAGTCGTTAGCAAAGGGTTCGGCAACAGGCAAAGGATTACACAAATAACGCTTTCACTAAGGCAACAAGGCAACAAAGATCCGGCAATGGCTGGAAGGGGCAGGTCACTTATATAGGAAACAGGAAACAGGTCACAGGAAACGGGTCACAGGAAACAGGTCACAGGTCACAGGAAACAGGAAACAGGTCACAGGAAACAGGAAGGGAGGTTTGGACCAGGCACCAATTACTGGTGAACAGGCCCCTTAAATTTCAAACGACCTGCGCCCTATGGTGCAGGGGCGCGCGCTCCGGGAACCATGTGAGCGGGGAGCGGAGGAGGGAGCCGGAGCGGGCACAGGTGAGTGGATCTGGAATGAACGCTGCGAGCGCTCCGGTCCAGAAGCAGGGACCGGAGCGCTCAGCGTTACACCCCCATTAATGCAGAGTGATTAGTGCCCCCTTAATGCAGAGTGATTAATGCCCCCCATCAATGCAGAGTGACGAATGCTCCCATCAATGCAGAGTGAATAATGCCCACATCAATGCAGAGTGATTAGTGCCCCCTTAATGCAGAGTGATTAGTGCCCCCCTAATGTAGAGTGATTAGTGCCCCCTTACTGCAGAGTGATTAGTGCCCCCTTAATGCAGAGTGATTAATGCCCCCATCAATACAGAGTGATTAGTGCCCCCTGTGCTGTCTATCATAGGTAGACGGTGTGACTTCGTATGAGAGCGGCACGCTGGGTAAGCAGAAGAACCCTGCTCTTTGTGTATTTAGGAGGCGCTCGCCCTCCCCTTCCCCTCTGGAGGCAGCCCAATAGTAGGGCCAGCCCTGGGTGCCCCCGCCCAGGATCGGCCATGCAAAGCGGGGACAGTGTCCTCAATCCGGGGACGTCTGGTCACCCTAGCACAGGGGGCCGGACCAAATGACTTTGTGGGCCGCATATGGCCTGTGGGCCATAGGTTCCCCACCCCTGCTTTACAATAGCTTTTGAAATTTACAAACACAGCAATTTAGAAGTTAGATGAAAGGTTTAGCACTGGGAAACACTTTTTGAAAGATAAAAAATGTATTTTATATACAACTGTATATAAATCAGACCAAAATGAGGGACAAATGAGGAGGGCAGAGGACTTCAAATGTTCCAAATCAGGTTCGACACTTAAGGTTTATACAGCGCACTATTTATTTTCACTGGATATATTGGTTACCGTGCTAAAGTCCCAAAAAAAGGAATGATTTGATGTTAGTATATTATAAACAGGATGATGGCAACTTCCGCCCAACACTTATTGAACTGCTTTTTTTATGAGAAAAAAGAAAAAAACTGCTGTGCAAGTCTTAGTTGCCTAGCAGTGAAATTTGACGGACTTTAAAGGCACATACCAGGCAGGCAAATATTCTTTGTTTTTTTAAAAAATATTAGATTTTATTAATTACATATTAAAACATATAATCAAAGAGAAAAAGAAAAAAAGAAAATAATAAACAAGCCAGAAACTTGTACATATTAAAATCCAGATTTTAGGGTCTGGATTCGATATACAGACATAGTACACAATTGTTGCAGAGGGTAAATACTGTAATTGGTCTGAAGAGGTCGACGCGTTTCGCCTTAGCTTCTTCTGGACCTCAGACGTTTATTTTTATTTTTTTAAACAATAAGTGAACAAAACATATCGATTAGTCAACAGTACACAAACATTATCTACTTCATGAAATCTCTGACATAATGGTTAGCAGACATTCAGTGTGGTCAACTGTAATGTTCTGGTACCTTTGGGTACCCTAATTACTCTTTCATAAGTGTATGCGCCCCACCATTCTCTTTTGGTAAGGTGCTGGATGGCTATTTAGATCGCCGGCTCTCACTCACATGTGTTCGTTCAAACTGCTTTGTGCCTTGATGCTAATCTGTCTTGAAGCTCTCATGCTTGCAAGCATACCTCGCTGTCGGAACCACGCTGCGCTGATCCCTGTATCCCGCTACCGGATCATCCGCTCTTGCCGAACCTCTCCTCTGCTACATTGCTATTAGTGATAAGTACCCCACAGGGGAAACCTCTATAACCTTTATACTAAAGCTTACACTATCTAGCTCTGCATACTAAGGACTATTACTACATCTGCATTATCTAAGATTGCTAGCTCTTGAGCCTACTACCACCTGTTCTTGCACTGGGTTGATCTCTCTTGTATGTCCACCTGCTACTCTGTCATCTGCTACCATACATGATTGCTAAACCTATCTGCATCCCATCTGCTACTATCTTACTTTCAAGAACATTTCATTTCAAGTGTCTGTCATCTACCATCTCTACCCAACCTGTCTCTTCAGCCTATCATCACTGTGTTACTATATACATAAGTCACTCTAGGAAACATCTTATTGAGTGTGTGTATTTACTTGCTGAATTGAGATCATCCACACATGATGAGTCATTGAGAGTTGGGATTGGTGTCTCAGCGTTTCTCTACATGACTACTGAAGTGGAATATTTCTGCAGCTGAAAATCCACATCATACGTAAAACGCAGGAGCGTTACAGATTGAACGAACCTCAAATGGATTCAGCAGAAATAACCACTCAGATGACACAATTAAAACAGCAAGTAACTGCGTTAATACACGCACTTGCTGAATTAAAAGAAGACAATCAGGCTCTGTCGCAGCAGGTAATTAGACTGACACAACTTACCACTGCTCAGTCCCCTGAACCCAAAATAAATCCTCCTCTGGTATTTACAGGCGATCGCAAAAAATTTCGCGAATTTAAAAACGCATGTGAGTTACTTTTCTTGCTAAAACCCCGTACCTACCTTACTGATCACATTAAGGTTTGTACTATTATTTCTTACCTAACAGGCGATCCTCGGGCCTGGGCAGACTCTCTTTTTGAGAAAAGCGATCAGCTTCTCAACTCCTATGCCTTGTTCCTAGCAGAACTCACTAGCCTATATGATGATCCCAATAGGCAGAGTACTGCCGATCTTCAATTAAGATCCTTGAAACAAGGTGGGAGACCTGTAGAAGACTTTGTCGCAGAATTCAAGAGATGGACCCTTGATTCAGAATGGAATGATGCATCTCTGAAAACCCAATTTAGGCTTGGCCTATCAGAGGCCGTTAAAGACGAGCTCGCCCGAGCGGATCTGCCAAAAACCCTGGATGCATTGATACAACTCAGTATCACCATAGATAGAAGACTACGAGAAAGAAAGGCTGAGAAAATGGGAATGCCATTATCCAGTTCTTCTCGGATTTCGGCCGTTGACCCCGTTCCTATGGAGGTAGGAACCATACGTCCACCTCTATCAATTATGGAAAGAGCCAGAAGACGATCTGGTAATCTCTGCTTGTACTGTGCATCCCCGGATCACAAGATAAACGTCTGTCCCCTAGTCTACAAAAAGAAGGGTGAGTGTTCACATGTCCTCCTAGGGGGATTGACAACTTCAATCACTAACCCTTATCTTTCTGTTTGCTTAACATTACAGTGGGACCAGAACAGGATTACTACTAAGGCCATGATTGACACAGGATCTTGTGGAAATTATATTGACATACGTTTTGCTGCTTTAAATAAAGTTCCTATTATTTCTAAACTTAAACCTGTCTCAGTGAGTCTTATTAACGGTGTTCCTTTGTCCTCTGGTCCGATCACTGATCAGACACAGGCACTCCTAGTCACTACTAACGGGTCTCATATGGAGACCACTACCTTCGATCTAATACCTTCACCCCACTTTCCCATTGTTTTGGGACTTCCCTGGTTGCACACACATCAACCAACCATAGATTGGAAGGAACAGACCCTGACCTTCCTCTCTTGCTATTGCGAGGGTACGTGTAACCTCCCGTCTTTCGGGAAGATCCTGTCTGTGGTGACAGATGAGATTGCACCACTATGTTATCAGGATCTCTCTGAGGTTTTTCTTGAGAAAAATGCTCAAGCACTACCTCCCCATCGAGACTATGATTGTAGCATTGATCTACTCCCAAATAGCAAATTGCCGTTCGGTCATGTTTATCCTCTTTCACAGGATGAACTTTCCCATCTCAAAGACTATTTGGATGAGAATTTGGAAAAAGGTTTTATTAGACCTTCCACTTCTTCCACAGCAGCAGGACTCTTTTTTGTCCGCAATAAGGACTCAAGTCTCAGGCCTATCATCGACTATAGGCAATTGAATGCTATTACAATAAAAGATCGCTATCCTCTACCGCTTATCCCTGAGCTCATTGAGCAGGTGCGTGGAGCTACCTATTTTTCAAAATTGGACCTGAAGGGAGCATACAATCTCATTCGAATCCGTGATGGACACGAGTGGAAGACTGCATTCAGAACCAGATACGGATTGTTCGAATATCTTGTAATGCCATTCGGGCTATGCAACGCCCCTGCAGTTTTTCAACGATTTATAAACGATATTTTCAGAGACTTACTAGATGTCTGTGTTGTGGTATATCTGGACGATATACTTATATATTCACGATCCCTGTCTGAACACATAAGACATGTAAGACTAGTATTATCGAGATTGCTTGCACACAACCTTTATGTGAAACTGAAAAAATGCTTGTTTCATAAAGAAGAGGTACTGTTTCTAGGCTACATCATATCCAAAACAGGAATCGAGTTGGACATGAGTAAGATATCCTGCATTCAGGATTGGCCTACACCAACCACACGCAAGGCGCTACAGCGATTCCTTGGATTTTCGAATTTCTACAGGAAGTTCATTAGAAACTTCTCTGCCATTGTGAGACCCCTCACACAGCTCACTAGCATTAAAAAAACATTCAAATGGTCAGATGAAGCAAATAAAGCTTTTCACCTGTTAAAGACAAGGTTTACTTCTGCTCCCATACTACGCCATCCAGACCCATCCCTCCAATACATTCTGGAAGTAGATGCGTCAAACATGGCAGTAGGAGCAATACTCTCCCAACGACCAACTCACACTTCACCACTTCATCCAGTCGCATTTTTTTTCTAAATCCCTAGGCAGTCCAGAGATAAATTACCCCGTGGGTGAAAAGGAACTGTTTGCTATAAAATTGGCTCTGGAGAATTGGCGACATCTACTCGAAGGCACCCAATTACCAATACTTATATACACGGACCATAAAAATCTCCAATATCTTCAGACTAACAAAACTCTCTCGCACCGACAGGTACGATGGTCACTATTCTTTCTAAGGTTTAACTTCCTAGTGACCTACACACCTGCAGATAAGAACAAAAAGGCGGATGCACTATCACGACTAACTGAAGAAAACTACTTCGAAATCCCTTCAGTTCCTATAATACCTCACAAACGCATTATTGGAGTTGTCTGTTCCTTGAAGGAAGAGGTTTTGCATGGTATAAGTTTGGATTCACCCCCACCACAACTAAATACTGATGCAGAAGGCTTCCTCTACTTCAACGACAAACTTTACATACCACCTACCATACGCACCAAGATCTTGGAATTATCGCATGATGTGCCTATGGCAGGACATATGGGTATGACAAAGACTCTTAATCTGATTACCAGGCAATTCTGGTGGCCTGACATGAAAACATCTATACAAAAATTCGTCTCTTCATGCAATGTCTGTGCCAGGTCCAAAATTGACACTACGAGACCATCCGGTCTACTATGCAGTCTACCAATACCCCAAACTCCATGGGAAGTTGTGTCCTTGGACTTTATAGTGGAATTGCCTCCTTCCAAAGGATTTAATACCATCTTAGTGTCAGTGGACCATCTGACAAAAATGGCACATTTCATTGCTATTCGCAGACTACCTTCATTCAAACAAACGGCAGAACTCCTGATGAAACATGTCTTTAAGTTACATGGTATCCCAAAAACTCTTCTGTCTGACCGTGGATCACAATTTATTTCCAAGTTCTGGCAAGAACTATGTCACATACTACGGATCGAGCAGAAGCTCACTTCTCCTTACCATCCGCAGACCAACAGACAGACTGAAAGAGTCAACCAATGCATCGAGCAATATTTACGTTGTTACACTTCTTACCATTAGGATGATTGGGTGGATCTTCTCCCTCTGGCAGAATTTGCCTACAACAACGCAACCCACAGTACGACCAAGCAGAGTCCGTTCTACTTGAACTATGGGTTTCATCCCTCTATTCTTCCACCACGCATCCTTCCTTCAAATAACCCAGTAGCTTCAGACTATCTTACCCAAATAAAGGACTCTCTGGGTTTGCTTAATACTACCATTGCACACGCTCATAGTCAACAAAAGAAGTACTATGATCTTCGCAGAAGACCTTCTCCTCAGTACGCTATCGGGGACCTCGTTTGGCTCTCAACAAAAAATTTAAGACTGAAGATCCCTAGCAAAAAGCTTGGACCTCTGTTCTTGGGACCTTTCCCAATCAAGAAACTTATTGGAAAAGCTGCAGTACAGCTTACATTGCCAATAGACCTCAAAATACATCCCATTTTCCATGTGTCGCTACTGAAGCCCCATGTTCCTGACCAAGGAATAAGGCCTACTATCCCACCTCCTCCTCCTGTACAAGTTGAAGGTGGAGAAGAATACGAAATAAAAGAGATTCTGGATTCTCGTATCCACAGAGGAAGACTTCAGTACTTGGTTCGATGGAAGAACTATGGGCCCCAAGACAACACCTGGCTAAACACCTCTGACATACATGCCTCTAGATTAATCCGCAATTTTCATGCGAAGTACCCAGACAAACCAGCTCCAGAGGCCTTCAGGAGCCTGCCTTAAGGGGGGGGTACTGTAATGTTCTGGTACCTTTGGGTACCCTAATTACTCTTTCATAAGTGTATGCGCCCCACCATTCTCTTTTGGTAAGGTGCGCATACACCTTTAAGACTGATGCTGTCATCACTGAGCGCCGGACTGGATGGCTATTTAGATCGCCGGCTCTCACTCACATGTGTTCGTTCAAACTGCTTTGTGCCTTGATGCTAACCTGTCTTGAAGCTCTCATGCTTGCAAGCATACCTCGCTGTCGGAACCACGCTGCGCTGATCCCTGTATCCCGCTACCGGATCATCCGCTCTTGCCGAACCTCTCCTCTGCTACATTGCTATTAGTGATAAGTACCCCACAGGGGAAATCTCTATAACCTTTATACTAAAGCTTACACTATCTAGCTCTGCATACTAAGGACTATTACTACATCTGCATTATCTAAGATTGCTAGCTCTTGAGCCTACTACCACCTGTTCTTGCACTGGGTTGATCTCTCTTGTATGTCCACCTGCTACTCTGTCATCTGCTACCATACATGATTGCTAAACCTATCTGCATCCCATCTGCTACTATCTTACTTTCAAGAACATTTCCTTTCAAGTGTCTGTCATCTACCATCTCTACCCAACCTGTCTCTTCAGCCTATCATCACTGTGTTACTATATACATAAGTCACTCTAGGAAACATCTTATTGAGTGTGTGTATTTACTTGCTGAATTGAGATCATCCACACATGAGTCATTGAAAGTTGGGATTGGTGTCTCAGCGTTTCTCTACATGACTACTGAAGTGGAATATTTCTGCAGCTGAAAATCCACATCATACGTAAAACGCAGGAGCGTTACATCAACCCACCTCCCTATATGCAAGAAAATGTGCAGTCCGTAGGAATCGACCAGTGGTAATCAATCATAGAATCAGGGGGAGATGAAAAAGAGGGAAGAGGGCTCAACCCACCTAATGGGAGGGAGAGAAAAAATTCAACCCACCTATGTTTTAAAAGAAAAGGTAGTGAGAGACATATCATCTCTCATTCCTATCATGAATGAGATTATTCTCTAATAATTACCTATGATTTCACCAGAGGTTTTAGACAAAGGAGGACGGCAGTCTGGTGGATCACACACTTAGCAAACTGTGTTTGTTCAACTAAAAGAGAAAATGCATGTATATATACATATACGTATCTCCATTTGTTGCTTTGATAAATCAAATAGCATTTTAATTTTTATTTTCATTTTGATATTTACCTTATCTTGGGGTGTCATTCTATTAACCAAATATTGTAGAGACCATATGTGGCTTTTTGATACTTTAATGTGAGGAAAGACAGAGTATATACGCTTCTGACACTTTAATACAGGCTTTAATACAGGCTTGTTTTTATGAGACTCACTCATAACATCACTGCAGGAGGGCTCTTCCTAAAAGGAGCCTAGCAACTGATGACCTTACTTACTGTAACCAGACACTATTTTGGTACAGACACCTAGTGGCAAAGTAGGTAACTGCACCTGCCTACAACCACCTCTCATGATTGGTAAGCAGAAATATATTACATTTTTGTTTTTGTGTTATCGTTTTAATTTCCCAGGAAGGGAATGTCCCCCTCCCCCCTCTTTTTTTTTAAGGTAAAAGGTGCTGCCAACATTTATATTAAACCCACTCTTTCATTTGGGGAAGGTTTTGGTTCCTTATTTTCCTGGACGTTTAGTGCAATATCCTGTTTGGGGAGGCCCCTTTCTCATAACCCACCACTCCAAAAGAGGGCTACATGTCCTTTGTACTGGACTTTTAAAAAAATAATGTTAACCACTTCAATACAGGGCACTTTCACCCCCTTCCTGCCCAGAACAATTTTCAGCTTTCAGCACTTTCACGCTTTGAATGATAAATACTCATGCACCCTTTACCCAATCAAATTTTTTATATTTTTTTTCACACAAATAGAGCTTTCTTTAGGTGGTATTTAATCACCACTGGGTTTTTTATTTTTTGCGATAAAAGTGAAAAAAGAGCGAAAATTTTGAAAAAAAAAACATTTTGTTTTAGTTTCTATTATAAAATTTTGCAAATAAGTAATTTTTTTTTCATAAATTTGGGCCACAATTTATACTGCTACATATCTTTGATAAAAATAACCCAAATTAGTGGATGTTATTTAGTCTGTGTAAAAGTTATAGAGTCTACAAGCTATTGTGCCAATCATTGAAAATTGATCACACCTGATGTACCGATGGCCTATCTAATTTCTTGAGGCCCTGAAATGTCAGGACAGTAGCAATACCCCCCAAATGACCCCTTTTTGGAAAGAAGACAGTCCAATGTATTTAGTAAGAGGCATGGTGAGCTTTTTGAAGTTGTCATTTTTTCCCACAATTCTTGGTAAAATGAAGGAAAATTAATATTTTTTTTTTTTTTTTGCACAAAATTGTCATAATAACAAGTTATTTCTCACACACAGTATATGCATACTTGCAACTACACCCCAAAGCACATTCTGCTATGCCTCCTGAGTATGGCGATACCACATGTTTGAGACTTTTACACAGCCTGGCCACATACAGAGGCCCAACATGCAAGGAGCACCATCAAGTGTTCTACGAGCATAAATTAAACATATAATTTCCTAACGACCTTTCACTCTTTTGAAGGCTCTGGAGCACCAGAACAATGGAATTACCCACAAAATTACCCCATTTTGGAAAGCAAACACCTCAACCTATATTCTATGAGGCATAATGAGTCTTCTGAATGTGTCATTTTTTTTCCACAGGTTTTTGGAAAATGTGGAAAGAAAATAAAACTTATTTTTTTTTTTTTTTACACAAAGTTGTCAATTTATAGGATATTTATAACATATAGCATGCACCTAGCAAAAATTACACTCCAAAATACATTCTGCTACTACTCCTGAGTATGGCGATACCACATGTGTGAGACTTTTACATAGCCTGGCCACACACAGAGGCCCAACATGCAAGGAGCACTGTCAGGTGTTCTAGGAGCATAAATTACACATATAATTTCCTAACGACCTATCACATTTTTGAAGGCCCTGGTGCACCAGGACAATAAAACACTCACAAAATGACCCCATTTTGGAAAGCAAACACCCCAACACATAGGAGGCATGGGCTGGAGATAGGTACTCAGGTACACTGATGAGCTGCAGATAGGTACTCAGGTACTCTGATGGGCTGCAGAATGGTACTTAGGTACACTGGTCGACTTCAGAAAGGTACTCGAGTACTCTGATGGGCTTCAGAGAGGTACTTGGGTACTCTGATGGGCTAGAGACAGGTACTCAGGTAATCTGATGGGCTGCAGATAGGTACTCAGGTACTCTGGGCTGGAGACAGGTACTCGGGTACTCTAATAGTCTGCAGATAGGTACTCTGATGGTCTACAGATAGGTACTTGGGTACTCTGATGGGCTGGAGACAGGTACTCGGGTATTTTGATAGGCTGGAGACAGGTACTTGTGTACTCTATTGAGCTGCAGATAGGTACTCAGGTACTCTGAAGGGCTGGAGACAGGTACTTGGGTACTCTTATAACAAGTACTCGGGCTCTCTGATGGACTGGTGACAGATGATATGTACTCGGGTACTTTGATGTGCTGGTGACAGGTACTCGGGTACTCTTATAACAGGTACTCGGGCTCTCTGATGGACTGGTGACAGATACTTGGGTACTCTGATAACATATACTCAGGTACTCTGATGGGCTGCAGAGAGGTACTTGGGTACTCTGATGGGCTAGATACAGGTACTCGGGTACTCTGGGCTGGAGACAGGTACCCAGGTGCTCTGGGCTGGAGACAGGTACTCGGGTACTCTGATGTGCCACAGCGAGGTACTCAGGTACTCTGATGGGCTGGTGGCAGGTACTATGGTACTTCGATGACAGGTACTCGGGTACTTCTATGACAGATACTCAGGTACTCTGATGACAAGTACTCGGGTACTCCGATGACAAGTACTCGGGTACTCTGATGACAGGTACTCGGGTACTCCAATGACAGGTACTTGGGTACTCTGATGACAGATACTCGGGTACTCCAATGACAGGTACTCAGGTACTCTGATGACAGGTACTCAGGTACTCTGATGGGCTGGTGACAGGTACTCGGGTACTCTGATGACAGGTACACAGAGTACCTGTCATCAGAGTACCTGTCATCGGTGTACCCGAGTACCTGTCATCAGAGTACCCGAGTACCTGTCATCAGAGTACCTGAGTACCTGTCATCAGAGTACCTGTCATCGGAGTACCCGAGTACCTGTCATCAGAGCACCTGTCATCAGACAGGTGACAGGTAATTTGATATGCTGGTGACAGGTATTTTGATGGGCTATTGACAGGTCCTCTTTATTGGGGCGGGGGCAATCAGTGTGTTTGGTGTGCACTGTATTCGGTAACTAGCTGTTACCGCAATCTCCTCCTCACACAGGATCCGTCTGTGAGGAAGAGAGCCCGGTAACAGCTAGTTACCGGGTTTGTTGACATTCTGTGACCAATCACAGCCGGTCACATGGTAAAGAGCCAATTTCATTGGCTCTTTACCCAGAACGTGGATGGACTGTGTCGGAGTGACACACTCCATCACCGATCGCCGCTGGGGGCACGTGCAGGGACAGTGCATGTGGCCAGTTGTGATTGGACACAGCCGGTCACATGGTAAAGAGACATTTTTTTTTATTGGCTCTTTACACTGATCGGGGATGGGCTGTGTCCCGAGGGACACGCCTGATTACCGATTGCCGCCATGCGTGCCGCCAGGGGCGCGGGTGAGTGGCGAGAACGTGCGGACTTCATAACGTCCACCCGGATTTAGGAGACATTCCTGCTGGCGTCATTTTACAATACGCCGGTAGGGAAGAGGTTAAAGGTCTGTCTGAAAGATTTAGTGCAGTGTAACACTTTTGTTAGTTAAATAATAGGTTCACTTTTTGTAACATGTTACATGTTACAGCCATACTCAGGGTGACAATACATTGTTTACACTGATAATCAGGGCACTGATCATCAATGCCCTGATTATCGGTGCAGCCCCATTAGTGGCAATCAGTGCCCATTCGTGCAGCCTTTTAGTGTAGCCCCAGTAAAGAATAAAAATTACATATTTGCAAAATTTATTTTAACAGAAACTAAGAAATACATTTTTTTTTTCAAATTTTCATTTAATTTCATTTAGTTAGCAAAAAATAAAAAACCCAGTGGTGATTAAATACCACTAAAAGAAAGCTCTAGCTGTCTAAAAATAAAATTTAAAAATATGGGTACAGTGTTGCATGACAGCGCAATTGTAATTCAAATTGTGGCAGCACTGAAAGCTGAAAATTAGCCTAGGCGCATCCCACCCCCATTCTAAGCCTATTATTTTTACCCTGTAAACAAAAGATCTTTATACATACCTATGTTGTGGGCCCTACAGTCTGGTCACATGATCGGGTCCGGTGCTTTAGTAAAGAGAAGAGATTGTAGACAACGGCTGCAAAGGATGGGCGATGATGTCACTTATAGGCTTACTATGAGGCATCGGTTTTTGGTTGTCCTGTCTCTACATTGAAGCCAGAGCTGGGAGTCGATTATTTGACTAGGCCGGAGTGATCTCAGCAAAAGTAAGTATACAGATCTTTCCTTTTACACGGTAGGTAGAATAAAGCTAAAGCTGGATACACACTATCCAACTTTTGTGGTTAGATTTCCTTCAGATTTTCCTCTTCTATGTAGTGCAAGGGCCTGCCAGATTGCATACATATTGAAAGTGTTTAGGTTTGACCTCATATTATATGGTTTTGGTAAGTCTGAAGGAAAAAGTCTTCAGAAAATCTTATAGTGTGTATGGCCCATTAGAATAGGACTGGGAGCAGATTTAACCACTTGCCACCCGCGCTATAGCAGAATGACGGCTACAGTGTGAGCTTACTTTGCCGGGAGGGCTGTTCCTGTGTGCCTCCTGTGGCAAGCTATGTGATCCCCAAGTCCGTAGGACTCAGCTGATCACATGTCGGGGTACAGGGCCAATCACAGCAGCCCTTTACCATGTGATCAGCAATGTCTAATCACAGCTGATCACGGATGTCAACACAAGCTGGCTATCTGCTTTTTTTCTCTCAATGCTGTTAGCGTGAGGAGAGAAGAACAAAGCTGATAACAGGCTTGTGGTAAAGGGACATCAGTGCCCTGATTATCAGTGCAGTCCCAACAGTGTTGCCAATCAGTGCTGCCAATTAGTGCCCATCAGTGTCTCCTCATTAGTGTCCCCTATCAGTGCTGCCTATCAGTGCCCATCAATGCTGCCTATCAGTGCAGCCTCATCAGTGCCCACCAGTGCTGAATCTTCAGTGCCCATCAATGCCACCTATAAGTGCCCATCGGTGCAGCCTCATCAACACACATCAGTGAAGGAGAAAAATTACCTGTTTGCAAATTTTTTTAAAAAACTATGAATTTTTTTTGTTCAAAATTTTCGGTCTTGTTTTGTTTGTTTACCAAAAAAATTAAAACCCCAATGGTGCTAAAATACCAGAAAAAGAAAGCTCTATTTGTGTGAAAAAAAAATGATACAAATGTTGATTGAGTACAGGGTTGCATGACCATGCGACTGTCATTGAAAGCTGAAAATTTGCCTGGGCAGGAAGGGGGTAAAAGTGCCCAGTAGGCAAGTGGTTATGTATAGTTATGTTGCATACAAGACTTTTTAAACCGCAGTGCAGCAATGTGAAAAGTAACAGGATTTAAAGAGGTATAATTTTGATGCCCTTTTGTCACGCTGGATATGTGCCTTCTAGCGCAGCAAAAATGCATACGTGTAAACGGGCCCTTAGGCTGGGTTTACACGGGCGATCCGATCAGGTTCGCCGGTCAGTTTTTCAGGCGGACCTGATTGGACCATCCATTGTTCTCTATGGAGCGGTGGCATCTGATCCGATCCTGTCCGCCAAAAAACAAACTGATTGAGGATCAATTCCCCATCAGTCTGTTGGATCGGATAGAGACGCACAGGTGGTACGTTTACGTTTGACCACCCCTATAGAGAACAGAGGGGCTGTGTCCGTGTCCACTCTGCATAGCGGAGTTGACACAGACCTGTCATTTGCCTGCTCAGCTGGGATCACTAGAGAGATTCCCTGCTGAGCAGGCAAATGCGCTTTAGGCTTCTTTCACACGGCCGCTCCGTGTGAAAGGTCCGCTGCGGGACTTTTTTTTTTTTTTTCCACGGAGCGGATGACATTTCTGTCATCCGCTCCGTGTGCCCGCATATCATCCCATCCGTTTGCGGCTGATATGTGGACATAATGTAAGTATATGGCACTGCGGATGTCAGCGGATGATACCGCTGACATCCGATTTTCCTTACTTTCCGTTTTTTACACGGATGAAAAAATAGGGTTCTGTTCCATTCGAAAAAACGGAACAGAACTGAAAGGAGGAAAATCGGATGTCAGCGGATGGTATTCCGCTGACATCCGCAATGCCATTCAGTTAGATTGTGTCCGCAAACGGATGGGGTGATTTGTGGACACACAGAGCGGCCGTGTGAAAGGACCCTAGAGTCCGCCCTGTGTGATAGGGGCCTTTGTGTTTGCCTGAACTTCCACTTTAAGAATTGCATTTAATATGTGTGCCTACACATCTGTCCAAACAGAGGGACAACTGAGGAGGAAAGAGGGATTTTGTTCAAAGAGAGCGACAGTCTCTCCAAACCAGGGACAGTTGGGAGGTATGCCTGAATTTAAAACTGGTTTTGCATTGTTTGTTACATTCAAAACCTTGCATATTCTTATGTTCGCAGAAATCCTCTGCTAACTACACAGGAATTACTTGATTTATGAAGGGCTTGCAGCTGGTAAATCGAAGTTAGTGGCAGTTCGGGAGTTGTAGTTCTGCGGTCTGTCTCTCCGTCATTTAGCGGCTAGACTAGAAAACTGAAACTCCCAGCGTGCCTTGCGCCTAGTCGTCATAGCCTGTAGAGGAAGTTTAATGCCAGACGTTCAGAGTTTGCAGGCATGCCTGTGCTAATTGGAAGTCAAAGGCTTGATGTTACCCAGCCCATTGCCCGGATTATAAAGGTTCATGGTCAGATTAAGGTAAGTGGCTGATTTGATCGTACTTAGGCATTTTGAAGGTGAACGTTACCAGGTGTCAATTGCAGACATGCTGTGTGGACCTCGGCTGCGCATAACTGATCCTTCTTTTTTTTGTTATCATAAATGCCTAAGATCAAGTTAATTTTTTGCACGCTTCCTGTGGATAAGCTTTGTGATTTAAAGCTTTTTGGTTGTAAATTTAGGATTGTAGGTAAAACTATAACAATTACTGAAATTGGATACAGGTCAGTGAAAGTGGACTTGAACTCGAAAAGTGAAGATGTTTGGTAGGATTGGGAACATTTTAAATTGTTACATTTGCCAAAGCAGTACCTTGAATGGGATGTGAGTGTGCCTAGGCACTTATTTACCTCAAGCCTTATAGCTGTATACCTGCAGTCTAAATCGAAGGCATTGCTTCCTCTGACTTCTAGTTCAAAGAGATCTGGTGATGTTGCTATGATTTCTTAATTTTAGGTGTCATTTTTAATTTGCATTGTCATAGTGCTGTTCTCCATGGGGACTTAAAGTGCTTGGTGTGGGGGCAGCCATCTAGAGCACATTGAGCCAGTCACCTATCAGCCACTGTGCTGCCCTATTTGTTGAAGGCTCTGACATGGGAAAGCATAAACCCTACCAAAATGGCTGCCTTCATACAGTGTAGAACAAGGAATGATAAAACGGTAGTGGGGAAAGTGCTGGTAGCGCACATGCAGTACCTATCCTTCTTCCTGCCTGTTTTGGGGGCACAGCTTCCAGGTCTGTTCTTCTAAGGCCCCATGCACAAAAGGAGAAAAGGAGCTGCAAAAATGCTCCTAAGCCGTGTTTTTTCAAGCACGTTTGGCACGTCAAGAGCTGGGTGTTTTATTAAAGTTAATGTACAGGTTTTTTTTTTTTTTTTTTAAATAATAAACATGTTATACTTACCTGCTGATCCTCCTCTTCTGGGGGTCCCCCGCCGACACACCTGGCTGCTTCCCCCTGCCAAGTGCATCCAAAAGAAGCTGCTTCCTATGGGGGGCACTTGAGCATGCTTGATCCTGAGCCGGGCTGCTTGTGTCTATTTAGTCACTTGGCCCCGTTCTCTGTCAGGTTTTGATTGACAGCCAAGCATCTGAGAGCAGGGGCCGGGGAGAAGAGCTGCTGCTGATGTGCACAATGTTGGATCTAGATTGGGTTTAGGGGAGTATTAAGGGGTGCTGTGCTACCATTAAAAGGGATTTTACCTTTTGGAGCGGAGCTCCAGCCTTTTTTTTTTTTTTTTTTTATTACTCCTGTGATAGTCGCAGTTTATGCAATCTAAATCTGCATATGCTGCAAATGAAAATGTAAGCTTCCATCCTTAGTGTGGGCATCTGAAACCCTCTCAAAGCTTCTTCCGGGCAATGGTGCTGCTGGGCACCCAGCATGCATTATGAACAAAGTGCTGCGCGTTCAGTGTATTGCAGGTTGCCTGGCAGCGTCTGAGGAAGTTCCTGCCCCATTGTTCTGCCAATGAAGGATGCCCATCAACTCCTGGGATTGATGACACTAATATCCCAGGACCCAATGGGTGGCAGGAAATTATGTACCTCGCCACAGCAAAGTACATTGGAAATGGGCATATTTATGCTCCTTAAAAGGTAATCTGCTTTAAAATAAAAACGTAATTCCAGTGGAATCAGCAACGCCAGAGGCGTTAAAGCGGAGCGCTGGCCTATTTTATTTTTTGTTTAATTTGTTTTTATTGAAAATGGTTAGACAGAACATAAACAACACAATCCGACACAGCAAAGTGCGGGGAAACTACAAAGTCATAACAATAGAAGTACAAATGACCAACGTATGCCATGCAGTGCCAGCAAGTACTACAGAACACAAATGCATACATCATATCCTGCACAGCTCTAATTAGAGATGAGCAATCAGATCATAAACAATATGAGCAGAGAGGCGTAAACCATGTCGGAGGAAAAGCAGAAGAAAGAGAAAAAGAGGAGATGAGAAGGGTGGGGGAGTGGGGAGGAAGGGGAAGGAAGAGGGTAGGTAGACCACGAGCTACTAAAGTTTAAGCCTATACACATTAATCGGGTGGGGCGGTATTGGAGGTGCCATTTGTGATTAAAGAGATATAAACCGGGGAGGTTTTAAAGGTGGACCATGAGTACCAGGTAGATTGGAAGCGGTCCAGTTTGTCTTGGGCAATAAAAGTGAGTTCTTCCAGCTGACAAGTCGCATCTACTTTTAGTAACCAATGCCGCACTGTGGGAATGGTAGGAGTGCCCCAGTGGACAGGTATCAAAGCCTTCGCAGCGTTAAGCATATGGGGTATGACTGAACGTTTATATTTGGAAAGAGGCAAGGTAGTACCATGCAACAAGACCACCCAAGGGTCAGCAGGGATCTTTTCTTCCGTAATATCCTGGATAATCTGTAGAATTTCTGACCAGAATGGCTGAATCACAGGACAATGCCACCAGATGTGCGCATGTAAGGCGGCTTCTCCGCAGCTCCTCCAACATAATGGGGAGATGGCCGGAGAAATAAGATGCAATTTCCGTGGAGTGTAATACCACCTGGAGAGCAGCTTATAGTTGGACTCAGCCATCCTGGTCGAAATAGAAGAAATATGTGCTAAGGCGAGTACCTTGTCCTTTCTACCATCAGATACCTGAGAGTCAAGGTCCCGTTCCCACTGGTGGATAAAGTCCGGGTAGGGTGGACTTTGCAGTGATAGAAGAGCTTTGTAAAACTGCGATGTAGAGTGGAGAGGGGCGTCCCGAGGGTGTAAGATGGCCTCAATAGGGTTAAGGCGCTGGCCTATTTTAGAACAACTTTAAAATGGGTCGGGGCGCTGCTGTAATGCTGAGAATGTATTAAGGTAAAAATCTTTTTACTTTTACAACTATTTTAATTTCATTGGCCAGAATATTGTTTTATTCTGACTATTGAACAGAAAAAATTCTCAAGCTCATTTAGACATGACGGGTTGTTTTTATGCTCAATAGCTTCTCTCATGAACAGAATTTATTTTTTACTTCTTCTAAACCACCCTGCCTTTAACCACTTCAATACAGTGCACATTTACCCCCTTCCTGCCCAGACCGATTTTCAGCTTGCAGTCACACTTTGAATGACAATTACTCAGTCATGCAACACTGTACCCATAAAACAGTTGTCTTTTTTTTTTTCACACAAATATAGCTTTCTTTTGGTGATATTTATTCACTACTGGGTTTTTTATTTTTTTGTGCTATAAATAAAAAAAAAAAGACTGAAAATATTGTGAAAAAACGCATTTTCTTTGTTTCTGTCATAAAATGTAGCAAATTAGTAATTTTTCTTCACAAATTTTGGCCAAAATTTTATACTGCTACTTCTCTTTGGTAAAAATAATCCAAATGAGTGTATATTTGGTCTTTGTGAAAGTTAGGCCCCTTTCACACAGGGGAGACTGTCGTCGGACTCAGTTTTTTCTCAGTGGGGGATTGATCCGCCGATCCCCCGCTGAGCAGGCTGTGTGCGGAGGCAGAGATGTCAGGTCCCCGCTGTTCTCTATGGGGAAATCCGATGGGAACGGACCGTCTGTCCGTTCTCATCTGATCTGCTGGACGGATGGAAAATAGGGTTTCCATCCGTCCAGATTTGACGGATCGGATGTCAGCGGACATGTCCCTGCTGACATCCGATGCCCCAAAGAGATGCATGGGGCATCCGTTCAGATCTGCCTGAAAAACAGACAGGCAGATCTGAACGGTCCACTTGTGTGAAAGGGGCCTTATGCCTCGTACACACGCAACGATTGTTGGCCGACCGATCAGCCGTCTTTTGTCCAGTGTTGTTGTGTTGGTTGAAATGTGCTCTAGACTGCACACACATTTTTTCGGCCAACAACAACCAACTTCAGAAGTGATGTCATGTGCTGGTTAACTTTCCGTGTGTTTTTTTTCTTCTCTGAGCATGCCCAGTCTTGC
Organism: Pelophylax lessonae; assembly: GCF_965119305.1. Classification (NCBI taxonomy): domain Eukaryota; kingdom Metazoa; phylum Chordata; class Amphibia; order Anura; family Ranidae; genus Pelophylax; species Pelophylax lessonae. Next base: position 139,531,527 of record NC_138773.1, on the reverse strand, counting down.
TCATCTGATTTTTGTCTGCCGAAATCTGTACTGACTGACGAACAATCGGCCGTTCTGTTGACGGCCAACAAATTTTATAGCATGCACACCAGATTTTGTTCGGCCGAAAAGTCGCAGTCGGTTGTCGGAAGCATCATACTAACAAGCCGACAATCGGCCGATCGGACGTTGGCCGAAAATTCACGGCCAACAATCGTTGCGTGTGTACGAGGCTTTAGAGTCCACAAGCTATGGTGCTAATCATTGAAAATTGATCACACCTGATGTACTAAAATGACCCCTTTTTGGAAAGTAGACATTTCAAGGTATTTAATAAGAGGCATGGTGAGTGTTTTTTTTTTTTTTTTTTTTTTGTCGCATTAACAGGTTATTTCTCTCATATAGCATATGTATACTTGCAGCTACATGCCAAACACATTCTACTACTCCTCCTGAGTATGGCGATACCACATGTGAGACTTTCACAGCCTGGCCACGTACAGAGGCCCAACATCCAAGTAGCACCGTCAGGCATTCAAGAGCATAAATTACACACATAATTTCCTGACAACCTATCGCATTTTTAAAGGCCCTGAAGCACCAGGACAATGGAAACCCCCATAAAATGATCCCATTTTGGAAAGCAAACACCCCAACGTATAATCTTTGAGGCAAAATGAGTCTTGTGAACATGTCATGGTTTCCAAAAGTTTTTGGAAAATGTGGACAGAAAATGAAAACGCATTTTCTCTTACGTCCTCTGACAGTCGCCGCCCATTCATACAGTCTTCACGATTGGGCATTGGCCTTCTCCGCAGGAGCAAGCTAGGCAGTAATTTTGTTAATACAACAAACATTAACATATAGACACACCCACAGGGGGGCGTCCCTCTGGCCAATATCCTCCAGCCAGTAACACTCTAATCCAGTTCTTTGCTGCCTAGCGTCGGGAGTAGGCTAGGTTTTCCCTGCTGGGACTGAGTGTCTCAGTTTTTTCTTTCTGAAAAGTGATTTTTCTTTTAAAATAGCTTTTTATTTTTCTCACCTACGCTAGTTAGTCAGAATGCAGGACTACAAGCATCAGCAGAACTGGGCCTCGCACTGGTTAATGTAGAACCTTATGGAGTTGCAGGCTTTTGGTACGCCCATGCCTCACAATGCCCCTGGAAGCGGGGACGAGCCTGCAAAGTTTTCCTATCTTCGCTGGGATGTCTCGCCTTCGGAAGGCCCGGGTATTGCTAGCATCCTTCCTGGCTAAGGGCACCCCAACCCAGGGTGGGGGGTCTTCTGTGTCTGAGCGGTGCCCACATTCGCTAGATGGTGAGTACTATTACCCCTCTGTCCCTGGGAACAGGTTTTTTAGGGGGTATTGAGTGGGCCCACTCTAAGGATGGCGATACATCTAAATTTTGCTGTAATATCCCCCTCATAACCGTGGGATGGCCCCCTGTGGCGTCTTACCTTCCCTGCCCCTGCGGGGGCGCTCCATCATCATTGTCAGTGCCGATCGGGCGCCATGTTTAGTGTGGGCGGATGTCCTGTTCTGGGCAGTGGCCATTTTCTAAGTGCTTTTCTTCCATTGACTTCTATCAGGCACCATTTTTTTTGTGGCTCATGGCTGGCTTTTGCCTCTAGGGGCGTGAGGTCACTTCCTCCTTTCACATCAGCCTTCTCTGCAGCATGGCAAGTATAGGGACACTGTAGGGGGATATTTTTATGGCTATATTCCTACTAGCACTCTTTTTTTCAGTGTGGCTTTAGTTAAGGGAAGGGTCTCCACCTGTAGTGCAGTTTGCGATAGGGGTCCACGGGAACCGCCGGTTTAAAGGGCCAGTGTCATTATTTTTGCACTTTGCTAATATGGAGTCCCAGGATAGCAAATTCCCCACAGACCTAGTTGGTGGTTCAGGTACTTCTGATTATACTTCCTTAGCCTCTTTATCTGCTGCACTTGCGACTTAAGCGTCAAAAGTTGATCTGCTGATGTCTGAACGAGTTACAAAGAAACGGCCTATGCCCTCTCAGTCTTCTGACTCGGAGCCTGAATTGGTTGCCACGGACGACGTCCCCCCTGAGGGGTCCCCGTCCTCTGTCGTATGTGGAGGAGGAGGATTCTTCCTCTGGGATAGCACTTATTAGCTCCGTTAAGGAGACTTTAAATCTTGATGATGAGCCCTCCATTGCAGGTAAGCAGGTTTCCTTCGGGACCCGCAAGTCCCTGAAGTTGGGTCAGGTTTTTCCTTGTCCCGAGGAGTTTCAGGAAACGGTAAATGACCAATGGCGTCGCATTAAGCATACGCTAGTGGTACCTAAGAGATTTAGGTACTGTTATGCTTTTGCGGATTCGGTTGATTCTCGCTGGACTGTGCTTCCTAAAGTGGACCACACTGTTTCCAGACTGAATAAATCCACCTTGATGCCCGTGGAAGACTCCCCGGTGTTTAAGGACTCGGCGGATAGACAGGTGGAAACGCTTTCCTGCCACATGTATATGGTGGCTGGTTCCCTGCTAAAACCGGTGTTCGCCTCAGTGATGGTCTCTCAGACTATCGCAGAATGGGCCAAGGTGCTTAGGCGCACTCTGGTAGCAGAGTCGGTTTCTGCTGCTGCGCTGGACATGTAGGATAAAATGGCACAGGCTGTGATGTACCTGTGTGAGGTGGCTTTGGACGAGGCTCCTTTGGCCGCACATCTTATTTGCGGTCGGGTTTTCAATCCGCCTAATTTATTTAGCTGAAAAGCTGGTCTGCCGACCACGCTTCTAAGTAGACAGTGTCTGATATCCCTTATGCGGGGGATCGTCTTTTTGGTGACACTCTGGATGAGCTGATCAAGGGGCTTACGAGGGGTAAGAGTACCCTCTTGCCTCAAGTTTCAAAGGGTAAATCTCCCTGCGCTAGGCGGGGTCCCTCCTTTAAGACTAACCGGGGGTCCTTTCGTGCCTTTGGGGCACTGGACACCCCTTCCTGAAGGGACGCTCTCACCCATACTGGGGGTGGGGGGACATCTGCGTTTTCCTGAGCCCTGGTTGTCCAAGATTTAGGACAGGTGGGTTCATGAACTTATTCGTTCAGGGTACAAGATCGAGTTCAGATCTCGCCCCGCAGACAGATTCTTTCCATCAAATCTCCATCTGACTCCCGATCGTTTTCGGGATCTACAACGGACGGTTCAAGATCTTCTCCCCCCCAAGGGGTCATCGTGCCTGTCCCTCCACGGGACAGGGTTCAGGGGTTTTACTCCAATCTGTTCACGGTGCCCAGAAAAGAGGGCAAGGTGTGTCTGATTTTGGACCTAAAGTTACTGAACCGCTTCGTGCGGGTACAGAAGTTTCGGATGGAATCCATCCGATCGGTGGTGTTACTGGTATCTGAGTCCAGGGGAATTCATGGCCTCCATCGACCTGAAAGATGCGTATCTGCACATCCCCTATTTACGAGGGTCATCAGCGGTATCTCTGCTTCGCAATCGCAGAAGAGCATTACCAGTTTGTGGCGTTGCACTTCGGTCTCGCTTCGGCTCCAAGGATGTTCAAGGTTTTGGCTCCTGTGTTGGCTCTGCTACGAGTGCAGGAGATTGCGATCTGCGGTTATCTGGATGATCTCCTGTTAAGGTCGAGCTCGAATGCCACTCTGTTGGGCGATCTGTCAGTCACGGTTCAGACGCTCCAGGCATTTGGGTGGACCATCAATTTTCAGAAGTCGGCTCTGTCCCCTTCGGTTCATCTCCCCTACCTGGGGATGATCTTGGACTCCGCTCAGGCGAAGGTCTTCCTTCCAGGGGACAAACTCCAGACTCTGCAGAACGAGATCAGGTCCCTCCAGGGACAACAATCTCTCCTCGCTTTGGTCATGCGGTCCCTGGGTCTGATGGTATCGGCCTTAGAGCCGGTCCCTTTTGCGCAGTTTCATACGATAAAACTGCAAGCAGAGATTCTTGCCAGGTGGGACAGGCATCCTCCTCTTTGGACAGGAGGATTTCTTTAAGCCACCAGGTGAGATTGGATCTTTTGTGGTGGCTCCAGTCACCGATTCTGACACAAGGCAAGTCCTTCTGGCTGTTACTGTGCACAGTGCTCACCACGGATGCCAGACTGTCAGGCTGGGGTGGAGTTCTGGGCATGATTTGTGCCCAGGGGTCGTGGTCAGGGGGAGGAGTCCTCCCTACCGATGTCCTGGAGCTCTGAGCAATCAAGCTCTGTTTGTTCCGTTGGTCGGCTCGGCTTCAGGGCTACCCTGTGCGAGTGCAGACGGACAACGCCACAGCGGTGGCGTACATGAAATCAGGGGGGCACCAGGAGTGCCCGGGCTGCCAGGTAAGTGGCAGAGATTCTGTCTTGGACCGAATCGCATGTTCCAGCAATTTCGGCCGTCCACATTCCAGGTGTGGAAAAATGGCAGGCGGACTATCTGAGTCGCTAGACCCTGGATCAGGGGGAATGGTCCTTACACCCAAAGGTGTTTTTGCCTTCTGTGTGTCTGGTTGGGGTCTCCGGACGTGGATCTGTTCGCATCCCGTCTCAGCAAAAAGGTGGAAAGGTTCATGGCTTGATCTCGTGATCCTCTGGCGGATGCCTCGGCCGCGTTAGTGGTGCCGTGGCATCGGTTTCGGCTGGTATATGCCTTCCTCCAATTCAAATGTCCAAGTTCCTCCGCAGGTTAGCCTCGGAATTGATGCGGCTGATTCTGGTAGCTCCAGACTGCCCGCGTCGGTCTTGGTACGCAGACATCGTGCAGATGGTTGACGAGCCTCCCTGGTGTCTTCCACTAAGAAACTATCTTCTGTCTCAAGGACCGTTCTTCCATCCTGCTTTACAGTCGCTGGCTTTGCCGGCTTGGCTGTTGAAAGCCAAGTCTTGACAGACAGGGGTACCCCGTCGGCTGCCATTCCTACCTTGCTAGAAAAGCTTCCTCTGGGAAGTTTTATCATCACACCTGGAGAGCATATTTTGCCTGGTGTGAGTCACAAGGTCTTCACCCCCGCTCCTTTTCGGTGGCAAGGGTTTTGGCTTTCCTGCAGACTGGGGTGGATCAGCGCCTGCCACTGACCATGATCAAGGGCCAGTTGTCGGCTTTGGCTGTTCTTTTCCAGCGTCCTTTAGGCATCTAATTCCTTGATTCACACCTTTTTTATTCAGGGGGTGCGTCATCTGGCTCCCCCCAGGAGGGCTCCCTTACCTCCCTGGGACCGGAATCTGGTTCTGTCTGTTTTACGACTTCCTTTTGTGAACATCAGAGAGATCCCTCTGCCTGTGTTGTCACTGAAGGTTACCTTTCTAGTGGCGATCACATCTGCTCACAGAGTGTCTGAGTTGGCGGCTCTGTCTTGCCGCTCCCACTATCTGGTTGTTCATAAGGTTAAAGTGGTCTTGCGACCAAATCAGTCTTTTCTTCCTAAGGTGGTTTCAGCCTTCCACCTCAATGAGGATATTGTGTTGCCTTTGCTTTGTGCGAAGCCCAAGCATCCGAAGGAATCTGCTTTGCATTCCTTGGACGTTGTACGGGTTTACCTTTTCCGTCATGGACTCTTTCCGGAAGTCTGTTTGTCTTTCCTAAAGGGACCTCGGAAGGGTACAGCGGCGTCTGCGGCAACCATTTCCAAATGGCTCAGACAGACGATTGTGCAGGCCTATTCGATTAAGGGTCAGGTTCCTCCCTTCCCTGTTAAGGTGCACTGTACTAGAGCTGTTAGGGCGTTTTGGTTTTTTCGCCACCAGGCGTCGGTGGCTCAGGTGTGCAAAGCAGCGACTTGGTCGTCTGTACACACCTTTTTATAAGTTTTACAAACTTGATGTGTTGGCATCTTCGGATGCTTCTTTTTGGCCGCAAGGTTTTGAGTGCGGCAGTGGTCTAAAGAGACGTGCTATTTTTCTCTGTCTCTTAGTCATGGGGTTTATTTCATTTTTTCTGGGTTAGCTCCTGTTGAGCTATACTTACCCCGTTTGGTTCAGTTTTTTCTCTGACCTGGGTGCTGCGTTGCCTATTTTAAGGTTGCGTCTTCCCACCCCTCACATCTACACTGCTTTGGGACGTCCCAATCGTGAAGACTGTATGAATGGGCGGCGACTTTCAGAGGACTAAGAGAAAATAGAATTTTTGTATCGTACCATAAAATATTTTCTCTGAGTCCTCTGACAGTTGCTGCCCCCGCTCCTCTCTTTGGGGGTGACGTTTTTTCATGGACTGCTTGCTACATAACTGGATTAGACTGTTACTGACTGGCGGAGAAGGCCGATACCCAATTGTCAGAGGACTCAGAGAATAAATTTTACGGTAAGATTTTACAAAAATTCTATTTTTTTTTTTTTTTTTTTTTTTTTGCACAAAGTTGTCCATTTATGCAATATTTCTAACACATAGCATGTACATGGCAAAAATTGCACCTCAAAATACATTCTGCTACTCTTAAGTATGGCGATACCACGTGTGGGACTTTTTTACACAGCCTGGCCACATACAGAGGCCCAACATTCTCAAGTAGCACCTTCAGGCTTTCTATAATTTCCTGACAACCTATCATTTTTGACGGCCCTCATATTTCTAATACATAGCATGTACATACCAAAAATTACTAGGGATACACCGAAATGAAAATTTTGGACCGAAAATGCAGGATGCCCTTGGCCGAAAACCGAAACCGAAAATTACTTTTTCCCCCAAAAAAATTTAAAATGGATAGAACAGGGGCATACACCAAAAACAGGCAGCGACGTACACCTGTCGCTGCCACCCTGTCACAGTATATGTACTGTGACGGGTTGGCAAGAGGTTAATTTAATTACCAATGGTATTTGTATTATGAAGCATGAGGGGTTAATGTATTGTCACTGCTGGTCACTCATCTATTAGTGACCGACCAGTGGCAGGTAATTAACCCCTTTGTGCTGCATTAGTGCAACCAATATCTGTGCAACCAGTGTTAATTAACATTGATACTGGTTGCACTAATGCAGCACAAAAGGGTTAATTACCTGCCACCGGTTGGTCACTAATAGATGAGTGACCTGCAGTGACAATACATTAAGCCCCTCATGCTGCATAATACTAATATCATTGGTAAGCTGCCTCAGCGCCCCCCTCCTCGGGTGTCCTGCATTCAAAAGTCCCGCCTCTGGCCGGCGGCACCGCCTCTCAATGACGTCCCTACTACGATCTGTGCATTATGAATGGACATACCAGGCGGGGGGGCGGGGCGAGCGGCCGCTATAGAGAGAACTAATGTGATCCTTCACTGTCAGCTCAGCACGTCTATGTGTGAATGAGAACAGAACTGACCTGACATGGGGCGGGGGGAGCGGCCGCTATAGAGAGAACTAATGTGAGCCATCCCTGTCAGCTCAGCACGACTATGTGTGAATGAGAACAGCACTGAGCTGACACCGGGAGGGGGGGGGGGGGGCGGGCGGAGCGGCCGCTATTAGCTGTAACTATGTGAGAGCTTCACTTCCTTGTCAGCGGAGATACATGCCTGTCAGGGAAGTGAAGCGCTCACATAGTTACAGCTAATAGCGGCCACTCCGCCCAGTGTCAGCTCAGTTCTGTTCTCATTCACACATAGACGTGCTGAGCTGACAGGGATGGATCACATTAGTTCTCTCTATAGCGGCCGCTCGCCCCGCCCCCCTGCCTGGTATGTCCATTCATAATGCACAGATCGTAGTAGGGACGTCATTAAGAGGCGGACGGCCGGTCAGAGGCGGGACTTTTAAAACCTGCCCTGCGCTGCGCCCTCCTCCTTCCCCACGGCGGCCATATTTATTTTCGGCAATGTTAACCCATTATTGGCCGAAATTTCGGTGCATCCCTAAAAATTACACTACAAAATACATTCTTTTAAGGAAAGTGTAAAAAAAAAAAAAAAAAAAGTATTACCAGTGCAGTTGTCCACAGAGGAGAGCATTGGTCCAGGCAGACACATGCTTAGCGACTACAATAGTAATTTTCCAGGCAGCAGGCAGGAATATTGTCTATAGTCAATACTGGGATATTGTCAGCACAGCCACAGCATTTGTCCAAAGGAATTGTCCAGGCAGAGACATGGTCAGCACAGCCATAATATTGGTCCTGGTACACTGTTACCTGCAGACACTAATTGTACCGCTCTCCAGCTCTTCATGAACATATAATGCCTTTTGCTACAGCTAGTTTCATGCGCCAGGCAGAGGCATAATGCAGGGCTCGACAAACCCCGGGCGCCAGGTCGCATTGGCGACTAGAATTAGCGACCTGGGGTGCAGTGCAGGAGGTGTTCTGTCCATTTGTGCACCCCCCTGCGAGTGCGCGGACTACCGCGCCATCCGATAACTGAGGCCCTGCTTTGCGGCCTTCTTGAGTGAGACTCTTCCAATGGGGAACTGGCGCCCTCTTTTGGTGGCCGGGAGTACGACAAGCAGTCACTAACAAGACTATTTCCCCTGCCTGTTCTCTATGTCCGCCCATCTCCTTTCCAAGAGGAGAAGAGATGGAAGCTTCTGCAGGCTTCATCTGGCACCCTTTGCTTAAAAGGCAAGTAAAGGAGTGTGTGTGTGTGTGTGTGTGTGTGTGTGTGTGTGTGTGTGTGTGTGTGTGTGTGTGTGTGTGTGTTTTTTTTTTTTTATTTACATTATTTAAAAAAAAAAAAAAAATCCATTATTTTTCATCTCTCCCTGCCCTGCCATACCACAGTCACACAGACGAAGGCCCCTTTCACATAGGCTGTCTGATCAGGTCCGCCTGTCAGTTTTTGAGGCGGACCTGATCAGACACTTCAGTTTCCTCTATGGAGTGGCAACCCACCGCGTTCCGATTCTGTTCGCTAAAAACAGACGGATGGTGGTTCTATACGGTGAATCGGATTGGATGGAAACGGTCAGACGGTCCGTTTCCATCCGATTGCCCCATAGAGGAGAACGGGCTGTGTCTGCGTAGAGTGGACAGGATCTGCCTGCTCAGCAGGGATCAGCAGAGAGATCTGCTGAGCGGAGGTGGCTGTGTTAAAGGGGCCTACGGTGGCATATGTTACTCTTCGTCATTGGCTCTCCTATCACCCGCACCTTGCTGCACTGTCCTTTTTAAGCACATAAGAATACTGTATACTAATTATCTACACAAGGTAAATGCCTATGATGTTTGGTTCTAGTCGTCTTTATGTGTAAATTTAGGATCGGTCATTTTTGTCATTGAAAATAATGCTTTGTTGTGTAAAAAAAAAAAAAAAAAAAAAAAAAAAGCTGGATCCTAGATTCCAAGCAAATTTGTCAAGCCCTGGCATAATGGTAGTAAGTCAGCAGCAGGCTGAGTGCCTCGGTCAATTAAGACCTGGGGACCTGGGTAGAGGCTTCTCCCACCCAAATCTCTTTGAAGCCTCTAGACTACAGACCCTAATCTGGAAATTATGAAACCCAGAGAGAACCAAAAAATGTGTTCTCTCCATCCGGAAAAACAATTCTGGATCCCCTCGCATATGTGAGACCCCTGTGTACTACAGTAGCAAGGCAACAGATAAGTTCAAGCGGTAGGCAGAAGCCTAGTCGATTAAAACAGGCCAGGGTCAGTTCACAGGGAAGCAATCCAAAAGGTAGGAAGAGGCGTAGTTGATAAAACAGGCCAGGGCAGTTCACAGGGAAGCAGTCCAAACAGTAGGCAGAGGCATAGTGGAAAAACAGGCCAGGGTCAGTGTATGTGAAAGGCAATGGTTATATGAGGAAACATGGAAAATGGTCAGCACAGATGAAAACGGGGAAGTTATTAAAATGTGGGCTAGTATTTTATGGATGTATGATAACGTTGAAAGCATTCTCCAATGCACAGGCCAGGAGGGACAGTTGCTGGTATCTCTACAAAATCCTCTTTTGGTGCATACACGACCTCTTTTTTGGCGTCTTTTGGCCTGCTTCAGATGGTGAAACGTTGTCTGGGAAGTGGCGCTCATGAAGTCGGCTAAAAGCATCCGAGCGAAGGTTTTCTGGGAGGGGGGTGTCCTTGTTGATGTGGGACATGACAATTCGATTAATTTTAGGTAGGGGGTGGGGCTTTCCGTTGATTTGATGTAGCTAACCCATGCATTATAAATGGCCAATTGAAATAAATATATTGTGACTTTCTTGTACCAGAAGCGGGGTTTCCTTGTTGCTAAGTAGGGCTGAAGCATTTGGTCATTAAAATCCAACCCCCCATGTAAAGATTATAATCCTGGATGCACGTTGGATTTTGAATGGGACCTCGTCTTCTTCGAACCTCAACCGTGGTGTCATTATGGATGGTGGACATCGTATATACATTTCTAGTATCCTTCCACCTCAAGACCAGCACTTTGTTGCTTCTCAAAGCTGCTTTTCCCCCTTTGCATTTTTTTTGTATTGACCAAGGATTGTGGGAAGCCCTTCCTGTTCGTTCTGGTGGGTCTGCAGGCCAGGGTTTTTTTCAAGGTATAGGTTTTTGAAAAGGGGCAGGCTGGTATAATAGTTATCCAGGTGTATATATGATAACCTTTCTTCAGCAGTGGGTACGCCAGGTCCCATACAACTTTTCCGGTTGTGCCCATGTAGGCTGGGCACTCGGGGCTTGAGCTGGGAATCTACCCTTCATATATGCGGAACGCATACAGATATCCCGTGGCTCTTTCACATAGTTTGTAGAATTTGACCCCGTATTTGGACCTTTTGCTAGGTATATATTGTTTTATTCCTAGCCGGCCTGTAAAGTGTAGCAGAGACTCATCCACACATGTTCTGGTCAGGGACATAAAGTTCTGCAAATCTTTGGGGAAAAAAATGTGAGGGGGCGAATTTTACATGTCATAATTTGGATGATTTTGGGGGAGGGGCACTGGGTGTTGCTGAAGTGAAGGAAGTGCATTACCATCTCATATCGGGACCTGGACATTATGGAAGAATGCATGTGGTGTATGGAGTGGGTGGACCAATAGGCATGACCTTCCCCTTTTTTTTTTTTTTTTTTTTTGTAACCCTCATGTTTATAGTGAGGCCCAAAAAAAAATGTGAACTCCTCCAAATTCAAACGGACAGGCATAGGATGATTGGGGGTTGTTTACAATATACTGCTGGGCATAGAGATTGGTTTGGTCCATGATAAATTGCAGAAAAGTTTTGGGCAAAAATAAAGAAAGCAAATCGATTTCTGAGAAATTCTTGGTATTGGCCTGGTACATCTGGCTGTGCGGTGAAAGAGGAAATACTTGCTGATCCCGAGTTGGAGGGCAGCCATGTTGGGTTGGCAAGAGCATCTGGGAGGTATATAGTGGCCCTGGCTCTTGGGGGGGGGGGGGGGGGGGAAAATGTGACATTCCAGTGCTGGTAGTTGAGGGATTTGAAATGTCTGCGCTGGTGCTTGGGAGTGATACCGCAGCGCTGGTGCTGGGCCTGGTCATTCGATCCTGGGGTGTATCGCTGGTGGCAGTGCTGGTACTGGGCCTGGGCATAGGATCCTGGGGTGTATTGCTGGGTACAAAAAACCAAAATCCCGATAGGAACCGGAATATTCAATCTTAGCGGTGTTACTCTTACTGATGATGAGATCAGAGTTTTAGACAAGGGACTAAAATTCGCACCGACTAAGAATATGAATAAGTTTGATACTTATGTTAACCTTCTAAAATTCGCTAGAACATTAAGTAGCAAACATTTTTTAGCAAACCCACAACCTGATAAGGGAGAGGTCAGAGTCTCACACCATTCCAAATTACGGAATAAATCAGTGTTTAATCCTCCTAATGTGGACACCAAGAATATTGAGATGTTCAAAAATATGGTAAGTCGTGATTTGGACTCACTCAGGATAAGGAGAGCGAATGATCCCCAACAAATCAAAAAGGGCATTAAACTGTTAGAGGGCAGGAAAGACCTTGTGATCCGCCCGGCTGACAAGGGAGGTGCCTTGGTAGTAATGAGTGGGACTTACTACCGCCAAGAGATGCAGAGGCTCCTTAGTGATGGGGACACCTACTCTCTCTTATCAGGTAACCCCATGATCAGGTTTAAAAAAGAACTGGGAGTTTTGATAAACAAAGGGGAGAAATCTGGAATTTTGAGCTCTAAGGAAGCTCAGTATCTCAACCCCTTATTTTGTAGGACCCCTATCATTTATTTTCTCCCCAAAATCCACAAGCACCAGACGTGTCCACCTGGCCGTCCAATCGTAAACGGCATAGATTCTGTAACGGCAAGGCTAGGTCAGTATATCGACCATTATCTGCAACCTTTGGTATGTGGTACATCCGCATACCTCAAGGACACCAAACATGTAATCCAACTTCTTGGGGACCTAACAGAAATCTCAGATAGCATACTGGTGACTGCTGACGTGGGGTCGCTTTACACCATTATAAATCATGAAGATGCTTTGAATTCTGTGAAGTGGGCCCTAAGTAAGTCAGATTTGACTTCTAAACATCGTAAATTCCTTGTCGAATGTTTGGATTTCTGTTTACTAAAAAACTACTTTTGGTACAACCGAGAATACTTCCTGCAAGTGAAAGGAGTTGCTATGGGAGGACGGTTTGCTCCCAGTGTGGCAAATTTATTTATGTCGCACTGGGAGGAAGAGGGGATCTTCACAAACCGTCCTCCCCAGCTGAGTTGTTACCGTCGTTTCATCGACGACCTCCTCCTAGTTTGGAGAGGAGATATGACCAGTCTGCAGCAATTCATGAACCATCTTAGTTCCAATAATAGGAACATTGAACTAACTTGGAATGTAAACACCGAAAGTATCATATTTTTGGATTTGGAGATATTTAAAGATGATGGATGTTTAAAAACCCGTATCTACTTCAAACCCACTGATCGTAACTCCTATATACCGACAGGAAGTTGCCACCATAATCTTTGGCTATGTAACATACCCAGAGGGCAGTTTCTGAGGATGAAACGAAACTGCTCTCAGGAAGAAGACTTCCGCTCACAGTCTAAAATACTGGCCTCTAGGTTTTTAGAAAAAGGTTATGATCCAGAACACATAGAGAAGGAACTGTCTAGAGTGAGTGAGATCGAACGAGAAACAACTCTTATGCCCTCTAAAAAAATGTCTTCCAGTAATGAATTTTGCTTTGTGCTGGACTATAATGTCCAGTACAAGAAGTTTGAAAATATCGTAGCCAAGTATTGGCCCATTTTACAACATGACAGGGTATTGGGCCCGACCCTTCCATCAAAACCTAAATTTGTCTACCGAAGGGCACCAACCCTGAGAGATCGGTTGGCACCAGGGGTTCTGGATCCTCCCATTAAATCTGATAATAGGCTCTTTCCATCTATGAAAGGTTTCTATGCCTGTGGAAGGTGTGCTGCATGCAAAACCTCAAAAGGTAATATCAAAAGAAGGAAGGAGTTTCTAGCTACAGCCACACAGGAAGTGCATGTTTTGAAGGATTTCATTACATGTGAAACCAAAGGTGTAGTTTATATGCTCGAATGTAAATGCGGATATCAATACGTGGGCAGAACCACGAGGGCATTGCATGTTCGAGTAGGAGAGCATATAAACAGAATCAGACAGGGAAAGGATAAGCACAATTTGAAAAAGAGACCCCCTTAGGTTTGTGGGACTTTAAGGGTAACAGTAAAGGCTCTCATAAGAGAAGTTTTAACGTGTAATAATTATAAAATTTTATTTGGTAAAGTTGTGGTTGTAACAGACAATCATCATAAACTGTACATGTTTAAGTCATAGACTCGAAAAAAAAAAGCATGAATGATACAATACAGTTGTAGGTACATAGCAGAGTCCAACGCGTTTCAAACTGTTTGTTTTAGTACATAAATCTTCCTCAGGGAGTCTGCATATGTTCCTGAAATACATAGTTAAATATAAATTCCAAGAAACAGAATATATATAAGCATTTTACAATGAAAAGTTTTTTGTACATGAAAAAAGTATTATTTGCATCTGCGACCACATGTTGCCCTAAAAAAGTCCTGGAAAGCCTCTTGCTAATCCAGGATACTCCTAGAGAGGAAACCTACTCCCAAAGATTGAAAGGGAAAAAGGAAAAAGGGGGAAAGGGGAGAAGAGGAAAGGGGAGGGGAAAAGGAAGAAAAGGGAAGGAAGGGGGGGGAAAAAGAAAGGGGGGAGGATGAAGAGACCCCTTGTGTTAAAAAGACATACCTGCAAAACAGTAGAGCCCAAAAGAAGGTTCCCCTTCGGGGGGGTAAAATTCCCAAGCGTTGAGAGCTAGAGTCAGGTATAAAGATTTATTCTGTATCTGAAACAGCGAGTATATTTACAACTGTCAGAGATCCAGGGTTAATGTAAGTATGTATATAAACATTGTTACAGAAAATATTCATGTAAATTCACCTGTTATGATGATTTTCATGTAGACATATAAAGAGGGGAAAAAGAAAAACGAAACCAGGGAAAATAGGGAAAAAAAAAGGGAAAAAAAGAAAGCTGATTTTTCCCAAAGAAATATTATCTTCCGTTGTATATATCTCTCCGATTTATTAGAGTGGGATCCTATCAGGGGAAAAGAAAATGTATCTTTTCAGCTTTGGTAAATCAAGATAATGTATATAGTATATTAAGTAATGTGATTGTAGTAGCTCTTACCTCACTAATTTATTGGAGGGTGTGGGGTATCCCATCAGTTTCCAAGGGTTTTGGGGAAACCTATATCTTCCCAATGGGAATATAAATCCTTGCCTGAAAGGTATAGGACAGGGATAATATGCCTATATAGGTATACATTTTGCATATCTTATTATTAGTTATAAATAGATATTCCACCTGAAAAGATCATACCGTTCAGATTGAAGCCTGTCGTCACCGTATCCAATGAGGACAGCGGCATATCATCCTATGAGATATAGGATGTGATCTAAAGTTACTCGTCCTATGGATCCTGATAGTAACATAAGGAGAAAAATAAGATAAAGCCCTCTTTTAATAAGTTGCCATCGTAGTTAAGAAAAAAGTTTTTAGTTATATAGGTCTCCTCCAGAGTACTCACTGTTATGTATGGATATCGGAGCGATAGGCGTCCTGTGTTGCATCGGAGAGATAGCTCTCCGTTCTGGCTCTCGGCGTCCCCTTAAATACCCAAATGTCCAGAGTCTCGTGGTAATTCCCGCGGGAACTTTGTAAATAGTTACGTCATATCCGTCTTTTGCCACCGGAAGTTCCTCGGACTGGCGGTGACATCACATCCGCCCAGATCAAAGGCTCCGACGTGTGTCATTTCCGCCTGAAGTGCCCGGAGATTATTCCGCTGGACTGGCGGTGACGTAATATCCGCCCTTTTCTCTAATAGACTCCGCTAGTATGTCCGCCTAAAGTTGTAGCGGTATAGTCATGCGGTGGATACATAGAGGGGGGATAATTTTAATTAAATTTAATTTTTAATTGAAAATGAAATAAAATTTATGATTGGGATAAATAATGCCTATCTATATTGTATATGGAGACTGCTAGTGGACACTTGTTTTGAAAAGGGGAAATCTGTAAAAGATAACGCCCCAGGCACGGGTAATGCGTATATCCCCTGGAAAAGATTGACCAGGGGTTTCAGGATGAAACATATGGAGCATTGCAACCAACTGTTAACATCCCGGAAACGCTCGTTTCTCCAGATGTTTGAGGGGCCTATTGGTGGTCCCCATAGGAGATGTCTCACCCGTGCCGGGCTCTCATTTGCAGGGGAGCCCCCCGAGGGGAAAGAGAAAAAGGGTGATACAAAAGCCATGTTGGTGTCAATTACATGGACAGGGATACAAGTTGGCTGGTAGGCCTACACAATGGGAAGAAAAAGAGATAGCAGAATCTAGAAGGGGGGGGTTTCAACAGGAGGGAAAGGGAAAACCCCTGGTGCACAGGAGAAGAGGGGCAAGAGGGGCAAAAGTTCCCCAATAAGGGGATTTTTGCACAGAAAAGACCCAGACCGGGTCTGTAGTTGTAAATCCACCCACAGTTAACCTGTGACAGAAGGGAAAAATGTTAATCGCAGAATGCATCACATGTTTAATTTGGACAATTTAAATGTATATCCTATTTGGGATATATTAGTATATTATAATGTTAATAATTTTGTGACCCACTCAGAGATATGATGTCTCATAAAGTTTGGTATCTTAATACTATCACATAATCACGATGGGGGGAGGGGGGAAGAGGGGGAGGGTTTACAATGTAGTGATGGTCCTAGTTTGAATAAGGAGAAGGTATCTGAGATATAAGTGAGAAATTTACCCAGATTTCTATGAAGGGTGGAGTATACTTCACAAGAGAAGGGGGACATAGAGAATGGGGACCCTCAGTCTGTTTTCCCAGAGGAAAATCCCTCTAGAAAAGGCCTATAACTTTCCGCCTCATTTAGGCCAGGGGGGGTGGTTGCCGCAAGCTTAGCAATCCAGCGCATTTCCCGCTGGAGTAGCTGCTTGTTCCAATCACCCCCCCTGGCCGGTATATGTACCCTTTCAAGGGCATAAAAGGTTACCTTGGGGGTCCTGTATTTGTGCGTAATTGCCATATGCCTACCGAGTGGTAGATAAAGGTCTCCAATATTGAGACTCTGCATATGCTTATTGATGCGTTTTCCTAGTTCTTGCTTGGTCTTCCCGACATAGAAGGCCTTACATTCGCAGCGCATCAAATACACGACCCCCCTAGTTTTACAATTTACAAAATGTCTGGGTTGAAAGATTTCACCATTGGGCAGTGTGGTTGTTTTGCATCTGACTATCACTTTGCATTGATCACATCTACCACAGGGGAATGTGCCTTTTTGTTGACATGGGTCCTCTCTATTAGGGCCTTTATACTCACTTTGTACTAAAGTATCTTTTATAGAGGTAGCTCTTCTATATGTGATAGCTGGGGCTGGTGTCACTATATGTTGGAGGATAGGATCCTCCCTGAGTATAGCCCAGTGTTTTTTTAGGATTCCATAAATATTCTCATGTTCAGTTGAGTAATTTAAAATTACTCTTGGTGGATTCCTAGAGGGTGCTTCTTCCTGTTTCTGAGGTTTGAACAGTAAGTCCTGTCTTTTTAGGATTTGTACTTTGTTGTAATTTTTCCTGAGACATGATCTGGAATATCCCCTTTCTAAGAGTCTCTGTGTCAATTTATTTGCCTTTTCTTTGAAGTCTTTCTCAGAAGAACAATTTCTTTTAATTCTTAAATACTGTGAGTATGGAATAGATCTCTTAAGGGGTTGGGGATGAAAACTTTCTGCATGAAGCAGTGTATTGCCAGCTGTGGCTTTTCTGAATAAAGTGGTTGATAGCTGACCATCATCATCTTTGATGATGGTAATATCAAGGAAGTCCACAGATTTAAAGTCATATTTCATAGTGAAGAATAAGTTCATATTATTCTCATTAAGTTTAGTAAGGCACTCTTTAAGTAAATCCACCGGGCCATCCCATACCATGAAGATGTCGTCGATGTACCTCTGCCACAAAAGAAAGTGGCAGGAGTACATCGACAAGTCCTCATTGGTAATAATTTTGTGCTCCCACTCCCCCAGGTACAGGTTCGCGTAGGATGGGGCACAGCAAGTCCCCATTGCTACTCCCTGTACCTGGAGGTAGTGGGAGCCTTGAAAAGAGAACACATTGTGTTCTAAGATAAATTTCAACAAATCCACAATAAATTTATTGTAATTTGGTTCTTGTTGTCCCCTTTGTAGCAGAATATTTTTGATGGCCAATAGGCCTTTATCGTGTGGTATAGAATTATAGAGACATTCTGCATCTATGGTTACTAGAATAGCGTTTAATGGAATGGTGACATTTTCTATAATTTGGAGCATATGAATAGTGTCTTTAGTGTAAGATGTTAAACCAATTACATGGGGTTTGAGGTGGGCGTCCACAACACGGCTGGCAGTTTCTGTTATACTGCCGTTACCCGATATAATGGGGCGGCCGGGTGGATCTCTCAAGTCTTTGTGGACTTTAGGTAAACAGTAAAATGTGGGGGTACGTGGATGTAGTATCCTCATGTACTCCCATATTTCTGTAGTAATGGTGCCAGTAGTTCTAGCTTCATCAATGATGGCATAATATTCGTCATTGAATTGTTGGACTATAGAGGCAGAAATTTTTTGATAACACGTTGTGTTGTTTAGAAGTTTGTAACACATCTTCTCATAATCCACATTGTTCATTAGAACAATGTTCCCCCCCTTATCACTTGGTTTTAAGGTGATATTATTATCTTTTTGGAGGGTTTTAAGGGCTTTACATTGGTCTGGGAGGAGGTTATCTATAGTAGGGTTGACGTTTAGTTTATTGATATCTTTTGAGACTTGTCTCACAAACAAGGCTATTGTGGGATTTTGATTTAGTTGAGGAAATTTTGGAGATTTTTTCTTAAATTTTTTAGTTGGGGCTGAATCCTTTTTTTGTGTTTGTATGGATTCCTCATCAGAAGAACTGCTGAGGTTTTCCCAAATTTCTTGGTCATCGTAACCACTTTCCTGTAAAAGTATATTTAAGTCCCTGAGGGCTCGATATTCTGCCGCTTTAAGTTTGGAGTCAGGTCTCTGCATTTTATCCGCTTGTTTGAAAAATTTGCTTTTGAAAAAAATATCCCTTGCAAAAAGGTTAATGTCTTTAATGACACTAAATTTATCTGTTTTCTGACTTGGACAAAATGATAATCCTAAATTAAGTAAATCCTCCTCCTCCTGGGTTAAAATATGAGAAGAGAGGTTTATGATGGTTAATCGATTTTGTCGGTTATCTTTACTGCGAAGGAGTCCATACTGGCTTGTGTTTTGACTGCCAGTCGCGTGTGAGGCTTCCCTAAAAAAATCCCCTTATTTACCGTGCCTTGAGTTTTATTGCCTGTCGTCCCTTCGAGTTGTGATCCGCTAGGATCTTGATTCTCGTTAGGGCCACTCATGTTTTCACTAGTTATAGCATCGTTATTTCTAGATTGTGATGCTTGTCCTCGTGGTGTGTTGGTTTTAGTCTTAATTTTATCTTTATTTTTTCTCATTTGTGGATAATCCGCTCGAGGACGACCACGTGAGTTAGATTGAGAGGAATTAGAGGCAGATGAATCAGAGGAATGATAATCACTCCTCTTATATTCATTTCTGCGTCTTATATTCCGTTGTCCTGAATTCCATTTATAAGCTTTACCTTCATTAAAAGCTATCCGATCTCTCCAGTATTTTTTCTCCTTTCTTTGTAATATTATTCTGTTATAGTCCTCCAGGTAAGTTTTTAGTTTTACCTCTTGTTCTATATAAAGAGGAGATGTTTTTAATGGTAGAAACCTCTGATTCTATATGTTTCAATTGTTTTAAATATTCCGCTTGGAGAAGAACCATTAAATTTCTTGAGCATTCATTAAGAATTCTCTCCCAATCTTGTTTCAATTCCTGCGAGATATTTTCCAACGTTGGGAAGATCTGAATCCTCAATCCTAGAGGATTCAGACCTTCCTTCACATATTTATCGAATGTTTTAATGTGCCAGTGTAACGCTGACTTTTTTTCTAAAAATCTCTTTAGGGTAGAAAATAGAGTATAGATGTCTGATTCTATTTGTTCCTTTTGTTGGAATTTACTCTCAATACCTGACATTAACTCCTCCCATCCATCCCCCTGAAACCCTCCCATCTAGAAGATGCGGTATAGAGCAGGCTATATAGATAGCCTGATAGAGGGTATATAGAGGAAATCTATTATGAAAACTATTTCCCGCCTTAGCCCTTTTAATGTGTAAGAAAATAATTAATTAATTAATCTCAAAAAAGTGGGTTACCAAGTAGTTATCTAAAAAAATGGGGGTAGGGTGTGTTATCCACCCGAAACATAAAATGTAGAATAATATAGATAGCTACCAGGTAATTGGTTACCATAATCCCGTCATAAATTGAAAAAGAGACCCCCTTAGGTTTGTGGGACTTTAAGGGTAACAGTAAAGGCTCTCATAAGAGAAGTTTTAACGTGTAATAATTATAAAATTTTATTTGGTAAAGTTGTGGTTGTAACAGACAATCATCATAAACTGTACATGTTTAAGTCATAGACTCGAAAAAAAAGCATGAATGATACAATACAGTTGTAGGTACATAGCAGAGTCCAACGCGTTTCAAACTGTTTGTTTTAGTACATAAATCTTCCTCAGGGAGTCTGCATATGTTCCTGAAATACATAGTTAAATATAAATTCCAAGAAACAGAATATATATAAGCATTTTACAATGAAAAGTTTTTTGTACATGAAAAAAGTATTATTTGCATCTGCGACCACATGTTGCCCTAAAAAAGTCCTGGAAAGCCTCTTGCTGATCCAGGATACTCCTAGAGAAGAAACCTACTCCCAAAGATTGAAAGGGAAAAAGGAAAAAGGGGGAAAGGGGAGAAGAGGAAAGGGGAGGGGAAAAGGAAGAAAAGGGAAGGAAGGGGGGGGAAAAAGAAAGGGGGGAGGATGAAGAGACCCCTTGTGTTAAAAAGACATACCTGCAAAACAGTAGAGCCCAAAAGAAGGTTCCCCTTCGGGGGGGTAAAATTCCCAAGCGTTGAGAGCTAGAGTCAGGTATAAAGATTTATTCTGTATCTGAAACAGCGAGTATATTTACAACTGTCAGAGATCCAGGGTTAATGTAAGTATGTATATAAACATTGTTACAGAAAATATTCATGTAAATTCACCTGTTATGATGATTTTCATGTAGACATATAAAGAGGGGAAAAAGAAAAACGAAACCAGGGAAAATAGGGAAAAAAAAAGGGAAAAAAAGAAAGCTGATTTTTCCCAAAGAAATATTATCTTCCGATGTATATATCTCTCCGATTTATTAGAGTGGGATCCTATCAGGGAAAAAGAAAATGTATCTTTTCAGCTTTGGTAAATCAAGATAATGTATATAGTATATTGAGTAATGTGATTGTAGTAGCTCTTACCTCACTAATTTATTGGAGGGTGTGGGGTATCCCATCAGTTTCCAAGGGTTTTGGGGAAACCTATATCTTCCCAATGGGAATATAAATCCTTGCCTGAAAGGTATAGGACAGGGATAATATGCCTATATAGGTATACATTTTGCATATCTACAACTTTAGGCGGACATACTAGCGGAGTCTATTAGAGTAAAGGGCGGATATTACGTCACCGCCAGTCCAGCGGAATAATCTCCGGGCACTTCAGGCGGAAATGACACACGTCGGAGCCTTTGATCTGGGCGGATGTGATGTCACCGCCAGTCCGAGGAACTTCCGGTGGCAAAAGACGGATATGACGTAACTATTTACAAAGTTCCCGCGGGAATTACCACGAGACTCTGGACATTTGGGTATTTAAGGGGACGCCGAGAGCCAGAACGGAGAGCTATCTCTCCGATGCAACACAGGACGCCTATCGCTCCGATATCCATACATAACGGTGAGTACTCTGGAGGAGACCTATATAACTAAAAACTTTTTTCTTAACTACGATGGCAACTTATTAAAAGAGGGCTTTATCTTATTTTTCTCCTTATGTTACTATCAGGATCCATAGGACGAGTAACTTTAGATCACATCCTATATCTCATAGGATGATATGCCGCTGTCCTCATTGGATACGGTGACGACAGGCTTCAATCTGAACGGTATGATCTTTTCAGGTGGAATATCTATTTATAACTAATAATAAGATATGCAAAATGTATACCTATATAGGCATATTATCCCTGTCCTATACCTTTCAGGCAAGGATTTATATTCCCATTGGGAAGATATAGGTTTCCCCAAAACCCTTGGAAACTGATGGGATACCCCACACCCTCCAATAAATTAGTGAGGTAAGAGCTACTACAATCACATTACTTAATATACTATATACATTATCTTGATTTACCAAAGCTGAAAAGATACATTTTCTTTTCCCCTGATAGGATCCCACTCTAATAAATCGGAGAGATATATACATCGGAAGATAATATTTCTTTGGGAAAAATCAGCTTTCTTTTTTTCCCTTTTTTTTTCCCTATTTTCCCTGGTTTCGTTTTTCTTTTTCCCCTCTTTATATGTCTACATGAAAATCATCATAACAGGTGAATTTACATGAATATTTTCTGTAACAATGTTTATATACATACTTACATTAACCCTGGATCTCTGACAGTTGTAAATATACTCGCTGTTTCAGATACAGAATAAATCTTTATACCTGACTCTAGCTCTCAACGCTTGGGAATTTTACCCCCCCGAAGGGGAACCTTCTTTTGGGCTCTACTGTTTTGCAGGTATGTCTTTTTAACACAAGGGGTCTCTTCATCCTCCCCCCTTTCTTTTTCCCCCCCCTTCCTTCCCTTTTCTTCCTTTTCCCCTCCCCTTTCCTCTTCTCCCCTTTCCCCCTTTTTCCTTTTTCCCTTTCAATCTTTGGGAGTAGGTTTCCTCTCTAGGAGTATCCTGGATTAGCAAGAGGCTTTCCAGGACTTTTTTAGGGCAACATGTGGTCGCAGATGCAAATAATACTTTTTTCATGTACAAAAAACTTTTCATTGTAAAATGCTTATATATATTCTGTTTCTTGGAATTTATATTTAACTATGTATTTCAGGAACATATGCAGACTCCCTGAGGAAGATTTATGTACTAAAACAAACAGTTTGAAACGCGTTGGACTCTGCTATGTACCTACAACTGTATTGTATCATTCATGCTTTTTTTTTTCGAGTCTATGACTTAAACATGTACAGTTTATGATGATTGTCTGTTACAACCACAACTTTACCAAATAAAATTTTATAATTATTACACGTTAAAACTTCTCTTATGAGAGCCTTTACTGTTACCCTTAAAGTCCCACAAACCTAAGGGGGTCTCTTTTTCAATTTATGACGGGATTATGGTAACCAATTACCTGGTAGCTATCTATATTATTCTACAGGATAAGCACAATGTCCCCAAACACTTTAAAAGATACCATCGCTGTGACCCCACCGGATTAAAGTTTTGGGGGATTGAGAAAACTACCAGACACTGGAGGGGAGGTAACTTTACTAGGCAACTAAGTCGAAGAGAATCATTCTGGATTTACCAGACTAAAGTTTTAGTACCGGGGGGATTAAATGTGGAATTTGATCTGAATTGTTTTATTTCCAATAGATGATAATTGTTGTTTTTTAGTTGTTTTTTAGATGTATTTTCTGTTATGTTTTTGTATACATATGTAATGTTTGTAAGATCCATACGGAGCATCGCGGTTACACGTCCTTTTTTTAGCTTTTATGAGAGGATTTTAGAATTATATTTACTATCCTATTTGATATTTATTATCTTTTGAAAAGATTTTTAAAGAAAGTTTTTTTAAAAAAATATTTTTTTTGGAAATTTTTAGGTAAGTTTTACCTTTTAAGGAATTAAAATTATTCTATTATGCACTATGCATTGTCACTTTATGTCCTGTTAAAGGCTCTGTGCCCCTAGCATCCACGAAGTGCAATAGTATATTTATTTGCTCTTTACTGCACTGAAAGAGGCTGAGAGGAATTGATCCGTGTCTTTTCCCCATTTTCCGGCCTGTAAATAAGAGTTTTTTTGTTAGCTCCGGAGTCCCCAGGAAGTAGGGCTGGTTTTCCCTATTCCAAAATGGAAACCTGAGAGTTTCCTGTTCCGCCCTGGGATGATTGGTTCGGTCGCTTAGCAGCATCGATAAATAGCGTGCGGGTGCCGCCCTCCACGTACCCCGCTGAAGAAGTCACACCCACTGACGCAACGTGTACGGGGGAGGAGCTGTGACGTCACCCGCGACGCTCCGAAGGGATCGCACACCGAGCGTTCAGCTGGCTGTGCTGTTTTACACATTTGCTGTTCGATATGCACATGTTTGTAAGTGCATCACCTTTTTTTATCATTTAATAAATTGTTGAATATACGGAGAGCACTAGATGTCCTTTTGTTCCCTCCTCTACATGATGGAATTTCTTACTTTCTGATCGGTCTGAGGTTGGAGGTTGGAGGCAAAGCTGAGCAGATTGGGAGCCCATCAGGTGTTTGATAACACACTGCGCAATGACCCTAGAGGTCTGGGAATTGAGGTGAGAGGCTAGCACACACTCTGGTGATGGAGTCACAATTGAAGAGGTGCATTAGTTTCATCCTTCACAGCATGGGTTTCCCATAATCTTATGGCTTGGATTTGCGGCATTTAAAGGACTCTTCTTTACTTTTTTTTTCATCTTTATGTTTACACAGTATTTGTGATTTAATTGTTCAGTCAGGACTTTTTTCACAATTATACAGTCTGAGTTTACATTTTATATTCCATATTTTATATTGTAGCGCTGCATCCCTTTTGTATTTTTGTATTGCTGGTACGGGCCTGGGCATTTGGTCCTGGGGTGTATCACTTGTGGTTGCCTGGTTTCCAGAGCGCCGTGCCCTTTTAGGAGGGGTCCATACTTCCTCCGAGTCCATCGCCGATCCGCTACTATTTATTATTATTATTATCATTATTATTGTATTCGGAATCTGATGAGGACTCCCCGATGCTCTCATCAGTCATGGAGAGGATCTGAAGTGCCTCCTCGCTGTTGTACATTTTTTTTGACATGGTGGCTGTGATGGTCTGTGCGACGGGTGACAGATGACTGCTGATGATCACTGATGGGTGGCAGGTGACGGTCACTAATGGGTGTCTGATGGGCAAGGTGACGATCACTGATGGGCTGACAGGTGACGATCACTGATGGGTAACGGGCGATGGTCAGCGATGGGTGACAGGTGCACCGCTGACGGTACTGGTGGCAGTTTCTGGTGGTGACAGGTGCATTTTACTGATGTGGTGACTGTTGGGTGACAGGTGTTGCAATGGGGGGGGGGGGGGCTGAGGACTGTATAGGGACAGGTTCTCTTTATTTGTGTGTGTGGAAACGGTGTGTGAGGAGAGAAGAGCTGGTAAAAGTAAGTTACTGTTCTGTGTTTACATTTGTGATCGGCTGTGAATGGATCACAGCCGATCAAGTGGTATATAGCCACTGTCATTGGCTGTAGTGGTGCACCGAAATCTTCAGCCGAAAATTAATGGCTGCAGAAGGGGGGCGAAGCGCAGGTGAAGTGTGTATGAGCTGTAACGAAATGAGCCCTTCACTTCCTTGTCAGGTGGGTATCTGCGCTTTGTTCCTCCCCTGGTCGCTTAAGTCTGAGCTACACTGGTTGCTAGGATGGCCAGCCGACTGGCGTCTAGCAACCAGTGATGTCCCGAGGAGAGGACCCAGAATGCAGAGCGGAGGAGGATCCTGCTCCTCTGCCCCTTTTCCAGAATGGCTCCATCCACCTCCTCCCCTCATGTGCTGTGCAGCGGAAGGTAATCTCTGCATTACCTGGGCGGGGACGGGGACAAACTCTGCATTTTGATTGGTCTAAGCTCGCTCCCTTGTCTGAATTGCTGGTAAACTTCGGAGATGCAGATCCGCACAGCTCACCCGGAGCCAGAGGCGGCAGAGCTCAGCAGTTTCACCAGCAGAGAGCAGCCGGGGAGTGAGCCAAGGGAGTAGCTGGACCCCCAGCGATGGACACGGGGACCTCAGCGAGGGGGAGCGGTCACCAGGTAATGACAGAACTTCTCCCCTCCCCCCCCACTCTGCACCGGGCCCCCCACTCTGATCACTGACATGGGCGGGACCCACACTTCTAACTACTTCTACCGGAGAGGAGGATGGGGCATGATCTCTACAAGTGGGGTCTGGGCTGTACGGAGAGGGGGGAGCAGCAGACAAACTCCATGTACTCATCGCATACCCACTGACACCTGTGTGCTGATCGGGGGAGGAGGGGGGTTTTCCAACACCTGGAGGATGGCCATACAGGGAAGGATCTCATCCAATCCATCAATTATTCATAAGACGCACATACCCAGATTTATCAGAACAATTTCAGTGAAATCATGAATATCACATTCATTTAGGAAAAACATGATTTCATTGAAATTGTTCTGATAAATCTGTGTGGGAAATCTGATATCACTATTGGGTATTGACTTCCTATCCGTAGGAATAGCTAGGCATATAGACTTAGTCAAAAGACAAAAGGCATTAGCATATACACACCCATGGGGGCTGTCCCACTGGTCAATACCCCCCCCCCTGCATCACCACTCCCAACTCAGTTTTACTTTGCCTAGCCTCAGGAATAGTCAGGCTTCCCTTGTGCTGGGGCTTCAGTCTCAGCCTTCCTAATCTTTTATTGGATTTTCTTTGAAAATGTCAGTTTTTCTCTTACTTTACCAGCTGTTTATTTTGTCAGCTCTAGTGTTTGTCTTCTTTTCGGATGAAGATGGATCTTGCGGTGCTGGGATTCGGACTGACCGCCCTGGTTTTCCAGGGCACAGAGGGTCAGATGGACCCCCAGCCCGCCATCGAGCGTTCAGCTATGGTTCGCCCTGGCACTAAGAACGACCCATACCTGTTCGCTGCAGGGATGCAGCCGTGAGGTGGCTACCTCACAGGACTCGTCTGCGGTGCTGCAGCGTAATGTCCCTGGCTCACGGCACTCCCTGTCAGATGAGGACAGAGGTTTATCCGTGCATAGAGGCTCCCCCTGTCTGTGCCTGTGTGACTCCCTGTGCGATCCCTGTGGGGTTCGCTTGTGCAGATTTGTATGTTTGTCGGGGGTCCCTGTCCCTGTGTCACCTTGGGTGCATGTTTGGGGGTGCAGACGTCTGTGCTTGTGCGGCGACCGCAGCGGGGCAATTTTCGCGCGGTCCGCCATATTTACTGTGGGCACACGTGTATGGCTCCTCTGGGGCGATTATACATGTCATTTTGGCGCCATCCGCTGCCATTTTGTGGGCGTTGGAACGATTGGTCCGACCGCATGTCGGCGGCCATTTTGGCGTAGCCTCCAATGCATTCCTATGGGGCAGCCATTTTCCCGGGGCCTGGCTTAGTCCAGCCCTCTCCAGCAGCTTTCCATCAGCAGCAAGGACACTGGTAGCAACACTCTGCGGGCTCTGCAGGTTATCACTCTGTTTTTCCCTCTGTATATCGCTTCTGGCTCAATTTCTTTCTTCCTTTTGGGGGTCTTTCATCACTGTTGCAGTAGCGGTGGGCTGCGCACACCGCAGCGCTGTTAAAGGGGACAGTACATATTTTTTGCACTGTAGTTTGTTTTCTGATAACTTGAGCCATGGTTTCTCAGGAAAGCAAGTTTCTCTCTCGCTCATTGACAGACGTAGTCCTCGGTGATACAGCACCTTTGGGTTATGTTGCCTCCACAGGAGTAGGACTAGACAGGAAATAAAATGCTCTGGCCACACCCTAGGGGCAGTCCCAGAGGGTATATCCTCTCTCTCTCTGCCTCAGCAAATCAGTTTTTTCTGTCTAGAAGGTGGTTTCAGATTTTCATCTGAATGAAGATATTGTACTACCTTCCTTGTGTCCTCAGCCCAATCATCATCGGGAACATGCATTGCATTCCTTGGATGTGGTTCGGGCAATCAGGGTATACCTGAAAGCTACGGAATCATTCCGTTAGACGGATTCACTTTTTGTGATCACGGATGGCCCCAGAAAGGGGTTGCCTGCATCTGCCGCGACTATTGCCAAATGGATTAGACAGACGGTGGTACAGGCTTATTCTATTAAGGGTCAGAGTCCTCCGTTCCCTGTTAGGGCGCACTCCACTCGAGCGCTCAGTACTTCCTGGGCCTTTCGCCATCAGGCGTCAGTGGTCCAGGTATGTAAGGCGGCCACCTGGTCGTCGGTACATACCTTTACAAAATTTTATAAAATTGATGTGATGGCATCGGCGGATGCCTCTTTTGGCCGCAAAGTGCTGCAGGCCGCAATTTGAGGAGACCGGTGGTCTACCTCGAGGGTTTTTTTCTGTTGAAAATTTTTTTTTTTGTTGAGTCTCATCATTAAGGATGAGCATTGTAAACTTCTAGTTGGCACCGGTTGGGCCTTCTAGATTTGGATTTGATTTCCATTTTCCCACCCCTCATTTGTGATACTGCTCTGGGACTTCCCGAAGGTGCTGTATCACCGAGGACTACGTCTGTCAATGAGCGAGAGAGAAAAATGGATTTTTGTAAAATCTTACCGTAAAATCCTTTTCTCTTAGCTCATTGACAGACGTAGTACCCGCCTCTCTGTTTTTTTGAGTTGGGTTGGGTTAAATTCTCTAAAGACTGCTTTTATGACATAACTGATTTGCTGAGGCAGAGAGAGAGAGAGGATATACCCTCTGGGACTGCCCCTAGGGTGTGGCCAGAGCATTTTATTTCCTGTCTAGTCCTACTCCTGTGGAGGCAACATAACCCGAAGGTGCTGTATCACCGAGGACTACGTCTGTCAATGAGCTAAGAGAAAAGGATTTTACGGTAAGATTTTACAAAAATCCATTTTTCCTCCAGCTCTAGTGGGGGGTCCCAGTTCTCCTGTGGCCCCGCTGAGCCCCGCTCTAATTGCGGTGGCGAATAAGGAACTGCTGATGTCTGAACGGGCTGTGAGTAGGAGTCCCAGATTGTCTCTCTCTTCTGATTCAGATGGGAATTTGGCTGCTGCTGCTGCGAGCGTGCCCTTTTCAGGGTCCCGCTCATCCTTGGACCCCTTGGGATCTGAGGGGGAGGCTGAGATGGAAGGGGTTGATGCCCCCTCCCCGGGGTCGCCTGCAGTACGGGCGACCATGGATGATTTGATTGTCTGTTAAGGACACCTTACATTTAGAGGATGAGCCCTGTCCTCTGGGCGTTGTGTCCCCGTTTGGGACAAACAGCACCCGCAAGTCTGCGCAGGTTTTTCCCTGCCCAGAAGAATTCCATGACACTGTTAATGAACAGTGGCGCGCGTTAAAACGTCCATTCCTGATACCTAGTCGGTTTGGGTTGCTTTATCCCTTTGATCTGGC
Source organism: Pelophylax lessonae (assembly GCF_965119305.1). NCBI lineage: Eukaryota > Metazoa > Chordata > Amphibia > Anura > Ranidae > Pelophylax > Pelophylax lessonae. The sequence continues at coordinate 139,502,761 of NC_138773.1, read as the reverse complement.
TACGGAATCACGATGGTGTGTGCCTCCACAGGTGGATCACACTGTGGCCGTGCTGAACAAGGCTAACTTGGTTCCTACTGGGGATGCCCCAGTTTTCCGGGGTCCCACGGACCGGCGGTTGGAGTCCCTATCTCGCCATTCCTATATGGTGGCGGGTTCATTGCTCAAACCCGTTTTCGCGTCCGTTCTGGTGGCTCAGGCGGCTGCTGATTGGACTAGGATGCTTAAGCGCAATCTTGTGTCTGCTGGTGTTACACCTGCCCGGCTTAAATTGGTGGATCAAATCCACCAAGGAGTCATGTACTTGTGTGATGCAGCCTTGGCCAAGGCTCCCTTAGTGGCTCGCCTCTCTAGTGTCGCGGTGCTTCAACGGCTACTGATTTGGCTGAAGAGCTGGTCAGCCGACCAGTCCTCAAGGGAGACGGTGGCTGATTCTCCCTATGATGGCTCTCGCCTTTTTGGCGAGGCATTGGGCACCCTGGTAACAGGCGTCACGGGGGGCATGTGCTCTATGATGCCCCAGAACCCGAAGACCAAGTCTTTTCGAGGCAGGCGGGGTTCTGCGTCTGGTTCTAATCGGGGGTCCTTTCGTGCCTTTCGGGCTCATCCCAAGGGCAAGACCTTCCAGGCCCAGGGCACCCAGAAGAAGCCCTGGACAGGTGAGCAGGAGTCCGGCAATGCCGGCTCGGCAGTTCAATCCGCCTCTACCTGAAGGGGCGCCCTCACCCATTTCAGGGGTGGGGGGACGTTTGCACGGTTTCCTCCGACCTTGGCTGCTCTGGCTATCGGACAGGTGGGTCCAGGAAATCGCTTCCAGATCGAATTCCTTTCCCGGTCGGCGGACAGATTCTTTCCCTCCAGTCTTCATCTGCTTCTGGGGCTTCTGCCGGACTTGCATCACGCGGTGCAGGACCTGCTTGCTCAGGGAGTGTTTGTCCCGGTAACTCATCGGGAATGGTTTCGGGGGTTTTTATGTTCGAATCTGTTCACTGTGCCCAGGAAGGAGGGCAAAGTGCGTCCTATTCTGGACGTGCAAGCGCTGAACCGCTTTGGGCGTGTTCGGAAGTCTCGAATGGAGTCTCTCCGTTCGGTTGTGGCCTCCTTGAGTCCAGGAGAATTCCTGGCTTCGGTAGATCTGAAAGATGCGTACCTGCACATCCCTATTTTCGAGGGTCATCAGCGGTACCTTCGGTTTGCTATCACAGGGGACCACTACCAGTTTGTGGCGTTACATTTCGGTCTCACTTCGGCACCCAGGGTGTTTACCCAGGTGTTGGCACCGGTCCTGGGCCTGCTGCGATCTGTACAGGCGCTCCAGGAGTTCAGTTGGACCAGCAACGTTCAGAACTCAGCGTTGTCTTCGTCGCTTCGCCTTCCCTATCTGGGAATGGTTCCGGACTCTGCTCAGGAAAAGGTGTTCTTGCCGGAGGACAAGCTCCGGACTTTGCGGGGCGAACTCAGGTCCCTCAGGGACAATCTGTCCTCGTCCCTCAGGACCTGCATGCGGGGCCTGGGGTTGATGGTGTCGGCCTTCGAGGCGATCCCCTTTGCTCAGTTCCACACGAGGGCTATCCAGAGGGAGATCCTGGCCAGGTGGGACAGACTTCCTCAGTCCTTGGATCTGGATGTCTCCCTGAGTCGCCGGACCAGATTGGCTCTTCTATGGTGGATCCAGTCCCCGTCGGTGGCGGAAGGCAAGTCCTTCCGTCTGTTGGTGTGGACAGTGGTTACCACGGATGCCAGCCTGTTGGGCTGGGGTGGAGTCCTGGGCAACCTGTCTGCCCAGGGAACTTGGGCGGAGGAGGAGTCCTCCCTCCCGATAAGTGTACTGGAGCTACGAGCGATAAAACTGTCTCTTCCAGTGGTCGGAACGTTTTCAGGGCTTGCCTGTTAGCGTACAGACGGACAATGCTACTGCGGTGGCTTACATCAACCACCAGGGGGGCACCAAGAGGGAGGTGTCCGACATTCTGTCTAGGGCCGAGACTCATGTCCCGGCGATCTCGGCAGTTCACGTTCCGGGTGTGGAAAATTGGCAGGCAGACTATCTGAGCCGCCAGACCCTGGATCAGGGGGAATGGTCCCTACACCCGGAGGTCTTTAAGATGCTGTGTGCGAGGTGTGGATCCCCAGATGTGGATCTGTTTGCATCTCGCTAAATCGAGAGGTGGAAAGGTTCGTGGCAAGAACGCGCGATCTGTTGGCGGACGCCTCGGATGCGTTGGTGGCATCGGTATCATCGGAACCGCACATGGTGATTCTGGTGGCACCGGACTGGCCACGCCGGTCCTGGTACGCCGACGTTGTTCACCTGGCAGTGGCACCTTCGTGGCGCTTGCCTCTGCGGGAAGATCTCCTATCTCAAGGTCCGATCTTCCATCCTGCTTTACAGTCGCTGGCTTTAACGGCCTGGCTGTTGAGACCCAGGTCTTGAAGGACAAGGGTCTATCCCCTGAGGTTATCCCTACTCTGATCAAGGCTAGGAAATCCTTCTCTGGTAAGATCTATTACCGTACCTGGAAAGCCTATTTCACCTGGTGTGAGTCCAGGGGGTTCTCCCCTCGTTCCTACTCGGTGTCGAGTTTTGGCTTTCCTCCAGTCTGGAGTGGATCAGCGCCTGGCGCTGGCCACGATAAAGGGCCAGGTGTCCGCACTGGCTGTCCTTTTTCCAACGCCCTGTGGCGTCTCATTCCTTGGTGCGCACCTTCATTCAAGGTGTGCGACATTTGGCTCCTCCCAGGAAGGAGCCCTTACCTCCGTGGGACTTGAACTTGGTTCTGTCCGCGTTGCTGCGTGCTCCCTTTGAATATGTCAGGGAGATGTTTTTGCCTCTGCTGTCACAGAAGGTTGCCTTTCTGGTGGCGATCACTTCGGCTCACAGGGTGTCGGAACTGGCGGCGTTGTCTTGCCGCTCCCCTTCCTTGATCATTCACAAGGATAAGGTGGTTTTGCGACCACCCCCATCCTTCCTTCCCAAGGTGATCTCTGAATATCACCTTAATGAGGACATTGTCCTGCCTTCGCTTTGTACGAAGCCTAAACATCCAAAGGAGATTGCTTTGCATTCCTTGGATGTTGTCGGGACGATCAGGGTTTACCTGTCGTCTACGGAATCCTTTCGGAAGACCAAATGGATCAGACAGACCATTGAACAGGCTTACGCCTTGAAGGAACGGGTTCCGCCCTTCCCTGTTAAGGCGCACTCTACCAGGTCTTTGAGTACTTCTTGGGCCTATTGGCATCGGGCCTCGGTGGCCCAGGTGTGCAAGGCGGCGACTTGGTTGTCGGTGCACACTTTTTCCAAATTCTACAAAGTAGACGTTCTGGCATCAGCTGATGCTTCTTTTGGTCGCAAAGTTCTCAGTGCGGCTGTGCCATGATGGACCTTTGAATTTTCTCTGGGTCCCTGGCTGTTGGCATTTGCTTTCCTGGGCTGTTGCTCCTGTTGAGCATTGTTTTTTTCTGTTGCCCAGTTGGTTCTTACGGTGCATGTAAGATTCCTTTCTCTGATGTGGGTACTGCGTTGCCTTTTCTACGGTTGCGTCTCCCACCCCTCATGTTTATACTGCTTTGGGACATCCCAACAGTGATGACTTAGAGGAGGTGGCGACTGGACGTAAGAGAAAACTGAATTTTTGTAAAATCTTACCTGTAAAATTCCTTTCTCTGAGTCCTCCGACAGTAGCCGCCCCCGCCCCTCTTTTGGGGTTCTTATTACCTACTGCTATGCTACCAAACTGAGTTGGGAGTGGTGATGCAGGGGGGTTATTGACCAGTGGGACAGCCCCCATGGGTGTGTATATGCTAATGCCTTTTGTCTTTTGACTAAGTCTATATGCCTAGCTATTCCTACGGATAGGAAGTCAATACCCAATAGTGATGACTTAGAGGAGGTGGCGACTGTCGGAGGACTCAGAGAGAGGAATTTTACAGGTAAGATTTTACAAAAATTCCGTTTTTTGCCACAAGTTCCAGGAAAATTATTTTTTTTTGTTAGTTTTTTTTTTTTTTTACACAAAGTTGTCACTAAATGAAATATTGCTCACACATGCCATGGGTATATGTGAAATGACACCCCAAAATACATTCTGCCGCTTCTCCTGAGTATGGGGATACCCCATGTGTGAGACTTTTGCAGTCTAGCCGCGTACAGTACCCAAAAAACCAATCACCACCTTGAGGCTTTCCAAGTGCGTAAATTGTTGATTTCACTCCTTACTACCTATCACAGTTTTGAAGGCCATGAAATGCCAAGATGGCCCAAGCGCGCCCCCCCCCCAAATGACCCCATTTTGCAAAGTAGACACACCAAGTTATTTGCTGAGAGGCATGTTGAGTGTTTTGCAGATCTCATTCTGTACAAAGTTTTGGAAATTGAAAAAAGAGGAAAAAAAATGCATTATCCTTTTTTTTTTTTTTTTTTTTTTCTCATTTTCCAAAATAAATGAGAGCTGCAAATAGCTTGGAGTGACTACTTTGCAAAATGGGATCATTTGGGGGGGGGTTGTACTATCTTGGCATTTCATGGCCTTCAAAACTGTGATGATAGGTAGTAAGGAGTGAAATCAACAATTTATGCACTTAGAAAGCCTGAAGGTGATTATTGGTTTTCGGGGTCCTGTACGTGGCTAGACTGCCAAAAAGTCTCACACATGGGGTATCCCTGTACTCAGGAAAAGCAGCAGAATGTATTTTTGGGTGTTATTTCACATATACCCATGGCATGCGTAAGCAATATATAATTTAGTGACCACTTTCTGTAAAAAAAAAAGAAATAATAATTTCCCCGACACTTGTGGCAAAATATAAAATATTCCATGGATGTCGCACGGTATTTGCGCACAGATTTTCCAAACGCAATTTCTGGCAAAAAATTTTTTTTTTAAAAATGTATTGCACAAATACACTATATTATTCCAATTTGTTTGGTAAAATTTAAAAGATGATCTTATGCCGAGTACATAGATACCAAACATGACATGCTTTAGAAATTGTGCACGCCTGTGCAGCGGCAACAAAGTACGTACATTTTTAAAAACCTTTAAAAGTCTTTACAGGCTACCACTTTAGACTTACAGAGGAGGTCTACTGCAAGAATTACTGCACTCGACCTGGCGATCGCGGCAATATCTTACATGCATGCTGCAATTGCGGTTAACATATGACACTAGACCAACGCTTGCGTGCGCTACTGCGCGCAAGCACGGAGGGACGGGCTTGATTTTTTTTTTTTTTTATTTTGCTTTTATAAAAAAAATTGGGGTCTTGTAGACTCTAGATCTCTCCTCTGACCTTAACGCATCTGACCACACCAAAATTGGTGTGATAAAATACTTTCCCAATTTCCCAATGGCCCTGTTTATTTCTGGTGAAACAGAAGTCATTAATTGCTCGTAGCTTCCGGTATCTTAGGCCATAGAGATGATTGGAGCCATTCTCATCTCCAATTAGCTCTATGGTTAGATAATTGAACCACCGGCTGCACTCTCGGGTTAACCGGTCGGACAGGAGAGCCCGAGAAAAACCTTTTACATGTAAGCCAACCGCTGGCTGTAAAAAACGATACCAAGATGATGCCTAAATCTGCAGGCATCATCCTGGTATAACCACTCAAAGTCCAGCAACGTACCAGTACATTGCTGGTCCTTGTTTGGCTTATAGTGTAGTTTTGTTTTTTTTTGTTTTTCCCATGCAGCCTGTGGGCTGAACGAAAAAACAGAGAACCTATCAGAAATCAGCACAGGAATAATGTGTAGTATTACCCACCATTAACCGCCCAAACATCCACCCACTTAATTTAATGATGGGTATACACGACACTATTCAATGTATACCAAAATAGGATTTTAACTGCAGTGCTGAAATCAGAAAATCACCACAGCTGCTGCCAGCAAAGGTATCCATATATGCTGAGCGCAAACGCTGTTTGTGTCATAATATAAAATCAATGTGGCAGCCGACGAGTACCTGCAAGAGAAACAGGTCACAAAAGAATGAAAAACAAAGTACAGTAAAAGTACAGTAGGAAGAGTAGAAGAACATATACAATGACAGACACAACAACAGTTTTTGGATCCTTTTTATTTTTCTTTGTAACTGTTGTTTCTCGATTTGCGACTGCGATTTTCCAGCTTGGGTCTCTCAAAATGTCGATGGACATCCAACATCTTTCGAGACCCTGTGTTTGTGTGCCCTACACTGTGTCGTGCTGTTCTCTACACTAATACTCCACTAGTGTATGGTAGCGCTCGAAACTTTCCCCGATGCAGAGACCAGGTTGGTCAGGACATTTGGGACAATAATAACGGGTGTCACGCCTAAATCCGCGCCTGCTACAGACACGACATCTTCTTTGGGTGTGTCTTTGGGTAGCGGTACTCGGGAGGACATATGAAAAATGCCTCTCATGCAGCCAGCTCACTGCATCTGGAAGGGGAAGTTGTGCAGGCAAGCCTCCTGGGTACAGGTAGGCAAGGACGATCGCTTCCTGGAATTCCCGAAAGGATCCAGTTCGTCCTGATGCCCTGTATAGGACAAAGGCATTCAGCATAACCAATTGGTAAAGGTAAACAGACACTTTTTTTTTTTTTTTTTTTGTACCAGCGTCTGGCTTTACGGGCAACTAAATACGGCGCCAAAAGCTGGTCATTAAGGTCCACCCCTCCCATATTAAGGTTATATTCGTGGACACAGAGGGGTTTCTCCATAACGCCAGTTGCCGTAGGAATTTGGATCGTCGTGTCTGCGTGAAGGGAGGACAGAACATAAACATCCCGTGTATCCCTCCACTTCACGGCAAGCAATTTGTCCGTTTATCAAGCAGGCTCTCGCCCCCCCCCCTACTAAGACGGGAATTTACAAGCCGTTGGGGGAACCCCCGACGATTAGGTCGCACGGTGCCAAATGCGCTAATTTGTAATTCGAGCAGGTGACTAAATAGTGGCACGCTTGTGTAAAAGTTGTCTACGTACAAATGGTACCCCTTTCCGAATAAGGGTGACACCAAGTCCCAAACTATCTTGCCGCTGCTCCCTATGTAGTCTGGGCAGTTGGGGAGCTCCACACAGCTATCTTTTCCCTCATAGACCCGGAAACGAACCGTATAACCTGTGGCCCTGTCACACAGTTTATACAGCTTGACCCCGTACTTGTCACGCTTGCTGGGGAGGTACTGTTTCATAGCAAGGCGGCCAGTAAATTTAATCAGGCACTCGTCAACGCAGACAACTTGTTCGGGGGTAAACAAGGCTGCAAACCGCTGATTGAAGTGGTCTATGAGGGGGCAAATTTTGTGGAGCCGATCATATTCAGGATGTCCCCGGGGACGACAGATTTCATTGTCGCTGAAATGCATAAATCGCAGAATTTGCTCATATCTCGCCCTGGACATGGAGGCAGAGTACATGCGCATATGGTGAACTGGGCTAGTGGACCAATATAGCTGCAATTCACTCTGTTTAGTTATGCCCATGTGGAGGGAAAGGCCCAGAAAGATTTTAAATTCGGAAACCGTTATAGGTTTCCAGCCGAATGGTCTGGCAAGGGGCAAATTTAGGTTGGCAAATATGAATTGTTGTGCGTATAAATTTGATTGATCCACAATAGATCTGTAAAGATCTTCCGTGAAAAACAGCTCAAAAAAGTTCAGGGGCGTAAAACCAGCTGTCTCCACGTGGATTCCAGGTTGGGCAGTGAATGGGGGAAGTACTGGCGCTGTAGAATCAGTGGGTTGCCAATTGGGATATGCCAGCGCATCAGGGAGGGCACTATCTGCTCTACGGGCCTGTCTTCGAATACGCGGTGGCTGCAGGCCATTACTCGTGCTAGCCACCTCACCAGCTTCAACTGCACTTATGGGACTCGCTACGTCACCAAGTGATACTGCAGTGCTGGTTGTACCAGGTCCAGGGTGTACTAGGCCGCTGGCGCTTGCCAGGTCGCCAGAAAGATGAGCAGCACTAGTAACCACACTCTGCTCCATACGAGCACCCTGCGATTCCTGCATCTCAACAACTCCAGAATGGGGTCGGGTACGCCTGGGTCTAACAGGGACCCATCTGTTGTCGGAGCTATCTGTCAGGGAGCCGCTGCTGTCATCAGGTTCATATACTGACACTAATTCTGTCAGTGTAGCTTCCCCATCGCTATCATCTGACACGGCCAGTATATTATAAGCCTCTTCACCACTGTACAAACGTTGGGACATTTTGGTAACTAAATTTACCTGTACAGTGGTGTTGACTCACAGGTAATAAAAGCACCTGGTTGTCAAGGACTATTTCAAGCGCTACCAAAAAAACTGCTAATGCTAGCAGGGATCAGGCCTGACTCTGCTAACACAGCGGTTTTGTGTGTTGTGTTTTTTTTTTTTTTTTAGTGAGAGTAATCTATTGGTTATTTACTCCTGCTTGGGTGAAAGGGTTAAACGCAGGTGCTGGCAGGAATCAGTGCTGATTGTGCAAACGCCGCGTTTTGGGAACCCTAAACTATGGGGGCACTAGTATAGTTATGATCAGATCAGATATTGATCTGTTCAAACACTATACTAGTAATGGAAGTGTGTGTGTGGTAATCAAGGGCTTATTTCTTACTATGCGCTGGGGATCTGCGCTTTTTTAGACTGACCCTAACACTAGCTAATGTCACTTGTGTCACTAATAATAGTGATCAGAAAAAATAACTGTACACTATAAAAGTGACACTGTGACAGGGCAATAAAGGGGTTAATGGGGGGGGTCAGGGGGTTAAATCTTTATTGGGGGGGCTGGCGGGGACCCTAAACCTCCTTTGGGATAGAAACGAACTTGCTAGCGCAACCTCAAGTTACAATCACACTAATACAAAATACAGTAAAAACACTATTACGTGTGTATTGGTGTGCAATGTGACGGGGGAAGGGGTTAACTGGATGTGATCAGGGGGTTAAATCTTTATTGGGAGGGGGTGGCGGGTATCCTAAGGATAAAAGGAACGACCGCAAGCGCTAAACCTGGTCACAAGTCACACTTATACAGGTATATAGAAAATGCTATATACTGTATACAGTGTGTGTTGTGACAGGGGGTGTAGGGGTGATCAGGGGGTTAAATCTCTATTGGGGGGTGGCGGGGACCCTAAACCTCCTTGGGACAGAAACGAACTTGCTAGCGCTAATTCAGGTCACAAACACACTAATACAAAATGCAGAAAAAACAGTATATTACGTTTGTATTAGGGTGTAATGTGACAGGGGGAAGGGGTTAACTGGGTGTGATCAGGGGTTTAAATCTTTATTGAGGGGGGGGTGGCGGGTATTTTAAGTGAAAAAGGGAGGGCCGCAAGCGCTACACCTGTTCACTAATCACACTTATACGGGTTGTGACAGGAAGTCAGGTAAATCTGGGAATGTAGTCACTGAGAGGAGACACATTCCCACCTGCTTTGAAAAGTTCACTAATTATTATAGGGTGTGGGCTGCCAAAGGCAGCAGGAAGGTGTAAAGAAGTTGAAAGGCCTTCAGCTGTTCAGAATGAGGAAATTAAGGCCTCTATAATTTGTCCAAAGAGAGTCTATGCATTGCTGCCTCCTGTCGCCGTGTGGGCTGGGAGAGGAAGGCAGACAAACGGCTGCATCCTGACGCCATGTGGGTAGAGGACAGTCCTGTGTGCCCCCTGAAAGCTGAGTGAGCATGGGGAAGACCTCCTGAAGCGGTGTGCGCTCAGGAGGGTAAAAAACGAGTGAAGACGTCTCAAAGGTGAGAAGACGAAGTGTTTCTGTGTGAAAGAAAACAAAGGGACATGTTCAATGGACAATGTTTGTGCTGTGTGAAAAGCAAACAAATGGACATTTGAGTGTCTGCTGTAGGATCAGCAGTGTCGGCCCAACAGTAGGTTGGGAAGACTTCTTAGGTAGGTTCCAGCGTGAGAAGGTAGCCGCCCACAGAGGCAAGGATTTATTTTGTCTTTTATTTTATTTTGGCTGTTTTGACGCTTGCAATTGTGTGAAGTAAATTGCATGAATAAATCAGTCTTGTTTTCAACCTCTGCTCGGCTATCTCTCTGTGAAAACGCACCCCCAAAGGGGTCATCCACGCCTACCACCGAGCTAATCCCTTACAGGGTATAAAGGAAAATGCTATATACTGTATACGGTGTGTGTTCTGACAGGGGGATCAGGGGGTTAAATCTTTATTGGGGGCTGGCGGGGACCCTAAACCTCCTTGGGACAGAAACTTAAGTCGCTAGCGCTAATTCAGATCACAATCACACTATTACAAAATACAAAAACACAGTGTATTACGTTTGTATTAGTGTTGAATGTGACTGGGGGGAGGGGTTAACTGGGGGTGATCAGGGGGTTAAATCTTTATTGGGGGGGGGATGGTGGGTATTTTAAGTGGAAAAGGGGCGCTACACCTGTTCACAAATCACACTTATACAGGTATATATGAAAATGCTATATGCTGTATACAGTGTGTGTTGTGACAGGGGGTGTAGGGGTTAACTGGGGTTGTGATCGGGGGTTAAATGTGCCTATCTAAGTGTATATGTATGTGCTTGATGCAGTACTTACAGTTAGATGTGCTCTCCTCTCGAGATGAATCCAAAAAGGATCATGGGAGAGGAGGGCACATCTTTTCTGAGCCTGCGTTTACATTTCACAGGCTCAGCATGGATTCTGATTGGGCAGAACCGATCTACAGGTCCAGGCCAAAAAAAAAAAAAAAAAACCCAATCAAGCCATCGGTGTCGGGGGTGGGGGGCGCGCGGGAGCGAGCACAGGACCGGCGGGAAGAAGCGACGTAGTCCTTCTGAACGCCGCAGTAAATAGTCGTGCGGTGGTCGGCAAGTGGTTAAAGTTGCAGGTTCCAGGTTAGGATCTCTCAAAATGACGATAGCCATCGAACATCTTTTGAGACCCTGTTTAAGTGTGCCCTAAACTGTGCCGTGCTGTACCCTACGCTAATAATCCACTAGTGTGTGGTAGGGACGGAAACAGTCACCGTGGCAAAGACCAGGTCAGGACAGTCGGGACAATAATTAGGGGTGTCACGGCTAAATCCGTGCTTGCTGCAGACACGGCATCTTTTTTGTGGGTATCTTTGAATAGGGGTACTCGGGAGGAATTCCGGAAAATGCCTCTCATGCAGCCAGTTCACTGCATCTGGTTGGGGAAGTTGGGCAGTAGCACCTGCTGGAAACCAAAGGGCTCTGATTATCTCTTCTTGGTAGTGTAGGAATGATAATGTTCTGGCAGACGCTTTTGTATTAGGGCTCTTTCACACACTGTGTCCGTCAAACGGACTCCGCTTTTCTCAGCGGAGGATCGATCCCCCGCTGAGCAGAAGGATGACAGCTGTGTCTCCACGCTGTGTGCGGAGACACAGCTGTCAGTTCCCCATGCATCTCTATTGGGGAAATCGGATGGGAACGGACCGTCAGTCCGCTCCCATCCGATCCCCTGGACGGATGGAAAATGGGGTTTCCATCCATCCAGATTTGACAGATCGGGTGGGATGTCAGCGGACATGTCTCCGCTGACATCCGATGCCCCATAGGAATGCATGGGGGGACCGTTCAGATCCGCCAAAAAAATGAACAGGCGGATCTGAACGGTCCGCCTGTGTGAAAGGGGCCTAAGACAAAAGCGTTGTAAATAGCCAATTGAAATAATATATATAAATATATAAGTATACAGACACTTTTTTTTGTATCCGCGTCTGGCCTTCCGGGCAATTAAGTACGGTCCCATCATCTGGTCGTTGAAGTCCACCCCTCCCGTTTTTACGGTTATAGTCGTGGACACAGAGGGGCTTCTCAACAACAACACTGGTGACCGTAGTAATTTCGACTGCCGTATCTGGGTGAATGGAGGACAGAACGAAAACGTTCGGTTTGTCCCTCCACTTCACTTCAAGCAATTCATCGCACCTCAAGCAGGCTCTCTCCCCCGGACTCAGTGGGGCATTTACTAGCCGTTGGGGGAAGCCCTGGCGATTAGATTGCACGGTACCACATGCGCCAATTTGTAATTGAAAGAGGTGTCTAAAAAGTGGCACGCTCTAATAAAATTTGTCCACGTACCCCTTTCCGAATGAGGGTGACACCAAGTCCCAAATTACCTTACCGCTGCTCCCTATGTAGTCTGGGCAATCGGGGGGCTCCACAGTGCTATCTTTTCCCTCGTATACACGGAAACTAACTGTATAGCCTGTGGCCCTGTCACAGAGCTTATACAGCTTGACCCTGTATCTGGCACACTTGCTGGGGAGATACTGTTTCATAGCAAGGCGGCCAGTAAACGTAATCAGGGACTCGTCAACGCAGACATCTTGTTGGGGGGTAAACAAGGCTGCAAACCGCTGATTGAAGTGGTCTACGAGGGTGGTCTACCGAATTTTGTGGAGCCGGTCAAATTCAGGGTCTCCCTGAGGACGACAGTTCATTGTCATTGAAATGCATGAACCAAAATACTTGTTTGTATCGAACCCTGGACATAGCAGCAGAGAACACGCGCATTTGGTGAATTGGGTCAGTGGACCAATTTTACCGCAATTCACTCTTTTTTTTTGTAATGCCCATGTTGAAGGATAGGCCCAGAAAGATCTTAAATTCAGAAACCGTTATAGGTTTCCAGCCGAATTCTCTGGCAAGGGGCGAATTTGGATTGGCGGTAATTGACTAGCCTACAAATTACTTTGATCCACAATACATCTGTAAAGATCTTCAGTGAAAAACAGCTCAAAAAAATGAAGGGGATTAAAACCAGCTGTTTCCACTCGTATTCCGGGTTGGACAGTGAATGGGGAAAGTACGAGCGCTGTAGAATCTGTGGGCTGGCAATTAGGATATGCCAGCGCTTAAGGGAGGGCACTATGGGCCTGTCTTCGAATACGCAGTGGCTGCGGGCCACTACTCGTGCTAGCCACCGCACCATCTTCAACTGCACTTATGGGACTCGCCACGTCACCAAGTCTTACTGCAGTGCTGGTATGTCTAGGTCCAGGGTGTACTAGGCCGCTCGTGCTTGCCAGATCACGAGAAGTGTGAGCGCACTAGTACTGGCACTCTGCTGCATACGAGAAACATCCGGTCTTGCATTTCAGCAACTCCAGAATGGGGTCGGGTACGCCTGACCTTAGCAGGGACCCATCCGTCGTCTGAGTGATCTGTCAGGGAGCCGCTGTTCTCTAAAGGTTCATATACTGACCCTGATTTTGCCAGTGAGGCTTCCCCATCGTTCTCACCTAACATGGGTAGTATACTGTAGGCCTCTGCACTACTGTACCACCGTTTGGACATTTTAGCAACTAAATTTAAAGGTATAGTAGTGTGTGACTAATGGGTAAAAAAAAGCACCTGGTTGTCAAGGACTATTTGGTCGCTCCAAAAAAAAAAAACTGATCAGGCCTGACTCTAATGCAGCGGTTTTGTGTGATTTGCGTTTTTTGGAAGTGACCATAATCTATTGATTACTGCACTTGCCTGGGTAGGGTGGGCTGGGTGGAGGGGCTAAACGCAGGTGCTGGCAGGAATCAGTGCTGATTGTGCAAACACCGCGTTTTGGGAACACTAAACTATGGGGACGCTAGTATAGTTATGATCAGATATTGATCTGTTCAAACACTATACTAGTAATGGAGGTGTGTGTGTGTTAGTGTGATCAGTAAAAGATCTATATACCACTCTATATAGTGTACACTGTGAGGGTTTGGGGGATGATCAATGGGTCAGTGTGCCTATGTGCGGTGGTGTTAGCGTGCTGTTGGTGGAACTCACGTTTTTAGATGTAATTTTCCCTCCTGGAGCCCTTTTGGTTCCAGGAGAAGAAAGACATCACTTCCCCTGCCTTTGTTTACATTACACAGGCAGGGGACATGATGCTATTGGCCAGAACCGATCACCAGATCCAGACCAAAAATCATTGGTCTGCATCTGGTGACTGATTGGTTCTGAGCCCAATCACACCAGGATCGGCTCCCTGCGAGCCGTAAATGCGCGCAACCTAGGTCTACGTCGCCAGACCCAGCCGAGCCGCTCTGCTGCAGTAGCAGCAATGTGAGCAGTCGGCAAGTGGTTAAACAAACCTCAGGTAAGTTTTGTGATTTTGCTAGACTAAAAGCAAAGGAAGCCTCCTGCTCTGAAACACCACTAGATGGCACCCACACATTAGTTGCTGAATTAGGAGGAGACACTGAACTTCTGGAAAGGCACTGACCATCCTGAATAAACTTAACAAATAAGTTAAACAATTCAATGCTCTGAAAAGGACACTCGCCACCCAGAACAGGCTGATGATCAGAAGCTCGAGAATCCTCCACAACATGGACTGCATCCTGGGAATTTTGGAGGAGACCGGGAGAAGGGGGAGATCTGACCTGATGTGCTGTCTTTCCTGAAGAGCTTGAAGCCAACTTGTCCCCAGATGAGCTGTGGTTCCCAGAGCGGCGACCGGGCTGCCTCTCGCCCCAACAGCACCCTCTGTACCGCTGGAATTGTTTTTTTCCACGACGTCTGGTGGGGGTCCGCTCGCTGACCCCCCCCCCCCGGAGATGCGACGGGGTGCTGACGGGGAGTTTCGTTTCGGCAGCGCGGAGTCTGCTTCCTCTTGATGGAGACACTGGAAGTGACACGGGGTGCTCAGCCGCGTTTTTCCGCTTCCTCCCGGTGACCATCCTCTGTGTCCAGCGGAGGCTATGCAACGCGATCCCCCGTGACGTCTTCTTCCGGGCTCCCGACATCCAGAGCGACAGTCTCAGCAGGGACCATGGAAGATGCGGCTGCTACCGGAGCCTCGAGACGGGGAAATACTGGTAAGTTGAGGCACCGCCTGACCCAGTCGTCTCCACCGTCCTCCCCTGCTCGCTCGATCAGTCTTCTTAATAGGCTCATACTCCTCTAAAGTAATCCAAACCCTGGAACGCTGTAGTCAAAATTTTTTTTTTTCAGCTTGAGCCCTGATATCCTGGGATATCCGCTTAAATAGCCCCCAGAGACTGTTTTGGCGGGCACTTTAGGCGGGAGAAAAGAGCGGGAATGAACCCAATTTGTCCCTGAAAATAGGGATACTTCTAAACTCGCCAGATACCAAGACTAAACTCCCTAGCTAAGCAGAAATTTTGAAAAAAGCAGGAATTTTGAGCGGGAAGGACCACTAACCTGCACTAAGAGTCAAAAGGTCAATCTGACCTCTTGTCTCATAATTTAAACCTATATTTAAAATTATAGACTAGCTGTTCTCCTTCCGCCAACCCATAAGAAAAGGGGGGCTAAAGGCTCCCCTTTTCCCTCATTTCCTTTAGAGTTACCAGAATTATGGAATAGGAGGATCCACCTATCTATTCATTCACTCTGTATACATTTAGGCAGGTCCTTGCACTACATAGTTGATGGTAGATCAAAAGGAGATTGTACAATCAGATTGCATAGTGTTTTGGACAGTTTTATAGAAGTACATAGGAGGGAGTGGATAGAGACATCTCTGCTTAGTGGGAACTCATTCCCCCCTTTTTTTTTTTTTTTTGGTGTTCTTGGCGCGTTTTCGCTTGTCAAGCATAGGGTAGCCCAATTGCTTGAATTGACTGCTCTACACACAATTGCATAAACGTATTCTTTAAAGCTGCTATTGGTGATTTTGAAGATTTCAGCACCTTTTTGTCTTGATGGTCCAAGGCCACAGTTTCCAGACAGATTACCTATATTCTTTGTTTATAAAGAGAGAGAGGATTACAGGTACCTCCCTCTCTAGAGAGGCATCCTAGTAGATCTTTGCATCATGGACAGAAAAAGGCGTTTCAGTAAAGCAAATATGCAGAGCGACTTTTTGGTTGGGTCAGAATACCTTTGTCTTACTCTGTGGAGTGGAGGTTTCTTTTGAAACAAGCCCTGGCGTTGGACTGAAAAGTTCTGGCGGCAGTGGTCTAATTCTGAGGTAGGCTAGTTCAAAGCAATATTAAACCCAAAAGCAAGCATTTTAATATATTGAAGCTTACCAATTCTTGGATGTGGTGGTGTTGTTGTTGGGGTGTGTGTGTGTTTGTTTGTTTTTTTTCCCTCTTCTTGTGATGCAGTAGGTCTGTTTTTCTTTTTTTTAAATAACCAGCTCTTTTCCAGAGGTATCAGTTTACAGGGATGAGAAAATCCCAAAAGAAAACGAATACAGCCACCACCAAAACTAATGATTGGTGTTGTGGAAATGTTAATATTTGTGTGGCCATTTTTTCAGGAAGTGTTTTATTTAAACACTTCTGGACCGGAAGGATTTGCCCCCTTAATGAGCAGGCCATTTTTTATGATTTGGCACTGCGTTACTTTAACGGACAATTGCGCAGTTGTGCGACACTGTACCTAAATAAAATTGATGTGTTTCCCCCCCCCCCCCCCCCCACAAATAGAGCTTTCTTTTGGTTGGTATTTGATCACCTCTGCCATTTGTTGTTTTTTTTTTTTTTTTTTTTTGCGCTATAAACAAAGACCGACAATTCTGAAAAAAAAAAAAAAAAGATCATTCTGCTATATAACAGTCCCAAAACAAAAAAAATCCTTCTTTTTTTTTAAAAAAAAGTTTTATAACATTTTGGGCCAATTTGTTTTCTGCTACATATTTTTTTGGTAAAAGAAAAAAATCGCAATAAGCGTATTTTGATTGGTTTGCGCAAAAGTTAAAGTTATCGCATCTACTAAGTACGGGAAAGATTTGTCATTTTTATTAGTATAAAGGGGATAACCGCGCTAACAATGTAATAAAAAGCTGCAGCTTCAGGTGAGACAGCACCAAACACAGGTTAAAAATAGAAAAAAGCTGCGCTAATGAGACCTGATGGGTATATGATACGCCAATCACAATAATGGATAAGGAAAATCTGTTGGAGAAGATAATGATAGCATCAGGTGCCCGATGAGCACCCAAGGCAATAAATAAATAAAACAAACATCTGCTAGGTCATAAGCATTGGAGGATGAACCTATACATGAATGAATGTAACACAATGCACAGTGAATTAATACTGGCCAGAAATAAAAAACGCACAGAGTTCATATAGAATCTTCATAAAGTCCCAGAAGTGAGTTCCAAGATCAGTGGAGTGAAAGGAAAATCCAGTAAGGCTAATCCCCACGGTGCTGCACACAAGTGACATGCATGTCGCCTTACCAGATAAAAATGTAAGTGAGCGTCTACTAATAGTTGATTCCTCACAGCGCCACTCAGAAAGGATCACAACGGCAACAAGCCTCCAGGACAGTCTGATACCGATAATGACCACAGGATGGAGCTCAGTGCGCCATAGAGAAAAGGGGACTGGATAGTGTAATACCGTACAGCCTTTATTAAGTAAATATTAAAATAACACTCACATGGTAGATGAGAAAGAATCGCATATAAAAAGCCGGCCGGCTCTCATGTAGCCCGTTCCTCGGGGCAGCGTAGTGACGTCAGCACGCCGTACCCTACGCGCTCGTCTGCAAAGAACATTAGAAGTCTTTGCAGACGAGCGCGTAGGGTATGGCGTGCGGACGTCACTACGCTGCCCCGAGGAACGGGCTACATGAGAGCCGGCCGGCTTTTTATATGCGATTCTTTCTCATCTACCATGTGAGTGTTATTTTAATATTTACTTAATAAAAATTAATATAATATTACACTATCCAGTCCCCTTCTTTTCTCTATGGCGCACTGAGCTCCATCCTGTGGTCAGTATCGGTATCACCATCTTATTGGCTGTGTCCTGGAGGCTTGCTGCTGTTGTGATCCTTTCTGAGTGGCGCTGTGAGGAATCAACTATTAGACGCTCACTTACATTTTTATCTGGTAAGGAGACATGCATGTGACTTGTGTGCAGCACCGTGGTGATTAGCCTTACTGGATTTTCCTTTCACTCCACTGATCTTGGAACTCACTTCTGGGACTTTATGAAGATTCTATATGAACTCTGTGTGTTTTTGATTTCTGTCCAGTATTAATTCACTGTGCATTGTGGTTACATTCATTCATGTATAGGTTCATCCTCCAATGCTTATGACCTAGCAGATGTTTATTTTATTTATTTATTGCCTTGGGTGCTCATTGGGCACCTGATGCTATCATTATCTTCTCCAACAGATTTTCCTTATCCATTATTGTGATTGGCGTATCCTATACCCATCGGGTCTCATTAGCGCAGCTTTTTTCTATTTATTGTCATTTTTATTGTTTTGTTTTTTTTTTACTAGTAATGGTGTTGATCTCCGATTTATTTTTTTTTTTTTTTTTTTTTTTTTTTTTTTTTCGGGACTGCAACATTGTGGCGGACAGATCTGACCCCTAACTGACATTTTTGACACTTTTGGGGACCAGTGACAATACTACAGAAATCAGTGCTAAAAATATGCATTGTTACTGTCATGACACTGGCAGGGAAGGGGTCAACACAGTGGGTGATCAAGGGGTTAAACGTAAGCCTAGGGGAGTGTTTATATCTGTATGGGGGTTGGGCTTTTGAAATGATCAGTGACCTGGGATCCTATATAGAATGATCAACGGGCACTCTGTGATCATTCCAGAGAGAAGAACGGTTAGCTGTGTTTACAATAGCTGACCGTCCTCTCTCAGCGGGGAGCAATCGCGGGTGGCCGGCGGCAATCGGAGCCACCAGGCCCATGCATGGGAGTCCCTGCTGCCGAGTGGGGGCAGAAGCGCGCCGCCAGCGGCGTACGCTCACCCCCCTAGCTGCAGGCGCACGACCGACGTACAGCTACGTCAGTTCGCACAGGAGTGCCAGCCTGCAGCAGAGTAAAACTGCAGTGGGCGGTCCTTAAGAGGTTAAATTGCCAGTATGTCTCCCAGTGTCAATATACTGGTAATCGCTATGCCCAGCGAATATGGCTTTAACTAGCATTGAAGAAAGACCTGTAGTTGTAAAAAACTTCCATTAAATGGAGACTGCATTCCACTCGCCTGATCTCCTGAACGGTGGGCGCTCTGAACGGCTTCCACTGGAGCAAATGCCAGTCCAGATCTATGGCAGTGTGATGCAAACTCCACCACCCAAATGTATATCAGCCAGCCGGGTCCCCAGTATTCACTGGTGGCGATATAGTTTGTGATGTGGAATTCTTATTTTGATAATTATGCTTGATCCGCATCATCGAAATACTGCTGCTATTTTCCTTTTGCAGGTATAGTTTCATTTACTGGAACAGTAGCTTAATCACTATCAAATATGGTTTTTATGAACTATATTATATATAACAGGTTATGACGGGAGTGCATGTACTGGCGTGGCTTGTCTAGCTAACACCTGGGCAATATCCTGGCTGTCTGTGTCAGAGCTCAGCTGACGGAACGGAGCCGATGCTTCGTTCTGTCACAGGCAGAGTGATATCAAATGCACTCCGCCTATGACAGGAGACCAACGGGGAGCATCGGCCCTGCGCCGCTCTTCACACTTCGCCAGCAGTACCCACCAGCCAGCAGTACCCAGGGGTAATCCATGACAAAGGAGGGGGGGGGGTAATGCTAGTCACAGCTTTATTTCAAATATATTATTTATTTTTTATTTATTTCAGGTACTTGTATAGCGCTGTCAATTTAGGCAGCGCTTTACATATACATTGTACATTCACATCAGTGCCTGCCCTCAAGGAGCTTACAATCGAAGGTCCCTAACTCGCATACATACACAGTAGGACCACATATTTTTTTTTTTTTTTATATAGAGGATCCAATTAACCTACCAGCATGTCTTTGGAGTGTGGGAGGAAACCGGAGTACCCGGAGGAAACCCACGCAGGCACAGGGAGAACATGCAAACTCCAGGCAGGTAGTGTCGTGGTTGGGATTCGAACCAGTGACCCTCTTGCTGCTAGGTGAAAGTGCTAACCACTACACCACTGTGCATATATGTATATTAACCACTTCCCGCCCGCCCTATAGGCAAATGACGGCGGGAATGTGGTTCTATTATCCTGATCGGACGTCCTATGACGGCGGCAGGATAATACAGCTCCCCCGGGGGAGCGCAGAGCGGCGATCGGTGATGCGAGGAGTCAGTCTGACTCCCCGCATCTCCGATCTCGGTAAAGAGCCTACTGACGTAGGCTCTTTACCATGTGACCAGCCGTGTCCAATCACGGCTGGTCACATAGTAAACAGGAAGAGCCGTTGATCGGCTTTCCTTAGTTCGGGCATGAGTAAAGGAGCGCCGATCGGCGGCTCCCCTGACAGGGGGGGTCGGCACTGGTAATCAGATCATTGATTACCAGTGCAGACCCTCGGGAGGGATGCCACTAGAACCACCAGGGATGCCCACCTATGACCCAAGGGATGCCCACTATGGCCACCAGGGATAGAAATCAGGGCTTAGGGAGCCCCCCATTGCCCTCCCTATCAGTGCTGCCCGCCAGTGCCCATCATTGCCACCTACCAGTGTCGCCCACCAGTGCCGCCTATCAGTGCCCACCAGTGCCGCCTATCAGTGCCCATTATTGCCCATCAGTGCCGCTCCATCAGTGCCACCCCATCAGTGCCACCCCATCAGTGCAGGAAAGAACGTATTTATTTACAAAATTGTATAACAAACAAAAAAACGTTTTTTTTCCCTAAAACTTCTTTCAGGACAGCACCTTAGAGAGATGGCTCCTCCCTCTCATCAACAGGAAACGCCCATCCACCAGATTTTAAAAGGAGGCTCCTCCCACCATTCACCAGTTTTTGTGTTTCCTCCAGCCGAGGAACACCTGTGTGGGGAGCTGGGCTCTTAAGGTGCTATCCTGAGAGACCGGGCTTCCTACGTCCACCTTACCCTATATTGGAGACTTTGCTTCCTCCCATTCACGCGACCGACTGCAGTGCATGGGCTCCTTCTTCCCCTTCAGTGCTCTAGGCTGAATCAGGACCCCGCAGAGCGCAACCCCTGGATGGCATTTCAGGCTGGCGGTCAGTACTTTTTCTTACCCACCGCTACTTTTGAATTTGCCGCCGCTTTCCCGGATCGAGTGACGCTCGTCCGGCCGGAAGTGAGGTTTCCGGGAGGGGCGGCGTTCGGCAGGGGGCGCATGGCGTCATTTCCGCCAGCGCAGAGGAAGAGGGGAGGAGCAAGCCGGTTGCCTATTCCGGTTCCGGTCCAGTGCAGGTGCGCTTTTGGTCTCCGGTACCAAAAGCCACTGTGATACCGCTGCCAAGCTAAATGGATACAGCTTCTACAGCGAGTGGGACAGGCACAGGCACCAGTAAGGCCCAGGTAAGGGGTAACTCTGTTATTGCCTATCTTACTATGGGGTCTCTCTCCATCCCTTTTATCTATCCCCCCCCGGTGGCTGGGGGCCTGTCAGGGCACATGGGGCTTTCCTTAAATGTCTTCCTGTGCACCTAGGTGGCCCTGAGAATCAGGCTGACTCATTAGAAAGAATGTGTATGTTTTCTTTCATGTTTTTCAGGCTAGAAGCTCTGAAACAGTTGTCAAGAGGAAATGCCCCTCATGCAAGGCAAAGTTGTCTGAACTCTGGAAAAAGACACTTTGCCAGGGATGTATTGATGCCTTAGTCAAAGAAGCATCTACAGTATGTGGCGATTCGGTCGCATCTGTGAGAAAGGAACTGGATGCTACCATTCAATCCTTTCGGTCATCCCTGCAGGATCCTACCCTGAGTCAGCCATCAGCCTCACATTCTTCTCGGGGTTCACAATTGGTTCCTTCGGTGGAAACAGAAGGTCCTCCCACCCAAGGACACCATTCCCCCTCATATTCCAAAGAGGATTCAGAGGAAGAAGAGGAGGAAGGGGCACAAAATAGGCCCTCTAAATATAAACTGTCCTTGGAACAGGTGGATGGTCTCTTAAAGGGAGTTTATATCCCCCTGGGTCTAGAGGAAGATAAGAAGGAATTATCCCTGCATGATAAAATGTATGCAGGCCTGGACGAGCCTAAGGGTCGTACCTTTCCAGTGCATCAGACCATCTCAGATGCTATCAAAAATGAGTGGGCTGATCCAGAGAGAAAAACCTTCTTCCCTAAAGCCTTTAAAAGACGGTTTCCCTTTTAATGAGGACCCAGGAGCCCCCTGGAACAAGGTGCCGAAGATTGATGCAGCCTTCTCCCAGGTTTCTAGGTCAACTGACCTAGCATTTGAAGACATGGGAGTCCTGAAGGATCCCATGGATAAGAAAATGGATCAGCAACTTAAGAGATCCTGGCAATCCATCATGGGGAATCTTAAGCCTGCCATGGCAGTTACCTGTGTTTCCAGGAATCTGGAGTACTGGCTTAGCTAGTTAAAGGCACACATTACGGCAGATTCCCCTAAGCAAGAAGTGAAGATGACGGCAAGGTCTGCAGCATTAACCAACTCCGCCAGAAGAGCTCTTTGGTAAAAACATGGCCTGGAGATGCAGCTTCTAAGAACAAGCTGTGTGGAATCCCATTCCAAGGGGATCTCCTATTTTGTCCTGAGTTGGACTCTGTTCTATATAGAACAGCGGACAAAAAGAGGTCTTTTCCTATTAAGAAAAAACAGCCAATTAAAAAGTTTTTTCGACCTCAAAAAGCTCAGCAGGATAGCAGACCCCAAGAGAAGAGGAAAAATTGTTTAACACAAAGATCCAAAGGAAAAGGAGGTGTTCTCTTCCATCCTCCTGCGTCAACCAGTAAAACGCAATGACCAGAAATTGCCGGTGGGAGGAAGATTGAGGGAATTCCTCCCCTATTGGGCAGCCATCACAGAAAGCCAGTTTATTCTGGATATGCTGTCCCAAGGCAAGGCTACAAAATAGAGTTTTCGGAGACACCGCCCGAAAGGTTCTTTGTCACAAACCTCCCAAGAGATGCAGCAAAAGCCCTGGCTATGATGGACCTACTAAAGGACCTGAGACGACAGGGAGTTGTCTGTCCAGTACCAGTGGAGGAACAACATCAGGGATTTTATTCCCACATATTTTTGATAAAGAAGCCATCGGGGGATTTCCGTCTTATCCTAAATTTAAAACCACTAAACAGGTCAGTTCTGTACAAGAAGTTTTGGATGGACTCAATTCTTACAGTCAGAACCCTGTTAACAAAAGGATGCTTTATGGCCTCAATAGACTTAAGGGATGCCTACCTGCATATCCCTATAGCCCCTCAGTGGCAGAGATTCCTACGGTTGGCGGTAAATCTAGGAAAGGAAATGCTTCACATTCAATTCAAAGCCCTTCCTTTCGGCCTATCATCTGCCCCTCGTATTTTTACGAAAGTGATGGCAGAGTGTCTAGCGCCCCTCCGCCTTCAGGGAATCTCTGTGGTACCATACTTGGATGACCTACTTTTCTTTGCCCCTTCCAAAGAAAAGCTTCAAGAGGACCTGCACAAAGCAAGAGGTCATCTAGAGTCTCTGGGCTGGATAGTGAATGTCCAGAAATCAAATCTCACACCGGCTCAGCGGGTTCAGTTCCTAGGTTTTCAGATATCATCTGTGGAACAAAGAATCTTCTTACCAGAAGTCAAACAGGTCAAGATCCAAAATATGGTAGCCAAGCTACAAACAAATCAGTGGTGGTCAATCAGAGAGATCATGTCAGTTCTAGGGAACCTGACTGCATCTATACCAGCCATCCAATGGGCAAGGCTTCATTTTCGACCACTACAATACTTTCTCCTCAGAATCTGGGATCACAATCCAGAGACTTTGGATTTAAAGGTAAAGATCCCCACCAAGGTCAATAGATCCCTCTGGTGGTGGAGGAACCAAATAACCTTGTCTCAGGGACTGGCCTGGGCCTTCTCGACAGACCAAAGATTAACAACGGATGCCAGCAGATGGGGGTGGGGAGCCCACTGGAACCAAAACCTGGCACAGGGGATTTGGTCTCTGATCGAGAGAACTAAATCCTTGAATTGGAAGGAGTTGAAAGCAGTCGGCCTGGCTCTAGCTGCCTTCTCTCAAAACCTTCAGGGGACTCATGTACAAGTCCTTTCAGACAACGCCACTACAGTGGC
This sequence comes from Pelophylax lessonae, assembly GCF_965119305.1. NCBI lineage: Eukaryota > Metazoa > Chordata > Amphibia > Anura > Ranidae > Pelophylax > Pelophylax lessonae. The sequence continues at coordinate 139,478,835 of NC_138773.1, read as the reverse complement.
ATATCTAAACAAGCAAGGGGGCACAAGAAGCAAAACCCTACAGCTTTTGGCAACAGAAATTCTGCAGTGGGCAGAAAGTCGGTTGCTTTCCTTGTCAGCAATCCACCTAAAAGGTACACTAAATGTGGCAGATTACTTAAGCAGGCAGAAGATCCGAGAAGCGGAGTGGAGCCTAAATCCAGAAGTCTTTATGTTGATAATCAAGACTTGGGGAAGACCAGAAGTGGATCTGTTTGCAACAAAGGAAAACGCAAAGCTTCCACTTTACTTCTCACTCCACAGAAACGACAACTCTCTGGGAGTGGATTCTCTAGCACATCCCTGGAAGTTCAGTTTGGGGTATGCCTTCCCCCCCCCCCCTTCCAACTTATTCTGCTGGTGTTGAGAAAAATCCAAACGGAAAGAGCCTCAGTGATCCTGATCACTCCATATTGGCCCAAAAGGGTCTGGTTTTCAACTGTCCTTCAGCTGACAGCCAAACCTGCCTTTCAGCTCACTCTTCATCAGGACTTACTGCTTCAAGGTCCAGTCTATCATCCAGAAGTGGAAAAGCTAAAGCTCACCACCTGGTATCTGAGGAGCAACTGCTGAAAAGGAAAGGACTTTCAGACGCAGTGATTGCTACTCTACTTTCCAGTAGGAAAAAAGTCACAAGGGACATATATGCAAAGGTTTGGAAAACTTATAATATCTGTTGTGAATCAAAAGATCAAAAATTGGACAGTATAGTTTCAATTTTGGAGTTCCTACAGGAGGGTGCAGTAAAGGGTTTGGCAGTAAGTACCCTCAAGGTGCAAGTAGCAGCTTTAGGAGTATTCCTAGAAAAGCCCATTTCCTCAGAATCATCAGATTCTTCAGGGCCCTCACCCGCTCCAGACCATCACCTATCAAGAGTTTCCCCAAATGGGACTTGTCAGTGGTCCTTCAGGCCTTTACAAAGGAACCTTTTGAACCACTAGAAACAATTACACTAAGAAGCCTTTCCCTCAAGACTGCTTTCTTGGTGGCAATAACATCAGCAAGAAGAATTAGTGAACTGCATGCTTTATCGGTTATTGAACCCTTTTTGTCCATATATCCAGACAGGATAATTCTCAAGACGGATCCAGGGTTTCTCCCAAAAGTAGCTTCAACGAGAAACCGATCACAAGAAATTGTATTACCGACATTCTGTCCTAATCCATCAGGAGATAAGGAAAGAAGTTTTCACTATCTAGATGTAAAAAGAGTTATACACTACTTAGAGGTTACTAAAGAGTTTAGATCCTCAAATTCTCTTTGTTCTTTTTTCTGGCAACAAAAAAGGTCGCCAGGCATCAAAGGGATCAATAGCCAGATGGCTTAGATCTGCTATTTTAGAGGCTTACTCCCAAATGAAATTGTCTCCCCCACAGGGGATTAGAGCTCACTCTACTAGAGCGCTAGCCACTACATGGGCAGAGAAAGCTGGTGCCACTCCAGATCAAATCTGCAAAGCAGCTACGTGGTCAAGTTACTTTACGTTTGCACGACACTATAGGTTGGACCTTTTGGCAGCTGGGGATCAGGCTTTTGGCAGAAAGGTCCTTCAAGCTGTGGTCCCTCCCTAAATTAAGTAAGTCTCGATAATCCTCTCTAAGGTGCTTTCCTGAAAGGCGTCAGCGGCTGCATGCAGTGCAAATATCTCCTAAACCGTGCAGGTTTAGGAGATATTGTACCTACAGGTAAGCCTTTATTATAGGCTTACCTGTAGGTAAAAGTCACAAAAATCAGTATACTACCACTTTAAATAGTGATGAGAAGACAGCACTTACCACCCTGTCAGGCAGGATATTATCAAGCTGGCTGACAAGGGAGGATCGACTGTAGTAATAGACATAACAAAGTATGAACAGGAGATCATGAGACAGTTATCTGATGATGGGGTTAATGCTTATTTGGATAATAATCCTATTGTTAGTATTCCAAAAAGGATCAAGGATCTTTTAAAAAAAGCTTTGCATGATAATCTAGATAGTGATATGTACATATTTGACAGCTGAATATCCTATTACCCCTGTGTTTATATATTTTGCCAAAAATTCACAAAGACTTGTATGATCCACCCCCTGGTCGTCCTATTGTGTCCAGCATGGAGTCAGTGACGGCACCTTTTGGACAAATATTTGGATAAATGTATCACACCTTTAATTTTTTTAAACACAAGACATTTATATGGGACACATATGATTTTTTTTTTTTTTTTGTTTAGGATCAAACATATCAATTTGCCACCTGGCTCTCTGCTGGTCCCATGGGACATATCTAGTCTTTTACACAGTCATCCCACATGATTTGGGTTTGGAGTGTTGCCGATTGTATATGGAAGAGATCTGGTTTGTTTACTACTACTACTACTCATATTAATTTTTTGTTGGAACTTCTTAAGATTGTCCTTGAGGAAAATGTTTTCATGTTTAAAGAGACCTATTATAGACAACTGGGGGGCATCAATGGGTACGAATGTGCCCCCCCCATATGCAAACGCTTTTATGGATATGATAGAAGAGGCATTTATTCATGGTACATGTCTCTTTAATAATTGTAGATGTTGGTTTCGTTTTGTGGATGATGTGTTTGCTATTTGGGTGGGTGACATTGAAACCCTTTTTCTGTTTTAATACTTTTTTTTTTTTTCCACAATTTTAAACTTTATTCATAAGAAAAAAGTAGAACAATATGCATTACAATAGTAAAGTGCATTAATTATTTTTTTTTTTTTGTATAATCAATTTTTATTGAAAAAATAAAAGTCCAATAACAATCGACATTTCACAAGTAACAAAAGTAAACAGAGCGGATGTACAGAGACATGGTACAAGCATATAGAAAAAAAAAAACATGACATTGAGTCAACCCGCCTTAACTTAAGAGTGGCTGAGCGGGATCGAAGACCCCCGGCCGGGGTTGGGCCGCTGCTTAACCAAAACTGACGGGGTCGGGGCACTCTCAGGCCTGGGCATTCGGCCCCAGTTGGCCCATCCCCACTCCCCGGAGGGGGCAGGGAAAGAGAGAGCCCACGACCACCAAACAAATCTACACACCATGGCCTACCCACCCCAGCAATGAGGACCCCCATCCAGAGCATCAGAAAGAGGGGGAAGGGAGCTCTGCTAACCAGAAACAATGAAAAAAAAAAGGAAAGGGAAAGGTCAGGAGCCAAGGGGGGGGGGAGAGGGTGAGGGGAAAGGGAAAAGGGAGGTCCGCGCCTGGTGCCCATAACTCACACCACCGACAAGGTGAGAAACCCAGCTAAGCAGTAGGAACCTCTGAAGCCTGTTGGACTCGCCGGCGGAAATCAGGATCAGCCAGCGCCAAGAGGGCCACGTCCAGACTGGAGGACACGGGGAAAGAATCCGGGGCGTAAAGACGCCACTGGGCCCAGGCTGCATCAAATTGTTCCTTAGTACCCCTACAGGTCGCCAGCCACTCCTCAGCCTCCATGATCTCCTTCACTTTACGAAGCCAGTCCGCCTCACTAGGGACCCTGGGGGTCTTCCAATGGATCGGGATAAGGCGTTTAGCCGCGTTAAGTAAACGTGGAAGAGCGCTTCTCTTATATTTCGGGATGGGCACCAGGGGGGCATGCAGGAGAAAAAGACTCGGGGAGTCCGGCAATTCCACACCGGTGCCTGCCCGAATGTGTTGCGGTACCATGTCCCAAAACGGGCAGAGCAAGGGGCACGACCACCAAACGTGGAGGAGCGTCCCCTTCAGCCCACAGCCCCTCCAACAGCCATCCGAAACACCGGGGCAAAACCTGGCCAGAGTAGCTGGGACCCTATACCACCTAGTAAGTAGCTTGTAATTATTCTCTTGCGTCTTAGAATCTACCGAACTAGAATGGGTCAGGCGGTATATTCTATGGAGTTGGTCGGGGGAGAACTCCAGGTCCAAGTCTTTTTCCCATGCCCGGATGAAGTAAGGCTTAGAGGGGGGCCTGGCCGACTCCAACAACTTATACAAAAGGGAGATTAGATGTGGCTGGGGGTCGCGAGCTGCCCACAGACGCTCAAAGCCAGTAAGCTCGGTCCTGATCTGCGCCTGCTGACAGAGCGAGGCCACGAAATGGGACAGCTGTCGGTGCCTCCAAAAATCAAAGGGGAAGCTACCATAGCGATCTCGTAGCGTCCCCAAGGGGACCAGCCGCCCGTCCGACCAGAAGCGAGCCAAACCGCCAGTCCAATAGGCGTTGGAGAGCCACAGCTCTATAATATTGCAAAATGTTAGGCAGGCCAAGGCCCCCGTCCCTTTTGGTCCTCTGCAACAAAGCAACAGCTATCCGAGGTCTCTTGCCCCCCCCAGACAAAGGCAATAAAGAGGCTCTTCAGTTCAGTGAAGAAGCGCCGGGGAAGCGGCACAGGGAGCATCTGCAGGAGAAATAACACTCTAGGAAGAACCGCCATCTTAAGGATATTAGTTCGGCCGACCCACTTAAAGGAGGACCTATTCCAGGACCCGAGGTCCGCACGGATCCCCCGTACGAAGGGGACATAATTAGAGGTGTATAGGGAGTCCAGTGAGGGGGTGAGATGGATACCCAAATATTTCATAGAGGACACCGTCCACGAAAATGGGAAAGAGGACCGTAACGACAACGCCATAGAGGGGGGTATGGAGATGGGCAGGATCTCTGACTTAGAATAGTTGATTTGAAAATTGGACACTTTACAATACTCAGAGTGTCGCCATCAGATTGGGCAGCGAGGTGACTGGTTCCATTACGTGGAACAGGACGTCGTCAGCGTATGCGGAAAGCTTATGCTCCGAGGAACCCACCGTAACCCCCTTAATGTTCACGTTCGCCCGCACCCTGCAAAGCAGAGGCTCCAGGGTCAGAGCAAATAGCAGGGGCGACAAGGGGCAGCCCTGTCGCGTGCCATTTCGGATGGGGAACAACTCGGAGAGGCTGCCAATGACCCTAACCTGAGCCGAGGGGGACTGATATAAGGCAGAGATCCAGCTCAGCATACGGGGACCTATAGCCAAGCGCTGCAGGACGGCTGTGAGAAAGCTCCAATCCACCCGATCGAAAGCCTTCTCCGCATCCGTCGACAGTAAGTAGGGGGGCTGAGGGGACCGGGTGCGGACCCAGTGAATGAGATGGAGGGCGCGGACAGAGTTGTCCCTCGCCTCCTGTCCCAGTACGAACCCTGTTTGATCCGGATGTACGATGTCGGGAATCAGGGAGTTCATCCTATTCGCCAGGATTTTAGCAAAAAGCTTCAGGTCGTGTTCAAAAGCGAGATGGGGCGGTAATTTTGGGGCACAGTGTGATCCCGGCCGTCTTTGGGAAGGACTGTAATGTGCGTTAAGGACATGTCCCGAGGAAGACTGCCTCCCTCAGCCAATTTGTTGAAAAAGGCGCACATGTGCTTGTGAAGTAGGGGGAAGTATTTGACATAGTACGCTTTGGTGAAGCCGTCCGGGCCGGGAGCCTTCCCGTCCGGGAGGGACCGCACCGTGGCTAGTAACTCGTCCACCAGGATGGGGGCCTCCAAGTCCTCACGTTGGGCCGAGGAAACGCCCGGCAAACCCACAGAAGACAGGTAATCATCAATCTCCCGACGCCTACGCGCCAAAGACGACGTGTCCTCGGCAGGAGAGAGGTCATACAGGGCCGCATAGTAGTTCCGAAACCTCAACGCCAATTTAGAGCTATGAAAGACCGGGGTGCCCGTCGGGGTGTGTAGCTTAGCGACGTGGACCGAGAGCCGGTGTTTCCGGAGGGCTCTGGCCAGCATCCTGCCGCGTTTGTTACCGAACTCGTAGTACCGATGTGCCATGTATTGGAGCCGACGGGTGATCTGGCGATCCAACAGCTTCGCAAAAACGGTGCGGAGCTCAGTCAGTTCCGCCAAAGCCGCAGGGTCAGAGGTGCGCTTGTGGGACAGTTCTGCACGCTGCAATGCAGAGAGGACCCGCTGAAAGTCCAACTGCCTTTCCTTTTTAAGCTTGGAACCCCAGGCAATGAGGGTACCCCGGACTACGGCCTTGTGCCCCTCCCACACCATGCCCTCGCTAACTTCCCCCGTATCGTTTTCCGAAAAATAGTGGGTGAGCGTTTCCTCAACCCCCGAGGAGACCCGAGGGTCGTCCACGAGGTTCTCATTGAGTTTCCAGGACCAGGGCTTAGCGGCTACCGGGGCCAGAGCGATGCGCAAGGTGATGGGGGCGAGGTCAGAGATCGTGATCTGTTCGGTGGAGTCCATGAGCGAGTCTAGGGTGCCCTGATCGACAAACAGCAAGTCGATCCGGGTATAGACATCGTGGACAGTAGAATAGTAGCTGTGATTGCGAGCGGAGGCGTGGCGCACACGCCAGCTATCAACCAACGCGTGCTCCTGGAAGGCTTTGCGAAAGTGCCGCAAAAAAGCATAGGAATGCGCCGAGCGGCCCGCCGACACGTCCAGTGACGGGTCTGGGGACACATTAAAGTCCCCCCCCAGGATCAAACGACCCTCACGAAAACCGGACAATTGTTCCAGAACCCTGTCAATAAAGGAAATCTGCTGGGTGTTGGGGGCGTATAACGTGGCGAAAGTGTAAGTCTGGCCCCCGATGGTACCCTTGAGAAACACAAAACGGCCCTGCGGGTCGGTCAGGTGCGCAGTCAGCTGAAAGGGGCAGGTCTTGTGGATCGCAATAGCTGTACCCCGGGACTTGGGCACCGGGGAGTGGCTCAAGTACCACTGGGGGTACAAGTGGGTCGGGAGTTTAGGGGTAGAGGCGGCCGTGAAGTGAGTCTCTTGCAGAAAAACTACCTGCGCCTTAAGTCGCTTCAGTTCCAACCACAGACGGCTGCGTTTGTTGGGGGAGCAGAGACCACGAACATTGTAGGACACTACCTTAACCTCAGCCATGACGTCAGAGAAACGATCACCAAGGAGCCAGGCGTGGGAAGACCGGGACCTAGGGGAAAGAAAAAGGGGGTGGGGGGTGGAGAGGAAGAGAAGGAGGGGAAGGGGAGGCAGAGAGAGAGTTATAGCACCAAAAAAAGGAGGAAAAAACCATGAACAAATAAACAAACATACATCCATTGAAAAACACGGCCATGAAGAACACGGCCACCTGAGCAAGTATGCCAGGCGATGGGGTCAGAGGAGGGCACGGAGCCCACCCCCGGGCCCATGTCCAGTAACATGGCTGCCCCCTGCGGACCCCCCTCGGGGGGGGGGGGCACCTGAGCCAGCCATGGTGCCCAAAACAGGGCTAACTCCCATGGCCCAGCAGGGACAAGGGTATGGCCTACTGGAGGAGTGTAGTCAGACACAAGGAGCAGGAGCCTGTACAGCCCCCGCAAAACAGTGCAAAAAAATAAACCGGGAATCATGAAATGAGTAACGAACCCCACAAAGGGAAATAAACCCCCCCGCCCCCTCCCCCATGCAAACCGATTCCAGCAGCAGTCACAGGGAAGCCTCAGGAGGAGGCCAGCCCGAACGAGAGTCAGAGAGGGGAGCGGGGGCAGGCAGTCACAAGAATAGGAGTCTAGGCCTGGTCACCACAGGGAGCCGGGCCAGGGGAGGCCCCACCCGATCGGCGTTTGCGACCCCGAGAGCCCTTCCGAGCCCGGGCAGGGAGCCAGGGATCATCCGGCCGCGGGACAGCCACATTGAAGTCCTGGCGCCAGTCCACAAAATCCACAGGGCCCAAATCCAGGCGGGATAGAAAGCCAGGGAGATCATCCTTCGTGCGTAGCACCGCAGATTTGCCATTGCGCTCAGCTTGGAGGCTAAAAGGAAAGCCCCAACGATAAGTAGCTCCTGCGGCCCTCAGGGATTCCAATAGGGGCTGAAGAGAGCGTCTTTGCATAAGGGTGCGCCTAGAGAGATCCTCATAGAAGAACAGGCGGGCTCCGTCAAATTCAAAGAAGGGGCGTCTGCGCATCTTCTGCATAATCTGTTCCTTAATGCCATAGCGGTGAAGCTTACAAATAATGTCCCTGGGATTGTCCGCGTCCTGCGATGGCGGTCGGAGCGCCCGGTGGGCCCTGTTGATCTCCATAGGGGCCAATGCAGGCAGGTCCAGGATCTCCCGAAAGATATCCTGCAAAGTGGGAACAATGTCTTTGGCAGCAGTCACCTCAGGCATCCCCCTGATCCTTATATTAGAGCGGCGGCTGCGGTTCTCATAATCATCCATCTGGCAAAGGAGAGCCTCAATGCGCTGATCCTGCGCTCTAAACCTCTCCTGGAACAGTGCCAGCACAGGGAGGGAGTCCTCTACCTTCTGTTCCAAGGACTCCAACCGGGATCCCAAGTGGGCAGTATCGGTTTTCAGCTGCTCAATGTCCTGCTTGAAAGCTGTCTCCACCCTGCTAACAAAGCGGTCAAGGTCAGCCTTATGGCCCGTACACACGATCCGAAAATCGGGCGAAAAAAACACTTGTGAAAAGATCGGACAATAATCTGATCGTTAGTACACAGCTTACGAGAGGCGATCACGACAGTACGCCCGATATTATCCGGTCGTGCAAGCATAAATATTTCGACCGTATGCTAGCACATCGTACGATAATCGTATTATCAGTATGTTGTTCGTCCGAAAAAAATGGTGAGCAGTAGACAGCGCTTGTGCGGAAACGAAAGTACGACCCGGAAGTAAACCAGAGAAAGAAGAAAAATAGGAAGTTTTCTTTTCTTTGAAAAGCAATCCAAGTTGTAAACGCTAAAGTTATACAGTGGGTACGGAAAGTATTCAGACCCCCTTAAATTTTTCACTCTTTGTTATATTGCAGCCATTTGCTAAAATCATTTAGGTTCATTCTTCTTCCTCATGAATGTACACATAGCACCCCATACTGACAGAAAAACACAGAATTGTTGACATTGTTGCAGATTTATTAAAAGAGAAAAACTGAAATATCACATGGTCCTAAGTATTCAGACCCTTTGCTGTGACACTCATATATTTAACTCGGGTGCTTTCCATTTCTTCTGATCATCCTTGAGATGGTTCTACACCTTCATTTGAGTCCAGCTGTGTTTGATTATACTGATTGGACTTGATTTGGAAAGGCACACACCTGTCTATATAAGACCTTCCAGATCACAATGCATGTCAGAGCAAATGAGAATCATGAGGTCAAAGGAACTGCCTGAAGAGCTCAGAGACAGAATTGTGGCAAGGCACAGATCTGGCCAAGGTTACAAAAAGATTTCTGCTGCACTTAAGGAACCTAAGAGCACAGTGGCCTCCATAATCCTCAAATGGAAGACGTTTGGGACGACCAGAACCCTTCCTAGAGCTGGCCGTCCGGCCAAACTGAGCTATCGGGGGAGAAGAGCCTTGGTGAGAGAGGAAAAGAAGAACCCAAAGATCACTGTGGCTGAGCTCCAGAGATGCAGTCAGGAGATGGGAGAAAGTTGTAGAAAGTCAACCATCACTGCAGCCCTCCACCAGTCGGGGCTTTATGGCAGAGTGGCCCGACGGAAGCCTCTCCTCAGTGTAAGACACATGAAAGCCTGCATGGAATTTGCTAAAAAACACCTGAAGGACTCCAAGATGGTGAGAAATAAGATTCTCTGGTCTGATGAGACCAAAATAGAACTTTTTGGCCTTAATTCTAAGCGGTATGTGTGGAGAAAACCAGGCACTGCTTATCACCGGTCCAATACAGTCCCAACAGTGAAGCATGGTGGTGGCAGCATCATGCTGTGGGGGTGTTTTTCAGCTGCAGGGACAGGACGACTGGTTGCAATCGAGGGAAAGATGAATGCGGCCAAGTACAGGGATATCCTGGACAAAAACCTTCTCCAGAGTGCTCTGGACCTCAGACTGGGCCGAAGGTTTACCTTCCAACAAGACAATGACCCTAAGCACACAGCTAAAATAACGAAGGAGTGGCTTCACAACAACTCCGTGACTGCTCTTGAATGGCCCAGCCAGAGCCCTGACTTAAACCCAATTGAGCATCTCTGCAGAGACCTAAAAATGGCTGTCCACCAACGTTTACCATCCAACCTGACAGAACTGGAGAGGATCTGCAAGGAGGAATGGCAGAGGATCCCCAAATCCAGGTGTGAAAGACTTGTTGCATCTTTCCCAAAAAGACTCCTGGCTGTATTAGATCAAAAGGGGGCTTCTACTAAATACTGAGCAAAGGGTCTGAATACTTAGGACCATGTGATATTTCAGTTTTTCTTTTTTAATAAATCTGCAACAATGTCAACAATTCTGTGTTTTTCTGTCAGTATGGGGTGCTATGTGTACATTCATGAGGAAGAAGAATGAACCTAAATGATTTTAGCAAATGGCTGCAATATAACAAAGAGTGAAAAATTTAAGGGGGTCTGAATACTTTCCGTACCCACTGTAGATTGAAATTTGTGCAAAAAAGAAAATGATATATAAAGGAATACTGAATAATTAGAAAAATTACCTTTTATGTATTCCTTCTGTAGAGCACCGATCAACGCCTTGCAGGTCTCAGGAATGATCTTTCCAAGGGCCTGCGGGGATATTCCAGTTGTAAATTTTAAGTCCTGCAAGCTTCGTCCTGTTGCCAGATACCGCAGGGTGGGTGTCAGCCTTTGTTCTGCACTGATCGACTCACGCATGGCTGTGTCCTGTTTCTTTATCCGGGGAGTGACAGATGACAGGAGATGCTGGAAGCAGTCATCATCCATTCTCAAATAATTCCGAAAATCATCTGGGTTGTTTTCCTGAATCTCACGGATGAGTTGCATGTGTGAGTACTTGGAACGGTTGAGGAGCCATTCTTTACTCCCAGGATCTTCGCCTTCTCGGTTTCTTCTGCTTGAGAACATTCTGGATAGCCAGAACACCGAGCATAGCAACTGGAAGGCTGGAATCCTCCATTTTTGCAGGTATCAGACAGAACGCGCAAGGAAACGAGAGAAATAACGTGGCAAGACACGAACAATCTGAACAGCTCGTCACGAAGGCGCTCAAGGCGTGGTTAGAGGGGTCACACGCACATTACATCATTTCCCCTCACACGCTACAGCGTGGTTACGCATACCGGAAGCTAAGAATTATCGTCCGAGAAAATTCGTATCGTGAGTAACCTCTCCCGTTTGCGAATATTATTGAGAGTTGCTAGAATACAAAAAAAAAAACGGACGGAACGTCGTCCGATTTTCGGATCGTGTGTACTGGGCATTAGTCGGGAGGGCCCAAATGTGCTGGCGCAGGTCTCTGTCCCCAAGTAGGTCCGAAGTGTCCGAGCCCCGGTCAGGGGAAGCGGTGGATCCCGGGGAGCTTGGGGGCGCAGTGTCACTCACCAGCACGGGCGAGGGGATCGGAGAAGCTTCGGGTGGAGAGCAGCCGTCAGCCATAGGAGCGGTGGCTTCCCGCGAGTCGCGGTCCGGCGCCATCTTGGAGGGGCCTGCACGCTGACCCCGATCCTCCGTGAAAAAAGAGCTGATGGAGTTCTTAGATGACCTTGTCGAGCCCCGAGGCTGTGACAGGGCCCTCCTGCGTTGTGACATGGGGGTTCAGGAGAAGCTGGAGCAGACGATTCGTCCGGTTTGAGGCTATGAAAGCGGCGGGATGCGGGAGCTGAAGAGCAGTGCGTCCTCACTCAGTCATGTCCAAGCCACGCCCCCCAAGTGCATTAATTTTTAAAACAACAGTTTCAAGTAACTGTTAACATTGAATATAAACAAATTATAAAGAACAATATATTCTCAACATTTTAAGCAGGAATGTCGAATACAGTTATTAATCAATATCATAGCTCATAATACCATTAGTATGAAATATGTAAACGTCAGATAATACAGTTCTGTTTAGATAACTAGTAGGATGAACTTGTTCACCCAGTTCATCTGTGATATGAAGGAGAGAATAGTAGAAAAGTAAAGAGGAAAGGAAGAAAGCAGAAAAAAGGGTTGTGAGATGGGAAGGGGAAGGAGGGTGGGCAGGAAGGGTGAAAGGGAGAACTTTCACTCAGCCAGATCTAGTAGAATTAAATGTTAGGATTTTGTCTATTTGTTCATAAGTTCACTATATTCTTTTGAAACAGTGAATAATTGCCAAGGAGACCATAATTTTTGAAAAAGGTCATTTCTTTCCATTCTGATGGCTAGTGTCTCTTCCATCTCATATATGTAGCCCACCTTAGTGAGCCAGTCTGAGATAGTAGGAACCTTTTTGGAATTCCAATGTAAAGGTATGAAGGATTTAGCTGTATTAAGGAGGTGGTGTGTCAACGATCTTTTATACTTTCTATAAGTGTATCGATTTATATGTAGTAAGCAGCATGCTGCATCTAGATTCAGCGTGGTTTCCGTAATATGGCGTACCCAGTTAAAAGCTCCCTTCCAGAAACTCTGTAGCGAGATGCAATCCCACCAAACGTGAAAAAAAGTGCCCCTTTCGGAGCCGCATCTCCAGCAGACATCTGAGGATTGTTTGGACCATTGGTGTATATTAATAGGTGTATAGTACCACTGCGTCCTGATCTTGTAAGAAGTTTCTTGTAATCTGGTACTTAATCTGGTACTTAAAGAGCATTTATGTGAGAAGTAGCAGGCCTTCTCCCATTAAGCCGTAGTGAAGGAGCATCCCAACTTTTTCCCATAGACATTTATATGGGTCTATAAAATCTGGAGGGGCTTAAATGAGTCTTTTATAGGATTGGGATGTGGCCCCTTCGATTCGGTCTCCACGTAGACACTGCTCTTCAAAATCAGTCAGTGGCCTGTGCATTAAATTCTTGTGTGTTGCGTGAAATAAAATCACGCAGCTGTATGTACGTCCAATATTGTAGAGGAGCGTCAGTTGAACATTCCTGTTTCAGTTCAGTTAACTATTTTGATGTTTGAATTTCGGAAACACTGTTTAACCCGTAAGGGTTGGGTCTTGTCTTTCTGGTGTAAAACAAATGTGCGATTTTGTTAATGCCAGGTTGAAAATCTGGGTTATATAGAAGTGGAGTAAGATGACTCGGACTTGAGGAAATATTATGTTTAGTTGCGACTTTCTGAAATATATTTAGGGTCGTAGCTATAAGAGGGTGCTTTTTAATCCCTAATGGGAAATTTCGCTGATCAGTCCACAAGGGATGATGGGGGGGAATACCACTCCAGTCCAGTTCCATGCCCACCCAGTCTTTGCTGTCATGGCAGTGCCAGTCTAGAATTCTTGTTAAATGTGTAGCTTGATAATATTTTTGGAAATCTGGGAGACCTATGCCTCCACTTAATTTGGGTAGTTGTAGGTATTAACATTTTATTCTTGGTTTCTTATCAGCCCAAACAAAAGTTCTCTGCAGAGTAGCTAATTTTACGGAAAAAGGATATAGGTATCTGGACCGGGAGGGCATGGAAGAGGTAAAGGAGCCTAGGAAGTGCCATCTTTATTTATGGAGGCTCTACCAAACCAAGAAAAAGTTTTTACATTCCATCTCTTTAGGTCTACAGCGATTTTGTTTTGTAAGAGGAGTGAAATTTGCCTCACTCCAGTCTCTTTGTGAGTTTAATGCCTAGGTATTTTAATGCGTGTTTTTCCCATCTGTAGGGGCAATTTTCCATTGTAAGTTTTAATAGATCTGGAGATAGGGTTAAGTTTAACGCCTCCGATTTACTGTGGTTTATTTTAAAATTCGACAGAAATCTGTAGAGTTTGAATTGATTATTCAAATTAGGGATGGATATGTGTGGTTGAGAGATAAAGAACAGGAGGTCATCAGCGTAAGCTGAGAGTTTAAACTCCCTGGAATCTGTGTATGTCTGGTGTAAGGTTGATGGTTCTGATGGAGGGGTTCAAGAGATAATATGAACAAGAGGGGAGACAGGGGACAGCCTTGTCTAGTGCCGTTTTTTAAAGAAAAGGGAGGTGACAGAATGTTATTAACCTTTACCCTTGCTGTGGGGTTCGAATATAGAGCCTGAATCCAAGCCAGCATGTTTGAGCCCAGTAACTGATCGGGGAGAAAGAGAACCGCTCCGATGAGAAAGCAATCCCACAAACATCCAACACAGGTGCAGGCAAGGATCCGCAGTCCAGGCAATAGTAATGTGAGAAGGAAAGAAGCCGCACTTCTGGTTGTAGATGTGAAGTATTAAAATCCAGTTTTATTGATATCCAAAATAAGACAATAAAAGCATATGAAGCATATCCACAATAGCCAGAGACATGGGGAAAAAAGGTGCACAGCGGTTAACGCGTTTCACGGAGACGTCCGCTTAGTCGTAACCATGCACATACATGACAAAACACTGCTTTAAATAGTGATTAGCATTTCCTATGCTCATCCTAAATCGTGATTGATTGAGCACACAGCTGCAAGTATTCATCCTTGATTTAAGACAAAGAAACAGCCCAGCAGGAATTGTTTGTGTATGTAAGTATCAACCCAAACCAAAAAAGCAAAAAAGAGCACCAAAACGGATGCAATGGGTATAAAAAAGCAGGTAAACGAGTGAAACCGAAAAAGAGAAAAGGGAAAAAAAAGGAATAGGAAAAAAATAAATGGAGGAGAAAAAATAAATAGATAAGGCAAGAAAGAAAAAGAAATGTAGAATAAAAAATAGAGAAGAAAAGAGAAGAGGAAATAAAATTAAAATAAAAAGATATGTAAAAGAATAATATGAAAAGAAAAAAGAAAGAAAAAGGAAGGGGCGGGGACATCTGAATAATATATTTCACACTAGAAAATAGTACATAATTGAATGTGTCTAAAAATGTAGGGCAACTGATTAGAGATGTCCTACCAGTCGTGTGCTCAAAGAAATGACGATCCATGTAGCATAGTATATTATAAACAAATCCTAAAAGGATAAAATGTACATCTTCATATCGAACCAAACATGTATTTAGATTAAATACTGAACATTCATACACAAATAACATAATGTACATAACTGATGAATCATAGAAAGATAGAGTGTATGTCCCTGTATTAAACAAAGATGAATCCAGGTGAAATCCAGATAAGATAATAAACATGCATATGTAGATATCACAAAACAGTTCAAACATGGGTTAAGGTCTATTGAACACACAGACTAATAGATATCATGAATATGGTCATACGTATATCATGGGGGACGTGTAACGTTGTCACAAGATGTTCATACACGTTGCGATTAGTCTCAAAGCCCAATATACACACAATCATCAAACATAGGCATCCCAGCTGAAAGAATGAAACAGACCCGGAAAAATACAAAGATAGAATGCAAAGAAAGCATAAAGGATAATGAATAATGAAAAAAATGGGGAAAAAGACAGGAAAGAAAGTGGAAAACAGAACGAGGAAGGAAAAAAAGAAAAGATTGAGATTCATAGTGACAGATCAAGAAGAACATGTTTAAACATTGCTGGTCGGAGCAATATATTATAGAGAAGCATCCCAATGTCTATATAACACATTGTCCAGATTTATATATAAATATAAATCTAATATCTCTACAGTACACCCCAACACACGCAAATATATATGTTTTCTGTCAGAAAATCAAGTAAGGTAAAGTTAATCTTATAATAGGAAGAGACCACATCGTCTTGTTTTTTCGTTACATAGACGATTTGATCTTCATCAGTAGGCGGGGTATGTCTCTAGACTTATTTTTGAACTACTTAAACGATAATGAATACAATCTGGGATTCACGGGCCAATCAAATACGGAAAAAATTGATTTTCTGGATGTAACTCTAGAACACCAAAACAATCAGGTGGTCACCAGCCTTTACAGAAAAACTGACAGGCGGACCTGATCAGACAGCCCGTGTGAAAGGGGCCTTTGGCTGTGGCATGGCGATGAAGAAAAAAAAAAAAAAAAAGTTCCCCATTGGAAGCCTGTCATCTCAAGTGGGGCCTCAATTTTCGGATGGCCCGGAAGTCCGTGCACTCCGTGCGCGGAAGTCCGGGCAAAAATGACAGGACACCTTCTGCAGGGCACCCCAGGCGCCAGGTCGCTAATTCTAGTCGCAAATGCGACCTGGCGCCTGAGGATTGTCGAGCCCTGCAATAACATGATGTAGAAAATAGCCCAATCTGTTAGCTAATATTTTGGTTAGCTAATATTTTGGTTAGAATCTTTAAGTCTATATTTAAGAGTGATATCGGACGATAACTCGCGCATAAGGTTGGGTCCTTGTCTGGTTTGGGGATCACTGATACATATGCCATCAGGAAATCTTTAAAGGGGTATGCTGTTGTAGATTGGAGTTTAGGGCATTTGTAAGATGGGGAGCAATTATGTCAGCATATAATTTATAATATTGGGAAGTAAAGCCATCTGGCCCTGGGCTTTTCCCTGATTTCAGCTCCTTAATTACCGATTCAGTTTCATCTACAGTGATCTCCCTTTCCAATTCTTCTATCCCATCCTTCAGCAACACAGGTAGACCACTACGTTTAAGATAATCCAGAATTTATTGGTCTCGTGAATCATCCAGACCTTCTGGTTTGTTTTGTGGCGGAATGTGGTACAGTTTAGAGTAAAAGGAACCAAAACATTCAGCCATTTTGTGCGGGTCTCGTAAGAGATCACCTGTCTGCCATCGGATGCAGTGAATATTGTTGTCAAATTGTGCTTCTTTCAATGCCTTAGCTAAGAGCTTGCCTCCCTTGTCCCCATGTTCATAATAGATGGATTTCTTTAAGAATTGTCATCTCTTAATTTTTGATTGAAGCATATCATTCAATGATTTTCTATGGGTCAACAACTCGTGTTCAACCTGTTTTGATGTGCTAAATTTATGCTGTAATTCAAGGGACGATATTTTCTTGACCATGTCATCTATCATTTTTTCCCCTTCTCTCTTTTGGATCGCTCCATGTTTGATTATTTCTCCTCTTAGAACACTTTTGTGCGCTTCCCACACTAGAAGTGGAGAGACGTCTTCCGAGGGGTTATCTCTGAAATACTTAGTTATAGAGGTTTGAAGATCAGTTTGAATATCATGTTTAACCAGCAATGAGGAGTTCAATCTCCATGTGAACTCTCCCTTGCAGGGCACATCTGTTTGGAATGCTATAGAAACTGGTGCATGATCTGAAAGAGAGTTTATTCCTATATTAAAGGAATAAATGGATAAATAACCGTGCTGATGGAAATATAGCACACAGCAGCGACTTCAAGTGTGACCACACCCTTAAAAGAATCCGTATATTAAGTCGCGCTAATTGAAGAAATGGAAAATCAAGTCCATAATGTCCATAATTGGGATCACAATGTTCAAAAAGGCTCCCTATGGATGTCCGCTTACCAGAGCTGATAAGACAAAAGGCAGGTTCTCTAGATTAATCACGTCCCCTTGATAGCAGACCGGAACCAATATTCTCCCGTTATTCGGCAGTATTAAACGGAAAAATAAAAACGCAATAGCGTAAAACCCAACACAAATGGAACTAATTACACCACAGTGAGTAATAACTGATTGTGAATGTGTTCAATATTGACAGATTTTGGAAATGTAGTGAGATAGATATCTGTAGATAAGGACACCTATAGGTACCTCTTACCAAATATTGGTGATTGTAGGTGCAAATCAAATAACTGAAGTATAATCCTCAGCCAGCAGGTGTCACCTCTTACCAGAATGAGAAATTAGAAACGCCAAGTGAGTGCAGAATCCTATATAGATATCCTAATATGTGTGAAACCTCCACCAATGATGGCTCGCCTCTTACCAGAAGATGATAGGATCAAGCCAAATCAAGCCAAATAGCTGAAAACCGAAAACACCAGACAAAGTGACATGCCAGCCTTCACCGGAGAGATTGGCCTCTTACCCAAAGGGAGTACACAGATCGCCTGTAGCAATAATGGACCTCAAGGGAACTGTGGCGGAATCTTGGACTGTGGATATCTGCAAGGGTGAGCGTACATCTCTGCGTTAGACTCCAACAAAGCGGTTTTACACTATGGAAGCCTTTCTTTTTATTTGATGGTTATCCCCTTGGCCTGGCTGGAGTTACTGGACAAGATTCCGCCACAGTTCCCTTGAGGTCCATTATTGCTACAGGCGATCTGTGTACTCCCTTTGGGTAAGAGGCCAATCTCTCCGGTGAAGGCTGGCATGTCACTTTGTCTGGTGTTTTCGGTTTTCAGCTATTTGGCTTGATTTGGCTTGATCCTATCATCTTCTGGTAAGAGGCGAGCCATCATTGGTGGAGGTTTCACACATATTAGGATATCTATATAGGATTCTGCACTCGGCGTTTCTAATTTCTCATTCTGGTAAGAGGTGACACCTGCTGGCTGAGGATTATACTTCAGTTATTTGATTTGCACCTACAATCACCAATATTTGGTAAGAGGTACCTATAGGTGTCCTTATCTACAGATATCTATCTCACTACATTTCCAAAATCTGTCAATATTGAACACATTCACAATCAGTTATTACTCACTGTGGTGTAATTAGTTCCATTTGTGTTGGGTTTTACGCTATTGCGTTTTTATTTTTCCGTTTAATACTGCCGAATAACGGGAGAATATTGGTTCCGGTCTGCTATCAAGGGGACGTGATTAATCTAGAGAACCTGCCTTTTGTCTTATCAGCTCTGGTAAGCGGACATCCATAGGGAGCCTTTTTGAACATTGTGATCCCAATTATGGACATTATGGACTTGTTATTCCTATATTAGCCTTAATCAATCTGGGAAGGTCTCTTTTGGGTGATGTAGATGTGGTCTATGCGTGTAACGTTTATGCGGTGCTGAGTGAAAAGTGTAATCCCTCTCAGAAGGGTTAATCGTTCTCCAGGCGTCCTTAATTTTTTAAATAATTTTGTATGAGACACAGGTTTTGCCTGACGTGTCCTGTAAGGGGTCTAGAGGCACATTAAAATCACCACCCAACAGTATACAGCCCTTTGCAAATTTGAGTTTATTTATTATCAATGTGCAAAAGGTAATGTGTGATTTGTTAGGAAAGTAGACATTTGCCAGCGTGATTGGGTTTCCATTTAGCGAGCCCGCTAGGAACGGGTATCTCCCAGCTGGGTCTGATAGTTGTTCATTGAGCACAAATTTACAACTTTTGTGAAATAAAATCGTTACTCCCTTGGTCTTAGCTTGGGGGTTCGTTGCATGGTAAGCTGTGGGAAAGTATTTGTTAGTGAGTTTTGGAATATATGAACTTCGAAAATGAGTTTCCTGAAGGAAAATCACTTGGGCTTTAGATATCTTTAATTCATATAATAAGCGATTTCTTTTCTCTGGGGAGTTGAGGCCATTCACATTGTGAGATAAGAAATGGCGTTTTGCTTAAATGCGAATAAACCATCTGGCAGAGGTGGGGGTCAGGATGGAGGAAAATAGGAATGGAGGGGGAGGGAGTGGGCTTGGTTTATTAAAGAATGTGAAAAAGAGAGAAAAAAGGGAGAGACTAAATAGTCAATATTGACCGCCTGAGTCCAGACAGCTCAGGTGGTCAACACGGTAATTAGGAAATAACGGCTGTCGTAGCCCCCAAACTTGAGGGGTCAGACAACCAGTTCCTATTGGGGAAAAAATGGTCGCGCGCTTCAAAGTGGCTTGTAAAATTAAACAATTGAAAAATAAAGGTATATAATCGTCTAACAACCAGGGACAGTCCCCCACCTCATTCAAAAAGTCAAAAACTTCAATACCTTAAAGAACATAAAAAGTAATAACATCGAAAAAATAAAGATTGTTTTCCGGCTTGTTGGTAAGTCAAATACAGGTAAATACTATATATGAAAGGAGTAACCTGAATGTAATCCCAACTATGGAGCAGTCATTCCTGGGGCTCTTTCACACGGTTGGCCTCCGTAGGCGGATCCGTGCTTGCAGTGCGGAGAGGGAGGTGTCACAGCTCCCGCTGCTCTCTATGGGGGATCGGATGAGAGCGGACCGCCTGTCCGCTCTCATCCGATCCCTGAACGGATTGAAAAATAGGGTTCCATCCGTCCAGATTTCACGGACAGGATCGGATTCAGGTGTCAGCGGAGGTGTCTCCGCTGACATCCGCTGCTCCATAGAGCTGCATGGAGGATCCGATCAGATTCGCCTGAAAAACTGACAGGCGGATCTGATCGGATCGCCCGTGTGAAAGAGCCCTTGGGCTAATTCAAGCAATTGCAGCTTGACCTCTAGGCTAAACAACTATAGGCCTCGATTCCATCACAGAAATGTTGGACAAATAGCATCAAAAAAGATAATACATCTTACCTGCTCCTTACAGAGAAATGGATGCAATGGAGTTTGTGTAGGAATGGTCAGTTATCATGGATCTTGAGTCAGATTTGTCCAAGATACTGCGATGGATAGCCTTACACTTATCCTATGTGTGTGACACAAGGGGATTCTCCTGGTCAGTATAATCATTCCTAGAAACAGTGTCCCACAGTTAGTCTTAGTGCTATCTTGGTATGAGCGTGTGGAAATGTAACATCATAGAACTGTATATTTTTGCTGTCCAATACCCACATGTTATAACCAAAGAAAAGTTAGAACAGAGGATGTTGCTGAAGAAGGCACTTATTAGAGTATGACTGTCCCTTAGTGTAATTCTGCTGCCCTCTGCTGTCGGAAAAGTGAAACTGGTTAATAAAGCATTTAATATGCAATGTGCCAGGAATCATTGTAAGACAGGTTTCCAATTAGTCAGATATAGTGGAAATGAATGTATGGAAATGGAAATAAAAAAGTGTAAACTTTATATGTCCGGTCACTTATGGTCTCTCAGTCTCGGTGTCTTGGGAGGTGAGGTGAACAGGTTCTTGGGGTCCTTGAATTTGTTCCCCCCCCCCCCCTTCCCAAAGGAAGTACGTGCTGGAGATGGAATTGGAGCCCAAGGAGAGCTCATTGGTGCGGGTGGGAGCATGAATTCTGCATACCACTCTGGCAGGGCTACAGGATCCAACTGTAGGAGCGCACAAAAGTTCGGGAGTTCATCAGGCGTTATTTGCCTGCCTCCAAACGTAGCTTGCAGTGCGAATGGACATTTCCAACGATAGGGTATGTTTTTAGACTTCGATATTTCCAAGAGGGACTGCAATGCACGTCTATTTTTCAAAGTAATAGGGGAAAGGTCTTGGAATAGTTGTATCTGCTGATCATTAAAGCGGAGTTCCGGCCACAAAATCGACATAATCAATTTTGTTGCCATCCGCTTGCTTTTCTTCACCTGAAAAGGAAATGGATAGTTAGGATTTTTTTTTTTACTTACCTTGTTATTGTAGAAAGAAATACTCACCTTTCTTCCACTCCCTCCCTCGGCGGCCGCGGCCCGCGCCGTCACTTCTGGTTTGCAATGATTCCTGGGAGCTGAACGTCATCGCTCCCAGGAATCAATGCAACGGCACCGGCCCTGCTCGTCCCTTCTGGTGCGACGCCGCATTCCCTGCTAAACAGCTTCTGGGCATGCCCAGAAGCTGTGGAGGAATGCGGCGCCGCACCGAAAGTGAGGAGAGGGGCTGGTGCAGGCGCATTCTGGGAGAAGAAGACGCAGAAGAGGATCGCGCTGGCTTCAGCTGCCCACAACAGAGATGGCAATGCTGGAGAAGAAATTTTAAAAGTGAGTATTTCTTCTTGCAGGTAAATGCGAACTGGGACAGATCAGAGGCTAGCCATTGTGGAATGTACTAGCCCTGACTGTCCCGGGGGTATGTTCATTTACATTTTTTTTTTTTTTTTGTGGCCGGAACTCCGCTTTAAAGATGACTTGGTCATTCTGTCATGCCTGTTTTAAGATCTCCTCTTTTAATGGATGATTGCTCAAACCGTATATGATGTCCCTTGGTGGGGTATTATCTGGGGCCTTGGGTCTGAGAGCTCTATGTGCTCTCAGTCTATCGGGGATTCTGCTGGTCTGCCAAGAAGTCCATTAAAAATAGAGGTTAATGCCGGTTTAATTTGTTCGCTCTCTATCCCTTCTGGGATACCCCTGACTCTAATATTATTCTGCCTGCCTCGGTTATCAAGATCTTCAAGTTGGCGGTTCATAGTAATTAGATGTGAGGAATGGGAGAGAGTTACCTCCTCTAGTCTGTGAATGGCCTTGTCTCTGGACTTGTCTGCTTTCTCCCCTATGGCCATCTGTTCCTTAATACTGATGATATCTGCTTTGAGGTCAGTTATTGCTGCTGAGAACGATCCTTTAATGTCAGCTGCTATAATAGTCATATCGTTGAATGTGAGAGGGTGGTCAGGTTGTGAGCACTCACCTCCCATATCGTCCAAAGTAGCAATAGAGTCCAGGTCACAATCTTCCTCCTCAGCCTGGGTCGGAGCCAGCGCCATCTTAGCTGCAGCCATGCTTCTCCTGCTTTTGAGATTGTGGCTTGAAGAGATCGGGTATAAGTTTGCTGTTGTCCGATCCTCCGGAGCGCTGATGCTTGGTATATGAGCCCTGCTTGGAGATTTTGCCCATATTTGATGTGGATGGTGTCGGATGAAGCCGTAGTGCTCTGAGATGAGAGAGCTGCCAGCGGAGCTGTGTTAGAATGCGGCCATCTCTCCCGCGCACCAAGCCACGCCCCCGTTGTTTAATACTTAATCAAATCCACTTTAACCCATTATTTTCCAACAACCTCAAAACGATTGACAAATTTCCACACCTCCACATAATACCCCCCATAGCTACCTGCTATCAGTTATTACTAATCTTCTATATGAAAACCACATCATTGTTTCGTATTATTTTCATTGGACGTGTAGATTAGTATGTGGAGGTGTGGAAATTTGGCGATCATTTTGAGGTTGTTGAAAACCGTAAAAATGGTATTGAATTCAATAATGCGTACTAAGTGTGTGATTTTTTTATGATTCTGGAAAAGCTTTCTGGTTGCATAGCTACGTGTTGGATAGTGCAAAACAAAAACGAAGGCAGCCTGGCTTTTTCCAGGTTATTTTTGTGTTTCTGATCATGCGTGGTCTTTGTCTTTTTATTTTTTTTTTATTTGCGGACACATACTGTACTAATTAAACGATTGTCGTTCGCTAGGCTATCCTATGACAAAAGTTTGTCCCTTCAGATTTTGTTGGACGAAATGTCATGATCTGCGAAAGCTGTGTACTAACGATCAGATTATCATGCGATCAATTCGAAAGCGATTTTTTTTTTTTTTTTTTTTTTTTGTACGAATATCTGATCGTGTGTACCAGGCATTAGTGCTACACATGCAGCTTGATGAAGGACATATGCATGTCTGAAAACTGCAGTTGCTTGTAAATGTATGTTTACTTATACGCATTAAGATCATAGGTAAAGGATACTTGGAACAATTGAATTGCATACTTTGTGGTAGGAAGGGATCTACACAGCAGCGGTCCCACCGTTGAAAGTGTGTATATGTGTGTGTATGTATGTATGTATGTATGTATGTATGTATGTATATATACAGTGGGTACGGAAAGTATTCAGACCCCCTTAAATTTTTCACTCTTTTTGTTATATTGCAGCCATTTGCTAAAATCATTTAGGTTCATTCTTCTTCCTCATGAATGTACACATAGCACCCCATACTGACAGAAAAACACAGAATTGTTGACATTGTTGCAGATTTATTAAAAAAGAAAAACTGAAATATCACATGGTCCTAAGTATTCAGACCCTTTGCTCAGTATTTAGTAGAAGCCCCCTTTTGATCTAATACAGCCAGGAGTCTTTTTGGGAAAGATGCAACAAGTCTTTCACACCTGGATTTGGGGATCCTCTGCCATTCCTCCTTGCAGATCCTCTCCAGTTCTGTCAGGTTGGATGGTAAACGTTGGTGGACAGCCATTTTTAGGTCTCTCCAGAGATGCTCAATTGGGTTTAAGTCAGGGCTCTGGCTGGGCCATTCAAGAACAGTCACGGAGTTGTTGTGAAGCCACTCCTTTGTTATTTTAGCTGTGTGCTTAGGTCCAGAGCACTCTGGAGAAGGTTTTTGTCCAGGATATCCCTGTACTTGGCCGCATTCATCTTTCCCTCGATTGCAACCAGTCGTCCTGTCCCTGCAGCTGAAAAACACCCCCACAGCATGATGCTGCCACCACCATGCTTCACTGTTGGGACTGTATTGGACAGGCGATGAGCAGTGCCTGGTTTTCTCCACACATACCACTGAGAATTAAGGCCAAAAAGTTCTATTTTGGTCTCATCAGACCAGAGAATCTTATTTCTCACCATCTTGGAGTCCTTCAGGTGTTTTTTAGCAAACTCCATGCGGGCTTTAATGTGTCTTACACTGAGGAGAGGCTTCCGTCGGGCCACTCTGCCATAAAGCCCCGACTGGTGGAGGGCTGCAGTGATGGTTGACTTTCTACAACTTTCTCCCATCTCCTGACTGCATCTCTGGAGCTCAGCCACAGTGATCTTTGGGTTCTTCTTTACCTCTCTCACCAAGGCTCTTCTCCCCCGATAGCTCAGTTTGGCCGGACGGTCAGCTCTAGGAAGGGTTCTGGTCGTCCCAAACGTCTTCCATTTGAGGATTATGGAGGCCACTGTGCTCTTAGGAACCTTAAGTGCAGCAGAAATCTTTTTGTAACCTTGGCCAGATCTGTGCCTTGCCACAATTCTGTCTCTGAGCTCTTCAGGCAGTTGTTTGACCTCATGATTCTCATTTGCTCTGACATGCATTGTGATCTGGAAGGTCTTATATAGACAGGTGTGTGGCTTTCCTAATCAAGTCCAATCAGTATAATCAAACACAGCTGGACTCAAATGAAGGTGTAGAACCATCTCAAGGATGATCAGAAGAAATGGAAAGCACCTGAGTTAAATATGAGTGTCACAGCAAAGGGTCTGAATACTTAGGACCATGTGATATTTCAGTTTTTCTTTTTTAATAAATCTGCAACAAAGTCAACAATTCTGTGTTTTTCTGTCAGTATGGGGTGCTATGTGTACATTCATGAGGAAGAAGAATGAACTTAAATGTTTTTAGCAAATGGCTGCAATATAACAGAGTGAAAAATTTAAGGGGGTCTGAATACTTTCCGTACCCACTGTGTGTATGTATGTGTGTGTATATATAATACAAAGTCCAGGATTGCTGCACACCTTTTTTATTGAAAAAGAAAAAAATATATACAAATCTATACAAAAAAATGTTCAAATTTAATTAACCAGCATGTGTCACAATGATTATTGCACAGAAACCCTAAACAAACTATCCCTATTAATTATAAAAACAGAAAATCGAGTCTGAATTTAACGCCTTAGGGCATCTAAATGGTTTATCCAATAAACCTCACATTTTCTGAGTTTAGGCTCTATTGCCACCCCTCTTATCATGTGGAATGGCTTCTATTACCATAAAACAATTGGGATACAGTGGGTTTCATTGCAACAAAGTGTCTAGCTAATGGAAGTTGGGCGAGTTTATCTCGTATGGCATACTTGTCTAGCTATGCGATCCTTCACCTTCTGTGAGCCCCCCCCCCCCCAACATAGGAGACCACACGGACATTTGATTACATAAACTACAAAAACGGAAAATTGTATCATACTTACCGTAATTTTCCTTTCCTGGTGCCTATCCATGGCAGCATACCTGTGATAGAGCTCCACCTCTACTCCGCCTTCAGGACTAGTGAATAGCTTAATAGCTTAAAAGAAAGACGCCCCCTACTCCCAGCATTCTCCTGTGATATAGAATACCGATGGTGGGAGTGTATGCTGCCATGGATAGGCATCAGGAAAGAAAAATTACGCTTAGTATGATACAATTTTCCGTTTTCCTGGCGCCTCCATGGCAGCATACCTGTGATAAATAGCTAGCTGACAAAAGGGTGGGTAGATGCTAAAAACACAAAGAAATTTTCTTTTTTTAGATGAAGAAAGGGCTTACTGCATTGCCCTTCTTTCAAATTCTACAGTGGTGAGCGTTCCAGGGTCAACTCTATAATGTTTTATAAATGTGTGCTGAGACGACCATGTGGTAGCCCTGCAGATGGTATCCAGAGAGACGTTCGCTCTGGCTGCCCATGAGGCATAAATTTATCTCGTTGAATGAACCTTCACCTGCTCCAGAGGAACCATGCCTTTAGCCCTGTACACTTTACGCATTCGTTTGACAATCCAGGATGCAAGAGTCCTGATAGAGGCTTCCTTCCCTCTGTTTTTTCCCTATGGGATAACGAGCAGCCTGTTAGATGTTCTAAATTTTTCTGTAGCCTCGAGATACTTCTTGAGGACTTTCGCTATGTCCAAGCTTGGGTCTATTTCTGACTGGGAAAAAAACTGGCAAGGCCCATGGTTCCCTGAGGTGACTTGCGGTAGCGATTTTGGGGGTGAAACCTTGAATAGGTTGCAGTTCCACTCTGTCTGGAAAGAAAGAAACGTGATCCTCTCAGATTCCCAGGGCTTGCAAGTCTGATATCCTCCTGCCAGATGTAATGGCTAGAAGAAAGGCCATTTTTAGGGATAAGTTCCAAATCTATATTTGTTCCATAGGAGCAAAAGGATGTTCCGCCAGAGCTTCCAGGATTAGAGTAAGGTTCCATTTTGGAAAGGTGCGTCTGACCAGAGGGCTTGACTTTATCACCCCTCTAAGGAACGTAATTACGAGAGGGTTGACCGCCCATCTTGAATTTGTTGCCACAGATAATGCGGCCACCTGGACCTTTAATGAACTGAGACCTAGGCCAAGTCTGGTCTGTAAGAACACCAAAATATTGGAGACTTAAGGTGAGAATCAATCGAAATTTTTTTCCAGCCGCAAAGGTTTGGAACTTTTTCCAGACTCTTGAGTAGATGGAGTTTGTGGATGGTTTCCTTGTTTGAAGGAGTCGAAATGACTTCCGGGGAACAGCCTAAGGCTTCAAACCTCCGCCACTCAATTTCCACACCCGTGGATACAGTCTGTGCGGGTTTGGATGAGAGACTCTGTCCTGCTGAAGAAGTTGAGGGAACAGGGGAAGTGTCAGAGGTGTGCTTATAGACAGCCGCATGGCTAGTGGAAACCAAGGTCTCTTTGGCCAATAAGGGAGAATCGCCAGGATGTGTACTGGTTCCTTCAGGAGCCTCCGGAAGAATTTTAGAATAAGAGGGCAAAGGTGTGTCAAAGTCCCAGGTGCATGTCAGAGCATCCACTGCTTCCACCTGGGGGTGTGGAAACAGGAGATAAATCTGGGAAGCTTGGTGTTCCGCGAGCAAGAGGATGTCGTCCAGGTAATGATATACCCGTAGGCCCTTTTCTTTGCGAAGGGCTATGGTAGAGACCAGGACCTTCGTGAAGACCCGAGAAGTGTATAGGCCAAAGGAAGGCACTGAAACTGAAGATGTAGATGCCCCACTGCAAACCCTGGGTATCTCTGAAAGGATGGAAGAATTGGAATGTGCAGATAGGCATCCTGAAGATCTATTGAGAGTAACCAATCCTTTGGTTGTACTCCTTGGATTATCGTCTGCAGAGATTCCATCTTGAAACTTTCTTGATCGATATGTCGATTGAGCTTTCGCAGGTTTATTAAGTAAACACCTGTATATTTCTCCGAAGGGGGCACTGGAACCACTGCGCTCTGTACTTGGAGAGCGTTATAAACTGCAGAAGAGCTTCTGCTTTTTGTGGTGATCTTGGGATCTCTGTCCTCTTGAAGTAATCTCGAGGAGGCTGAGGAGAGAAAGTCCATTAGTGTCCATGTAGCGAACAGATCCACCTGAGGATATTTCCAGTGATTGGTGATCTGGTGAAATACGTGCGGATGCAGGGCCCATTCCTGTTTGCCCGGACAAGAACTGGAGAGAATGTCCGCTTGATTGTTTAGCCTGCCCGGGAGATACACTGCTCTGAGGTCTAGGAGATTTCTCTCTCCCCAGAGCATGATCGTTTCTACTTCTGACAGAAGCAACTTGCTGCGAGTCCCGCCCTGTTTTTGAATATAGGAGACTGCTACCCTGTTGACCAGTCGTAGAGGGACTCTCTTGCCTCTGATGTGGGGAGCTAGGGAGGTTAAGTCTAGGAATGCTCCTCTCAACTCTAGGATGTTCGAGACTAGGCTCTCGACTTGAAAGGACCATCTTCCTTGGACCTCGATTTTTCTCGCAATGGGCTCCCCCACCCTTTTCTTCTGGCATCTGAAGTCATTGTGGTCCAGGAGAAGGAACCCAACTATCGCGGTGTAATGTTCCGGTACCTCTGGTACCCTTGTTTCCATATTTCTCCCCTCCTAATTGCGTCCCATCTTGTGTAACAAGGGACGCATATACCTTTAAGACCGGATGACATCATTGCCGAGCGCCGCTATGAGCGGCTATTTCAATCGCTGGTTTGCTCTCATTTATCGCTCGTTCAAACCCACATGTTCATCGCACCTACGCCTGAGAAGTCGGAGCTGCTGACATACCTCCCTTGCTGAACTGAAGCCGGAAACCTCGCTGGTGATCCGTATCTCGCTACGGGATCACCCCTCTCCAATGGACACTGTTATTCCTAAACCTATCTAAGTGATAAGTACCCCGCAGAGGATTCTTGCTAACCAATCTCCTACTGTCATCTACTGCAATTACCAAAGACTATCTGTATCTATCTATTCACTATCATCTGCATAGACTGTTAGCTCTTGGGACTACCTTCAACTATCCTTGCACTAGGTTACTCTGTCTAAGTATACTCCATCTGTGTCCTCTTACCATCTGCACTCTACTTGACATCAGAACCTATCTGCTTTACCATCACCTGCAACTCTCCTAATACTACTTCTAGTGCTCACCATACAATAGCCTGTCTCTCATCTATATATCCTCATATACTCTATCCCTCCATTAAACATCTATTAATATATATATATAGTATATAACAGGCTGTACACGGTGATGAAGTCCTGAGAGTTGGATATGTTGTTCAACAGATTCTCTACAAGGCTACTGAGTGTAATAATTCTGCAGCTGTAAATCCATCCACTAACAAAAACGCATGAACGTTACAGATTGAACGAGCCTTTAAAAAAAATATGGATTCAGCAGAATTATCCACTCATGTGCTACAATTAAAACAGCAAGTAGATGCATTGATCCTTGCGCTTACAGAGGTAAAAAATGACAATCAAACCTTGAGACAGCAGCTTGGCCGTCTCTCACACAGCCTCCTGCTGCTCAGCCCCGTGAGCCTAAGATAAACCCTCCTATAGTGTTTTCTGGTGATCGGAGCAAATTCCGTGAATTTAAAAACGCATGTCAATTGTTTTTTTTGTTAAAACCTCTAACCTACACCACTGACCAAATTAAGGTTTGTACCATCATCTCCTATTTAACGGGTGAACCCTGGGCCTGGGCAGATGCTCTCTTTGAAAAGGATGATCCACTCCTTAATTCTTATCCCTTATTTCTAGCACAATTTGCTACTTTATATGAAGACCCCAACAAGCAGAGTACCGCTGACACCCAATTACGGGCCTTAAAACAAGGAAGGAGACCTGTTGAACATTTTGTGGCGAGTTTTAAAAGATGGTCTCCTGATTCAGGGTGGAACGACACATCTTTGCGAACGCAGTTTAGACTCGGCCTATCTGAGGCCGTTAAAGACGAGCTCTCCCGAGCGGATTTACCTGGCACTCTAGAGGGACTGATCCAGACCAGTATCAATATTGACAGACGACTACGAGAAAGAAAGGCTGAGAAGATGGGCTCACCATTTTCCAGTCCTTCTCGGATGTTGCCTGCTGACCCTACTCCTATGGAAGTAGGAATGATACGTCCACCTCTGACCCTTTCTGAACGTGCCAGGAGGAAAACCGAACATCTTTGCATGTACTGCGCATCCCCGAATCATTTGGTAAACGACTGTCCTCTTGTCCGCAGAAAAGAGGGTGAGTGTTCAAATGTCTTGCTAGGGGGACTCACAACTTCCTTTTCTAATCCTTATCTTTTTGTTCAATTATCATTGCAGTGGGACCAAACTAGGATCACCACCAAGGCTATGATTGACACAGGATCTTGTGGAAACTACATTGACATTTGTTTTGTCTCCCTTAATAAAATACCTATTGTTTCAAAACCCAAACCTGTCTCCGTTAGTTTTATTAACGGTACCCCTTTATCATCTGGTCCTATCACCAGTCAGACACAGGCACTTCTTGTAACTGCTGACGAGTCTCATGTGGAGACCACCACCTTTGATGTATTAACTTCACCACATTTTCCAATCATTTTGGGACTTCCCTGGTTACACATACATCAACCAATCATCGATTGGAAAACAAGAACGTTAGCCTTCTCTTCTCACTATTGTGGGACGACGTGTAACCTCCCCACACATGATAGGATCCTGTCTGTACTGCCGGATGACATTATTCCTAAGTGTTATCAAGATTTATCGGAGGTTTTCCTTGAGAAAAACGCTCAAATGCTACCTCCCCATAGGGACTATGATTGTTGTATCGATCTGCTCCCTAATAGCAAGTTGCCTTACGGACATGTATATCCTCTCTCACAGGATGAACTCTCTCACCTTAAGGAGTATCTGGATGAGAACTTGGCAAAAGGATTCATCCGACCTTCTACTTCCTCCACTGCTGCTGGGCTCTTCTTCGTCCGCAATAAGGACACTAGCCTTAGGCCTATCATTGATTTCAGACAATATTCATCACAATAAAGGATCGTTATCCTTTACCTCTTATTCCTGAACTTATCGAACAGGTGCGTGGGGCTTCTTTCTTTTCAAAATTGGACCTAAAAGGGGCATACAATTTAATTCGAATCCGTAAAGGGGATGAATGGAAGACGGCATTCAGAACCAGATACGGACTCTTTGAGTACCTTGTAATGCCATTTGGGCTATGTAATGCTCCCGCAGCCTTCCAACGGTTTATAAATGAGATATTCCGAGACTTGCTTGATGTTTGTGTGGTAGTATATTTGGACGATATACTTATCTATTCTCATTCCTTACCTGAGCACATAAAACATGTGAGACTTGTGTTGTCAAGACTACTTGCACATAACTTATATGTTAAATCAAAGAAATGTTTGTTTCATAAAGAGGAAGTACTATTCCTAGGATATATTATATCTAAAAGTGGAATCAAAATGGACATGAGCAAAATATCCTGCATTCTGGATTGGCCTGTGCCAACCACTCGCAAAGCATTACAAAGGTTCCTAGGATTCTCTAATTACTACAGGAAATTCATTAAAAACTTCTCTGCGATTGTGAAACCTCTCACACAACTTACAAGCACGAAGAAACCATTTAATTGGACAAAAGAAGCAAATGGAGCATTCTCTCTGCTGAAATCAAGCTTTACTACTGCCCCCATACTATGCCATCCAGACCCATCCCTTCAATACATCTTGGAGGTAGATGCGTCTAATATGGCAGTAGGAGCAGTTCTCTCACAACCACCAACAAACACCTCACCTCTTCACCCAGTTGCTTTCTTTTCAAAGTCATTAAGTAGCCCCGAGGTGAACTACCCAGTAGGTGAGAAGGAGTTATTAGCCATAAAACTGGCATTAGAGAATTGGCGACATCTACTTGAGGGCACTCAATTGCCAATTCTGATATATACTGATCACAAAAACCTTCAATACCTTCAGACTAATAGAACTCTTTCCCACCGGCAGGTACGGTGGTCGTTATTCTTTCTGAGATTTAATTTTTTAGTAACTTACACCCCCGCAGACAAAAATAAAAAAGCGGATGCACTCTCACGACTAGCCGAGAAAGATTGCACTGAGGTTCCCTCAGTTCCTATAATACCACTTGAGCGTATTATCGGAGTCGTTCGCTCCCTGAAGGAGAAGATTTTGCACAGCATAGGGTTGGATTCACCTCCACCACAACTAACTACTGACGCAGAAGGCTTCCTCTACTACAACGATAAATTATACATACCCCCTACTATGCGAACCAACATCTTAGAATTGTCGCATGATGTACCTATGGCAGGACATATGGGTATGACTAAAACTCTCAATCTACTCACTAGGCAATTTTGGTGGCCAGACATGAAGACAACCGTAAAAAAGTTTGTTTCATCTTGTGATATCTGTGCAAGGTCTAAAATTGACAACACGAAACCATCAGGGTTACTTTGTAGTTTACCGATACCCCAGGTTCCGTGGGAAGTGGTATCCTTAGACTTCATAGTGGAACTACCACCTTCCAAAGGATTCAACACCATCTTGGTGTCCGTGGACCATCTGACCAAGATGGCACATTTCACTCCTATCCGAAAACTACCTTCATCCAAACAAACAGCGGAATTACTTGTGAAACATGTCTTTAAGTTACATGGTATTCCAAAAACACTGCTGTCTGACCGTGGTTCACAATTCATCTCAAAGTTTTGGCTAGCTCTATGTCAGATACTGCGAATAGAGCGTAACCTTACTTCTTACCACCCTCAGACCAACGGACAGACAGAGAGAGTTAACCAGTGCATTCAACAGTACCTGCGTTGCTATACTTCGTATCTACAGGACGATTGGGCAGATCTCCTCCCGCTGGCGGAATTCGCCTATAACAACGCTACTCATAGCACTACTAAGCAAAGTCCGTTTTACCTGAATTATGGGTTTCATCCCACACTCCTTCCTCCACATATCTTGCCATCAAGTAATCCAGTGGCATCTGATTATCTTGCCCAGATAAAGGATTCTCTGGGATTACTCAACAATACCATATCTCATGCTCATAGCCAACAAAAAAAGTACTACGACCTCTGTAGGAAACCCTCTCCCCAATATGCCATTGGGGATCTTGTTTGGCTTTCTACAAAAAATCTGAGACTAAAGATCCCTAGTAAAAAACTTGGACCTCTATTTCTGGGACCTTTTCCAATAGAGAAGCTTATTGGAAAAGCTGCAGTACAACTCACATTGCCAGTAGACCTCAAGATACATCCTGTCTTCCATGTGTCTCTACTGAAGCCCCATGTTCCTAACCAAGGAATAAGGCCTACTATCTCACCTCCACCTCCTGTACAAGTGGAAGGTGGAGAAGAATTTGAGATAAAAGAAATTTTGGATTCCCGTTTCAATAGAAGAAGACTCCAGTATCTTGTACGATGGAAGAATTATGGGCCCCAAGATGACACCTGGCTGGATACCTCCGATATACATGACTGATTCGCAATTTCCACTCGAAATATCCGGAAAAACCAGTTCTAGAGGCCTTTCGGAGCCGGCCTTAAGGGGGGGGGTACTGTAATGTTCCGGTACCTCTGGTACCCTTGTTTCCATATTTCTCCTCTCCTAATTGCGTCCCATCTTGTGTAACAAGGGACGCATATACCTTTAAGACCGGATGACATCATTGCCGAGCGCCGCTATGAGCGGCTATTTCAATCGCCGGTTTGCTCTCACTCATCGCTCGTTCAAACCCGCATGTTCATCGCACCTACGCCTGAGAAGTCGGAGCTGCTGACATACCTCCCTTGCTGAACTGAAGCCGGAAACCTCGCTGGTGATCCGTATCTCGCTACGGGATCACCCCTCTCCAATGGACACTGTTATTCCTAAACCTAAGTGATAAGTACCCCGCAGGGGATTCTTGCTAACCAATCTCCTACTGTCATCTACTGCAATTACCAAAGACTATCTGTATCTATCTATTCACTATCATCTGCATAGACTGTTAGCTCTTGGGACTACCTTCAACTATCCTTGCACTAGGTTACTCTGTCTAAGTATACTCCATCTGTGTCCTCTTACCATCTGCACTCTACTTGACATCAGAACCTATCTGCTTTACCATCACCTGCAACTCTCCTAATACTACTTCTAGTGCTCACCATACAATAGCCTGTCTCTCATCTATATATCCTCATATACTCTATCCCTCCATTAAACATCTATTAATATATATATATATATAGTATATAACAGGCTGTACACGGTGATGAAGTCCTGAGAGTTGGATATGTTGTTCAACAGATTCTCTACAAGGCTACTGAGTGTAATAATTCTGCAGCTGTAAATCCATCCACTAACAAACGCATGAACGTTACACGCGGTTTGGAGAAGTTCTGAAACTTCGTCCACCAAAGAGGAATTCTGCGCATGCATGGTGTTAAGAGGATGGGCCGTGAGAGACGTTGTTTCTTCCACTGTTTTTAGGAAGCCAGTCTGAAATACCTCAGATGCCAACGTGACGATGGCACTATCGGAATGCATGCTGACATAGAACCTATGAGGCTCAAATGGAGAGAAGCTGTCAGGCGGGGGTTGCGCAAAATCTTGGAAACTCTCTGAATGATGATCTTCGCCTTCTGTATGGGTAATGACACTGTACCCTGACTGTTGAATAATGCTCCAAGATGGATCATCTGCTGCGTAGGCATGGGATGGCTCTTCTGATAGTTAACCACTCTGCCTGGGTCAAAGACTGTAACAAGATGTCCCTCTGTGCAAGAAGGTGACTGACTGTTTTATTGTAGATATGACCAAAGAGTCCTGGCATCTGTTTGCCCAAAATGTTTGAGCCTGGCTCCCACCGGGACTGTTTGGGCCTGTCCCATGTCAAAAGGATTTGGTTTTATCCTGGGGGGCGGAGAAAGGTTTACTTTTTTCTTGTCCCCAGAAAGGAAGACTGGGTACCCCTCCAGGTTTTCCGGCCATCTCTATTTTGGCGAGACGGTCTTAAATTTCTTGACCTGGATTGTTGAAATCTAGAAGAGAAAGAAGTTTCTGGATCTCCCGGCCTGTCTGTCTTGTGGAAGTAAGCCTGACTTGCCACCAGTCACTCTGGAGATTGCTTTGTCCAATCTCTCCCCAAAAAGTGCCTGCCCATCAAAGGGAATCCTGCACCAGTTCTGTTTTGAAGCAATATCCGCTGCCCAAGGCTTTAGCCATAAGGCCCTTTTTGGCCATGACTGAATTGCTCTGGCTAAGCAGTGAATGGTGTCAATTGCTGCTTCTCCGACGAAATCGGCCGACATTTTCAGCTCGTCCAGTGCCTTTATGATGTCTTGCTTTGGCACATCTCGTCTGATAGCCGACTCTTTATGTTTTTTTCTGTCCAAATTTTTATTGCTGTGGAAACGGATGTAAGGGCGATTGCTGGATACATGCTGCACCTGAAGCTAGATAGCTCCTTTTGAGATTCAGATCCATACACCTCTCTAAAGGATCTTTAAAGGATGCTGAATCTTCCATAGGAAGAGTAACATTCTTTACTTGTTGGGTCACTGCTGCATCCACCACTGGCATTGAATCCAGGGGCTCCGAATCAGCTGGAACTAGAGGGTAAAGTTTCCCAAACTTTCCGTCTTCTTTCACTCCTCCTCAATCACCTCCTTTTCCTGAGAAGGGGTTCTGGCCCTGTGCCCGGAAGGGGGAATTGGCATGCTGGCCATAGAGGGGCCTGGCACCTATGGATCAACGTCCATTGCCTGCGGGTCCTGAGGTATTGCCTGAGCAGGCATCATGGCAGCCAGTTCAGAAAGAGAATCTTTCATGGTCTGTTTCAAAAGCTTGGCCACTTTCTTGGTCCGCTTCCTTAAAGCGGCTCTGATAAACCAGCTTGTTAGGTAGGGGTGTGGCGCCACAAGCCCAACATTTTTTCCTCACGGAACACGTATGAGGAGAGGAAGAGCGATCGCTCCTATGAGATCTAGATCGACCTGTCAAGATGAATGCGATCGGTGGCCCGGACTGCGTTCACAATGAAAAGCATAATGTCCGGATGACTTTCTCAATCTCTTCGAGTAAACGGGGTTAAAAAAATATCGATAGAGAAATGTTTTTTTTATTTTTTTAAAACTCATTTGTCAGTTTGCTCTTTTGATACTCACGCAAGGGTGATCTCATACCTAATAGACATTTGCGGATCTTGATCATGAGGTGAATGGCTCATGTTGGCTATAGCAAGAGGATCAGCTGATTTTGAAGAAAAAAGCTTCAAAATCGTGCCAAAAAAGAAAGGATCTTCTTTCTTCTTTCTTCTTTCTTCTTCTTTCTTCTTTCTTCTTCTTTCTTCTTTCTTCTTCTTTCTTCTTTCTTCTTCTTTCTTCTTTCTTCTTCTTTCTTCTTTCTTCTTCTTCTTCTTCTTCTTCTGCTTTCTTCTTCTTCTTCTTCTGCTTTCTTCTTCTTCTTCTTCTTCTGCTTTCTTCTTCTTCTTCTTCTTCTTCTGCTTTCTTCTTCTTCTTCTTCTTCTGCTTTCTTCTTCTTCTTCTCCTTCTTCCTTCTTCCTTCTTCCTTCTTCCTTCTTCCTTCTTCCTTCTTCCTTCTTCCTTCTTCTTCTTCTTCTTCTTTCTTCCTTCTTCCTTCTTCCTTCTTCTTCTTCTTCTTCTTTCTTCCTTCTTCCTTCTTCCTTCTTCTTCTTCTTCTTCCTTCTTCCTTCTTTCTTCTTCCTTCTTCCTCCTTCTTCCTTCTTCCTTCTTCCTTCTTCTTCCTTCTTCCTTCTTCCTTCTTTCTTCTTCTTTCTTCCTTCTTTCTTTCTTCTTTCTTCCTTCTTCCTTCTTTCTTCTTCTTTCTTCCTTCTTCCTTCTTCCTTCTTCCTTCTTCTTCTTCTTCTTCCTTCTTCCTTCTTTCTTCTTCCTCTTCTTCTTCTTCCTTCTTCTTCCTCCTTCCTTCTTCCTTCTTCCTTCTTCCTTCTTCCTTCTTCTTCCTTCTTCCTTCTTCTTCCTTCTTCCTTCTTCCTTCTTCTTCCTTCTTCCTTCTTCTTCCTTCTTCCTTCTTCCTTTCTTCTTCTTCTTCCTTCTTCTTCTTTCTTCTTTCTTCCTTCTTCCTTCTTCCTTCTTCCTTCTTCCTTCTTCTTCTTCCTTCTTCCTTCTTCTTCTTCTTCTTCTTCTTCTTCTTTCTTCCTTCTTCCTTCTTCCTTCTTCCTTCTTCCTTCTTCTTTCTTCTTTCTTCTTCTTCTTTCTTCTTTCTTCTTTCTTCCTTCTTCCTTCTTCCTTCTTCCTTCTTCCTTCTTCCTTCTTCCTTCTTCCTTCTTCCTTCTTCCTTCTTCCTTCTTCCTTCTTTCCTTCTTCCTTCTTCCTTCTTCCTTCTTCCTTCTTCCTTCTTCTTCTTCCTTCTTCCTTCTTCTTCTTCTTCTTCTTCTTCTTCTTTCTTCCTTCTTCCTTCTTCCTTCTTCCTTCTTCCTTCTTCTTTCTTCTTTCTTCTTTCTTCTTTCTTCTTTCTTCCTTCTTCCTTCTTCCTTCTTCCTTCTTCCTTCTTCCTTCTTCCTTCTTCCTTCTTCCTTCTTCCTTCTTCCTTCTTCCTTCTTCCTTCTTCCTTCTTCCTTCTTCCTTCTTCCTTCTTCCTTCTTCCTTCTTCCTTCTTCTTTCTTCTTTCTTCTTTCTTCTTTCTTCTTTCTTCCTTCTTCCTTCTTCCTTCTTCCTTCTTCCTTCTTCCTGCTTCTTCCTTCTTCCTTCTTCCTTCTTCCTTCTTCCTTCTTCTTCTTCTTCTTCTTCTGCTTCTTCTTCCTTCTTCTGCTTCTTCTGCTTCTTCTTCCTTCTTCTGCTTCTTCTGCTTCTTCTTCTTCTGCTTTCTGCTTTCTTCTTCTTCTGCCTTTTTTTTTTTTTTTTTTTTAAGGAAATACTAGAAAAAAAACATACCTGGTCAATGACACGACCTGACTAGGCTGCACAGTTTGCCAGCAAGCCTCAGAATTGAGGCCCCCTTCACACCTGTGCGACCTCAATGTCGCACAATTTTAACGCAAATTTTACGCGACTTTGTTGCTGTGACATTGATGCGAGTCTGGGCTTATGTCTTTTCTTCAAAATCATGCCAAAAGAAGTGCAGGGTCTACTTTTGAAGTCGGTGCGACTTCAAGTCGCACAGATAGGAATGGGGTTCATTGGAAATAACGGAGAACGACTTGTCATGCGATTCTGCAGTCCCAAATCGCACGACAAGTCGCACAAGTGCGAAAGGGGC
The DNA here is from genome assembly GCF_965119305.1 of Pelophylax lessonae. NCBI lineage: Eukaryota > Metazoa > Chordata > Amphibia > Anura > Ranidae > Pelophylax > Pelophylax lessonae. Next base: position 139,441,135 of record NC_138773.1, on the reverse strand, counting down.
CCCCATAGGTAAGGGGAGGAAGTGAAATCCCTGGGACCTATTCTTCCTGGAAAAAAAATGCAATATTTGTTTGCTGGGTTTTTTTTTTTTTTTTTAAACTAAAAATGGGAAGGCTTGTTTCATTACGATAGATAGATAGATATATAGATATAGATTTTTTTTTTCCTTTAAATAAATGATCCTCTGAATGGAGGAAGAAAAATCTACACCACAAGGAACACCTGGCTGGCTGGTAAAGAGAAAGGGGAAAATTAGGCAGATGGAGGGGAAGGAAGGATACAACAAAATGGAACAAACTCACCTGGAGAGGAGGGAAAATAAATGTAGATGCCTGAAGAAAGAGATATCAGGGGGCAGTAAAAGAATGCTGATCCTGCTGCTGCTGCTGCCATTAATGCCATTCACAAAAAAGCTCTTTATGCAAAAGAGTTATGGCAGACTGCGTTCCTCATTAGGAAACTCTGCATACCCCAAAAGATCCGCAGAAGGGTTTCCCAGACTTTTTAGCGCGAAGAGCGGCCCAAATACAGGGACTGCGCTTGGGAGAGGCTTAACCCAGAGGAAGCTGCACATAGGCAGTGGTAGGGACATGCTGCTACTCTTTACCAGTCCAGAGGTATGAGGGAAAAAAAAGGAGAATGCTGGGAGTAGGGGGCGTTTTTCTTTTAAGCTATTCACTAGTCCCGAAGGCGGAGTAGAGGTGGAGCTCTATCACAGGTATGCTGCCATGGAGGCGCCAGGAAAGAGGATTGCCATGTATGGTATCCCTTAATATCAGTATTAATACCTAGATAAGAATGATTTAAAAACAAAAAAATGTACCTTTTCATCATGGAATTGCACTGAATACAATTCAAACAAGGATAAGATCCCTGACTAGGAGCACCCAAAAATGTCCTTGAGACACTGATAGTATAACGAATTTGATCTAATCGCACCAATCTATTATACAATGTTATTCCCCTGCGATATGCAGGGAAAGGACATTGTTGAAACTTCAGCACTTGTGGATAGTTCTCTTTCAATATTAACCAATGATTCCTCAAGATACATGTAAATGTTTAGAAAAGGAGTGATATTGAGAGACAAACTGTAATTGCTTTCCTCCTCTCACCTTCCAAACGTATGAGAGATGACACTCCTCCCTACAGGAAACAATCAGTTCACAGCTGTTAAAAGGCCCCACCCTTCCCCTTCTCCTTCAGTTTGATTGTGTTTCTCCCACGGCGAAACATTTATTTATTTTCTCTCTGACCTGAAAACTTGGAGTTGGATGGTCTCCCTGTGAGCCAGGTTCAGGAACGCCAGTGAAGGCCGCACTCTACCTGCACGCCTCCTAGACTTCTCACAGGTCGCCCCAAAGTACAGACAGTTGGTCACTGTGGTGGTCCCTTCAGGCCTGTGACCTGCTGATCAGCAGGGGTCTCCTCCGGTCCTCCCGGCCATTGTACTGTTTTTTGTGCATTGCAAGAATTCAAAAGAACCACCGGACAGCACGCTCCAAGCCTCGTTTGTAACCGGAACTTCCGGTTTTGTGCTGGAAAGGCGGCGCATGCACGACCTGGAAGAGGGAAGCTAATACGGAGGAGACGCTGGACCCGCATGGCGGCTGTAAGACAGACTCTCCAGCTGAAAGAAACCAGTAAGCTGCCAAGAAAATTAAGCCTGCCGCAACCCACCTCATGGAAAAAGAGGAGGGAAGATTGGTTCAGGTGGCTACAGGCAAAAGCAGATCAGAACCCGATAAGTGCCGTTTTCTTTGCTGTTTGGGCCTGATATCAGTGTTAGGCTTAAGTCCCTGGTAGCTCCCATGTGTTCCCTCAGCGGGGCCTGTAGCCAAGCTACCATGGGGCAGGAAGAGTGATCCGTTCGTTTTCACCCCCTGTTCTCTTATAGAATCCCCAGGTGGAACCCAGGAGGCCTCTGATAAAGCACCCCCTGTATCCGCTGGCACTAGCTCCTCTAAAAAAAATGTGGTAATTGCGGGGAGAGACTGCCCAGTTCTCACACTAAGCCCTTTTGTTATAGGTGTATTAACATACTGGCTGATAAGGAGGCCTCAGGGTTAATGTAAGATTTCCTCCTTTCCATGTGATCATTAAGGGATAAAAAAGCAAGCCCTGTGGCTGTGGTAAAGGGGGAAAACAGTGGTGAGTACTTCCCTTTGCCTTGGGATCTTAGCAGCAGTATCCCATATAGTAGCCAGGTGATTTCTTGGACTTGTCATAGTACTCCCTTAGGCCTGGGAACAAGTAACCCAGAAGCTTCAGCTAGCTGCTAGACCAATGTCCACAGCTTACTTTTTAAATCCGGAGATGCTGTGGTTATTGCAACATAAGTTGCCAGTCTCACTATAAACCCTATTGCACATCAATAAGGGTAAATCAAGTGAATTAGTGACACCTGTTAGACACAGAGGGGTTGATTCATTAAGGCCCTATGCACACGGGGCGTTCAAAAAAACGTACGTCAAAGCTAGTTATGACGCCGGGAAAAACCGGCGTTAAAAACGCGCGTTAAACAGCGTTTGTCAAATTATGTTAATGAGCGTTAAGCCGTGTTAGGGCGCGTTAGCGCTAAACAGCGTTTTTTTAAAAAAACAGTCCTCCTCCATTTTCCACACCCAAAATAACCACAATGCAATGTGTCGATGCCATTTTGGTGGGAGAGAGAGAGAGGAGAGAGCATTTTCAGATCAGCTGAGAGGGTTTCTTGTATTTTCGGAGTATTTTTTCATTTCTGAGTCATGGATCCTGTTATGCAGAAGGTTGATGAGGCGATCCTGCTCATCATCTTGAGAAGGATGCGTAGAAGGAGACAGTTGGAGGAGGAGAATGAGAGGAGCAGACGGTGAAGGTTCTGGGTGCATCCTGTCATGTCGCAGCGTCTGTCCGTGGGGTACTTTACCACCATGTACACCCAACTCCGCATGTATCCGGACAAGTGGTACAACTTCTCACGTATGTCCGTTCCGCTTTTCGATGACCTGCTGGAGAAGCTCAGGCCAAGGCTATCCAGGATGGACACGAACATTTTTATTTTAGGTTTCTTGCTACTGGCCAAAGCTTTGTCTCCTTACACCACTATTTTCTGCTAGGTGTCTCCACGGTGGCCAAAATTGTTAAGGAGACATGTGCGGCAATATGGGAGGAGTTGAAGGAGGTGGTCATGCCGGAGCCGACTGAAGAGATGTGGGAAGCAGTTGTCGACGAGTTTTGGGAGAAAACTCAGTTCCCCAAATGTATCGGTGCCCTTGATGGAAAACACATCAGGGTGAAGAAGCCCCCCCATTCCGGCTCTGCATACTTTAACTACAAGAAATATTTTTCTGTGGTACTCCTGGCATTGTCTGATGCCCATCTTCAATTCCTTGCTGTTGATGTAGGAGCATATGGCAGCCAGGGTGATGCCCGCATCTTTCGAGAATCGGCCTTTGGACGTCGGCTACACGAAGGACGACTCAACATACCAACAAGCAGGCCGCTACCGTGTACAGAGGAACCAAGCTTGCCATTGGTCATGGTGGCCGACGAAGCATTTGGACTGGCAGAAAATCTGATGAGGCCATACAGTGGCTATGGACTGAGTCATACCAAACGTATATTCAATTATCGGCTGAGCCGTGCTCGTCGTGTTGTGGAGTGTGCGTTTGGTGTGTGCTCAGCAAAATGGAGGGTTTTGCTGTCATGTATGCAACTGGATGTTGACAATGCCATCAAGGTTGTCCTGGCCTGCTGTGTTTTGCACAATTTCCTAAGGAGAAGCGACAGGAGCACCGTTGAACCAGAGCCACGTAACCCCATGCACCGCGTGCAGTTTATGGACTTGCGAACAACAGCACGAGTCATGACCATCAGAGATAAGTTTGCGGATTTCTTTGTCTCGCCTGATGGGGAAGTGGCATGGCAGGATAATTTTGTCTAAAATCATTCATCTTGTAAACTTTGTGATATCTTCACATACAGCTTTTATTAAACATTTATGTCAGTTCTTTTGATGTCCATCATTCTTCCATTGTTCCAGTTCAATGTTGCATGTGGCAAGTGTGTGGCAGCCCTGGTCTGTGCATACACTTGCCACATGCAGAAGAAGGAGGGGGGTTTCCTTCTGCATGTGGCAAGTGTGTGGCAGCCCTGGTCTGTGCATACACTTGCCACATGCAGAAGAAGGAGGGGGGTTTCCTTCTGCATGTGGCAAGTGTGTGCCAGCCCTGGTATGTGCATACACTTGCCACATGCAGAAGAAGGAGGGGGGTTTCCTTCTGCATGTGGCAAGTGTTTGGCAGCCCTGGTCTGTGCATACACTTGCCACATGCAGAAGAAGGAGGGGGGTTTCCTTCTGCATGTGGTAAGTGTGTGGCAGCCCTGGTATGTGCATACACTTGCCACATGCAGAAGAAGGAGGGGGGTTTCCTTCTGCATGTGGCAAGTGTGTGGCAGCCCTGGTCTGTGCATACACTTGCCACATGCAGAAGAAGGAGGGGGGTTTCCTTCTGCATGTGGCAAGTGTGTGGCAGCCCTGGTCTGTGCATACACTTGCCACATGCAGAAGGAGGGGGGTTTTCTTCTGCATGTGGCAAGTGTGTGGCAGCCCTGGTCTGTGCATACACTTGCCACATGCAGAAGAAGGAGGGGGGTTTCCTTCTGCATGTGGCAAGTGTGTGGCAGCCCTGGTCTGTGCATACACTTGCCACATGCAGAAGGAGGAGGGTTTCCTTCTGCATGTGGCAAGTGTGTGCCAGCCCTTACCGGCCTGTGCAGATGTACTTCTTTTACAACATACAATTAAAAAAAAAAAAAAAAAAGAGGCAAAATATCATTTCAACAAAAGGCTTTTATTCAATAAACGCAAAAAAAAAAAAAAAATCACAGATGCTGGTATGTGTTTCCTGACTGATCATCATGACTTGACCGCGGTGATTTGGCACGTGGGTAGCTAATATCAGGATGCGAGTGGGTGGCTTGGGGCTGTCGTTCTTGCGCAACCTCATGGTGGTAAGGGGGTCCAGGTAAGTTTTGCTGTGGGTAATGGGTAGGTGGTTGGGAGAAATAAATGGAGGAGTGGGGTGGGAAATAGGAGGACGGGGACAAGACAGGTGTTGGGTGGCGTTGCGGAGGGGACAAGGTAGGTAGGTGGCGTTGCGGAGGGGGGCGGTATTGCAAGTGGGGTGTTAGCATTGCTGAGGTCCCAGAGGGCATTGGGGGGATCAAGAAAAGTGTTGTATGGATCGTTTGGTGGTGGCGGGCCACCACTTAGTTTAGCATGCCGATATTGTGTTAGAATAGTGAGCACGCGATCCATACAAAGCTTTTCTTCGGGTCCCCCAATGTCCTCCAGGATGTGGTATGCAGTGCGGCAGAAGGTGGCGCGTGCGTTGCCAGGATCCAGGAACACATCCACACTGCACCTCTCCTGCTGCACTTCCTGCAGCAACGCTAACACCCCGTCCTCGTTTTGAAGGACAATACCGCCACCCCTCTGACGCTGATTGCGGCCACGGCCACGCACAGAGCCACGGCCACGCACACACAACTCGTTGCCACGGACAGGTACCTCGCCACGGCCACGCGCCACACCACTATCGGGAATTTCTTCCACTGGAAATTCCAGGTCCCTGGATTCCTGTTAAGAAAGAAAAAGGTTCAGTTTGTCACATACAATGAAGAACAGAATGGCAGACAGACTAGACAGACACTAACCTGTATTGTGGATTCATCGAAGACCTGAGATCCACTGGATTGGATTGATATGGTCATGTCACAATTTTCAGTGGCAGCACTGGGGGGTCTGTCTTCAGACGGTTCTTCCACCACCTCCTGTCTAGCATCCTGTGTCAGGTCCGCAATATTAGATGTTGTCCTGAAAAATATATTAAAAAAAATGGCTGCAGAATAGAAATATATTCACAGAAAACGATGCTCTGAGCACCCCTATATGTAAGTCAAAAATACAGTATGTGCAACTTACTCTCTACTGCTGTCTATCATAGCTTGACGCAGGAATGCCAGATGATTGTGGTAGACGTGTTGTCTTTTGTGGGAGGCAGCTGCACCACTAGTGTTGGCTTTTTCCTCCACAGTCAGATCCCTCCTGACCCGATCACGGAGGGACTTCCACCTCTTTTGGAATATTTTGCCTAAGAAAAGTGAAGTAAGGTTAATAAACATTCTTTGTAATTATACAGCACACAAGTCATGCATTTCAGAAAAACTTACTTCTTTAATTCTTTTCTGCGGTACTTAATCGGTCCCAGCCTGGTGTAAGTGCCTCTGAGATATCCATCCATGTTTTGGTTTTCTTTATCCTGTCGCTGTAGAAAGGATGGGAGACATCCCACAGCTCAGGATGAGCCTCAACGGCAGAGATCAGCTCTGTCTGACCTATGTCTGCAGCCATTGTCCCTCTCTCCTGTATGTCCACAGAGACACACCCACCCACACGGCTGAGCAAAGGACACTTGGGAAATGTAAAAATGCATTTCCTGTGTTTTTACTCTATTACAGTGACCAATCACATTTCTAAAAATTTCTACAGCTTAATAACGCCGGACGCGGTAAAACGCCGATAAAAACGTTAAGTAGCGTTAAATAGCGTCAAGCGCTTTTAACGCTCTAACGCTGGGCCTCAGAACGCGCAGGCCGTGGGTTCTTGTTGCAGCTGAAAAACACTTAGGCCACTTACAGCTTAAAAACGTCTTTGTGTGCATGAGGCCATAGAATAACATGGAGGGGCGTTTTTAGGCTGCAAGAAGAAAACGCCTGACGCTACTTACAGCGGCGTTAAAAACGCCCCATGTGCATGGGGCCTAAGACTTGAGAGTGCAAAATCTGGTGGATCTCTGCGTAGAAACAAATCAGCTTTCAGGTTTTATTGTCAAAGCTTAATTGAACAAGTGGAAGTTAAAAGCTGATTGGCTACCCTGCACTGCTGCACCAGATTTTGCACTCCAGTTTTAGTAAATCAACCCCACAGTCTCTTATAGGCTATTTCTGCCACTGAACAAGTTAGACATTCCTAAAGGGTTAATCGATTGGAATGTAAGGGGGTTTTCAGGAACCTGGAGATTACATGAGTAATATCACAGATTTTTTCCCTGGTCAGCAATGCACACCAGATAATCTGAATATATTAGGACAGCTGCTATGTTTCTGGCACGTATCTCCAAGATGGTTTATTTAGTGCCGGTTCACATTTATGCGATCACAGAGATCGCATGTAATTTTGAGCGCACTGCTCCTAAAATTACATGCAATGTCTGTGCGATGCAAATTCAGCCATACAGTTTGTATGGCTGAATTCGCACCGCAATCGCACTTAACACTCACAGGACCCTTTTTTTGGTCCACAGCAGAATCGGATCGCATGGGGGTTCACACTAGTGCGATCCGATTCTGTGCGAACTCTCAGATCGCACTGCAATATGCAATCTGATCTGGGGGTGTCATTAACTTTGAATTGACACCCCCAGCGTATCGCATATGGCAGTGTGAACTGCCTGTGCTGCGGATGCGATGCAGGAACACGCTGTATATTCGCAGCGTTCCTGCATCGCATTAATGTGAACCGGCAATTAGAGGCTTCTTGCTCTTAAAAGCCTGCATCCTAAATTCTCTCCACATATGGTGAAGACACGGTAAGGGGTACCCTTGGGGGACTTTTTCTTATGGAGTGGCTTGCTATGTTTAACATGCTATGTGTAACAAATTAACACGCTTCAATCTATTGTTTTCCTCCTTACACTGCTGTTAGAACGTTTGGTGTGTAAGAGTTAATTGGGACCCCTGGTGGTTTGGGCTACTGAACTAGAATCCTTGTTTTCTGCAACTCTGATGGTTTTTTTGGGTGCAAAACCTCTATACAAGAGCTACATATATTAACCTGTAGTAATGTTTGCATGTTAAGCCCTTCAGGTGTCTGATTGCCTCCAAGCTGAAATTGTGTCTGCCTTTTCCTGAGACTGACTTAATTAATCTCCAGGTCTGTGCTCCTTAAGGCCCCTTTGACACAGGCGGACCGTTCAGATCCGCCTGTTCGTTTTTTTGGCGGATCTGAACGGACCCCCATGCATTCCTATGGGGCATCGGATGGCAGCGGAGACATGTCCTCTGACATCCGATCTGTCAAATCTGGACGGATGGAAACCCTATTTTCCATCCGTCCAGCGGATCGGATTGGATGAGAACGGACCGACGGTCCGTTCCCATCCGATTTCCCCCATAGAGATGCATGGGGAACTGACAGCTGTGTCTCCGCACACAGCGTGGAGACACAGCTGTCATCCTCCTGCTCAGCGTGGGATCGGCAGCCCGATCCCCCGCTGAGAAAAACGGCATCTGTCCAACGGACGGATAGTGTGAAAGGTGCCTAAGGCCCCTTTCACACACTCCGTCCGTCTGACGGACTCCGTTTTTCTCAGCGGGGGATCGATCCGCCGATCCCCCGCTGATCAGGAGAATGACAGCTGTTCTCCGCACTGTGTGCGGAGACACAGCTGTCAGTTCCCCATGGATCTCTATAAGGAAATTGGATGGGAACGGACCCATCGGTCCGTTGTCATCCGAACTGCTGGACGGATGGAAAATAGGGTTTCCATCCGTCCAGATTTGACGGATCGGATGTCATCGGACATGTCTTCGATGACATCCGATGCCCCATAGGGATGCATGGGGGGACCGTTCAGATCCGCCAAAAAGACAGACAGGCGGATCTCAACGGTCCGCCTGTGTGAAAGAGCCCTAAGACTTTACATGCTGGATTCCCACCTGTGCGTGGGCTAACTACACCTACTCATACAATGGTACGGTAACAACTGCTACTACTGTGACCTTTTGACTTCCATTATTTGGAACTACCCTGGTTCTCCCCCGGTGGAAGAAGGTTTAGTATCTAGAGTCCAAGCTATGCCTATATAAAAAGATTGCCCTCTGCTGGCTATTTTTAGTTGAATTTACCATGACTCTAACTTTGTCTGGTCTGGCTGCATCTCAAAAATGCACAATTTGGAAGTTTTTGTGTCCCTTTTTTTTTTTTTTTTTTTTTTTTGAGGTTGTTGTACTGCTCATCAGAAATACACAACACTAAGTTTGTCTGTCTTTTCTGTTTATTTTGGCTATATGATTCTTTGCTTACTAGAAATACACCACATTGAAAGTTGGGAGTGACTTTCTATAAGACCCATTTCACACTACTCCGACTTGGGACGCGACTTGTGCGGCCCCAAGTCGCTTGTCATTACAAATTCAATGTAAATGAATGAGAGCCGTCTTAATATGCACTACTGAAGTCGCTCCGACTTCAGAAAAGGTTCCTGTACTACTTCAAGGCGATCTCTATCCGACTTGTGCACATAGACTTCAATGGGAGTCGCCTCTAAGTCGGATCCTTATCTATTTTCAAGTGACTGTGATCAGGCTTTCCAGGAAGAAGAAAAAGATTACTCAGGCATTCCCCACAGACAAAGTCGCCTATCATTTAAGTCTCTTCAAAGTCACGCTAAAAAGTCGCTCCTTCATGGGGCGACTTTCTGGTCGCGGTAGTGTGAACTGGCTCTTATACCTTATTCTTCTGTACATTACAAATGCACTACATTGTTAGTAACATTTCTGTTGGTTACATGGCTGTACCCGGGCTGCTAAGTCAGAAATGCACAAAGGTTCCCAGTGTCATTTCTGTTATGACTACACTGGTACTAATTAGGGATGCACCGA